>NW_015171504.1:849327-929456 GCF_001447785.1 Gekko japonicus | reverse complement strand
CAGAAATATTCACAGCTGGATTGGGAAGGATTAGCTGTTATTTTTGGAGTTCAAAAATTCCATAAATATATTTCTGGGTGGAATTTTACAATTTGCACAGACCACAAACCTCTGTTTTCCTTATTTAATGAAATGAAAGCAGTACCACAGATGGCTTCACAAGGGATCAAGAGATGGGCTGTCACTTTGTGAGTTGTGAGCCTTTGAGTATGATATTATGTACAGAGCTGAAAAAGAACTGGCCCGTGCAGCTGCCTTGAACTGTCTACCATTACCTGAAGTGCTACAAAAGTATACAATGACAATCTTGTCTTACTAAGAGATTGCCTTTCCACTCCACCAGTGACAGCTGGACATATAGAGTCATAGACTGATACAGATCCTGTACTAGCCAAAGTCAGGGAATTTATATTGAGAGGATGGCCACATTTTTTGGAAGACAAAGAAATTACATTATTCTCCCAACATCAATGGGAACTGAGCATTTACTGTGGATGTGTATTGTTGGACGCCCATGTAGTCATTCCAAAACAAGGATGGGAGACCATATTACAAGAGCTACACCAGGTCCACCCTGAAATCACTAAGATGAAAGGCTTAGCTAGAAGCTTCTTGTGGTGGCCTGGAATGGACCATGAAATTGAGCACATGGTACAGTCTTGTAAAGTGTGCCAAGAAAGCCATAAAATGCCTGCTATGGCTCCCCTCCATCGTTGAGAGTGTCCAGATCACCTTGGAGGTGATTACATGTAGACGGGTCTCTTTCTAAGTAAGATGCACATCTACCAATATGAGGAATATTTGAAATGGGTGGAGATTTATCCTATGCCTACATCAACTTGTGAAGCTAACATTGAAAAGTTAAGAATGTGTTTCAGTATGCATGGGCTGCCTGAAATGCTTGTGGAAGATAGTTCCTTTACTAGTCAACAATTCAAATAAATTATGAAACAAAATGGCATTTAGCATGTTATTTCTGCACCATAGCATTTAGCATCAAATGGTGTAGCAGACCACATAGTGCAGTCTTTTAAAGGAAGCATTTCCCCGATATCAGGTGAAAGTCTCAATATAAGGCTTCCTTGTTCAGTTATAGAATTTTGCCACATTATACCCACAGGTTTATCTCTAGCTGATATATGAGTGGGCAATAAATTGAGGTCTAGGTTTGATTTGTTATACCCATACATGACAGGATGTCTGCATCACAAACAACAACAGAAACAGTAATATCACAAACAAGCAAAACAACTTTTTTATGATGGGAGATGCAGTCTTGGGTCCTTTGTGGATACTTGCTACTGTGAGAACAGTTGCAAGCTTGTGTCTTATTGTGTCACCTTACAAGATGGAAGGATTGTGTGGAGACATGTGGATCAATTGACAAGGCATGTTGTCTTGTCTCCAGCTGCAACCAGCATTGCATCTGAGGAGCAAGCCATCAGCTCAAATTGTCCTGGATCTCTTTCAGACTTAAGAAGCTCAACCATACATCTGTCAGGGAGCACCATCACTAACAATGACAAGTTGGAGAAACCAGTGTGTCCTGTTGTTCAAAATGAGGGGGACTCTAATCATCCTGGTCATCGATGCAACAAACATGAAATTGAGCCAACTTCAGAGGACGGCAGAAGACAGGAGGGCTGGCGGGAGATGATCCATGGGGTCGCGAAGAGTCGGACTCGACTGTGCGACTGAACAACAACAACAACTAATCATCCTATGTCTCCCACAATTACAGACGCACTGAAAATACCACCACCTGTGGAGCTGCCACTACACTGTTCTACACATGAGAGATTTACTCTTACACATTTGAAAGAGTTCATAGTATAAAGTTCTCCACGTTCTTCATATTAATATAATTGTTAGTGTATTCTGGTTTGGGAGTTCAGTTAAAACTCAATGGGGGGAGAATGTTGTAATGTATACAAGCAGCCTCTAGGAATGAATTTCTGATTTAGTTTTGGTCCTGCATGGCTCCTGAATGTGAATGAATTGCTAAGGGAGCTGATTGAGAGGCCAACTAGAAGAAGACCAAGCCAGAGAGAGAGAGAGAGAGAGAGAGAGAGAATTTTTTTTAAAAAAAAACCTTCTTAAATTGAAGCAAAGCTGACGTGACCCGTTGTTCACAATGTGTGTGTGTGTTAAGCGCCATCACTTCTGACTTATGTTGCAGATTTTTACAATTTCTGTCCTTGGGTTAAGGATTCTGTACCCTTTACATCCTAGTGCATATCCTACAAAAATACTTTGTTCCGTTCTCTTTGGGGACATAAATGAAAGCTCTTCACCCAAATTCAAGTGGTTCATGCTGGGATTGTGCCCATACCACAGTCCATATGGTGTGCTTCTGGCACCTTTTGTAGGCAATCTGTTCTGTAGATAAGTAGCAGTGTTGATTGCTTCTCTTCAGTATTTCTCAGGTAGCTCTGCTTCAGGCAGCATGGATCTGCACATCTCAGGGAGTAATTCTTCCTTTCTGCTATCCCATTCTGTTCTGGCGTATATGGGACTGTGAGCTGATGCTCTATTCCTTGTTCAGATAGATCGTTCTTCATGTCATGTCCCACACATTCTCCTCCTCTGTCAGTGCAAATTGCCAGTGGCTTTGTCTGGAATCTGTTGCTGCCCTTTGCAACATATGCCTTAAATTTCTCCAATACTTTTCTCTCTGATCATGTAGGTTACTGTATACTTTGAAAAATCATAAATAATAGTTAGTATATATCTGCCCTGACCTGGATAGCCCAAGCAAGCCTGATCTCATCAGATCTCAGAAGCTAAGCAGGGCTGACTCTGGCAAGTATTTGGATGGGACACCTCCAAAGAATATCAGGGTCAGAAGGCAGAGGCAGGCCATCAAGCCACTTCTCTGAACATCCTCCATGCCCCAGTAGGGGCCACCAGAGTTTGCCATGACTTCCAAGCATAGGCACGTGCACGTGCGCGCACACACAGAGCAAAAGAAAAAAGTATATATCTGTGCCCACTAAGGGTCTCAGTCTTCATTGGACCACAAACATTACTATGTATCGGCTCCAGAGAGTGCTGTGTCTTGCTTGACACATTGCTCTTCCTGAAACTTGGTATGGTTTCTTTAGCTTAAATTCAATGCATACAGTTTCTTTCAATAGTTCACTTGTTTATCTGTATGCCTTTAGTCAAGCACTGGCTTTCAAGCTAGGCAACAGCATAATTACCCCTATATCCTAAATATATATGCTATACCCAGGAACATTTTTGTCATTGCATTGTTTAATTAGCTTTGCACTTTGCATAAATGTCTTTAAAGCATACAAATCCTGATGCACTTTCCCAGTTGCATTTCTCCCTTTTGCTTAATAAAACATTTTTCTCCAAATTATATGATTATTCCTTTTTTTGCAAGTACTCTTATAGAAATCAGGTTGGTTACTAATTGTGGCACATACAGGCAATTTTCAATGAGGACCTCCCTGATTTGTCCATCTGGGAGCTTGCATTTTACTGTTCCTGAGCCAACTCCTTCTTCAATCTCAGATATCCCATCTACCACACTTAATGTCTCCCTTTTTTCTTCATTTAGTGTCTCAAAGAAGTCTTTATGTGCACACATGTGCATTGTGCATGCACTATCTAGAAAGCAAGTGTGACTTTTGGTAGCTCCTTGAGTCAATATAAAACACTTTTTCAATGGTGGATGCTTGGCATTCTTCCCTTTTCTTTCTTTTGGAAAGGTACCCTTTTGCTTAAAAATACTGCAGTTTCTTTTAATGTGCCCTGGTTTTCCACATAAATGACAAATTATTTTACTCCTGCTGTTTACATTTAGAGGTACTTGATCAACATTTGGTTCAACTTGTTGGATTCCTCAAATTGTCTATGTTTGTATGTCTGCTCAAGTTGGGCCCCGGTCACATGGGCCGGAAAATGAAGGGGGGGGAGCATGGCTGTTTGCCCCGGGGCAAAATAATGCGCGGTTACGCGATAAGACCTCCCGTGGAGCTCCCGTGAAGCTCCCGTGGAGGTCCCATGGTTAGGGAGAGGTGCTGAACACACGGCGCAGCAAAGAAGCGGGGGCTGCGCGCCGAGGGTTCTCCTCCAGCGCCTGTCTTCGAGGCCACGATGAGTGCCTCTTCGGCTCCCTGGGCGCTGGGGCTCCGATCCCGCAGCCTCTGTGCACACACCCCCTCTCGCTGCCCGTGTGTCTAGTCACCTCTTCCCAGCTTGGCCCCCCCTTCCCCAAGCAGACTTCCTACTCTGCCGCTGCAGCCCCCCCTTCTGGGCTTCGCCTCAGCCGCTTTCTCTTCTGCCTTGCCCCCTTTCCCCCTATCTGTTTCTCTCTCGCCTCAAGCTGTGCGCTCTGTGTTGTGTTTCTTCTGGCTGCTCTCCTCTTCTCTGCATGACTCAAGTCTTAGCAAGCTGCTCAGTTGTGTGGGGTTTTTTTAAAACTAAAGTGTGTGCATGCTCCGTTGGGTGCTTGAATGCATCTGTGGAGACTTGGGGGGAAAAAACCCTTTTTGCTAGGGGACATGGGCGGGCGCTGGAACTACAACCGGAACCACGATCAGACACCCGCCCTTGCCCCGCAGTTTCCAGAAACTAGTACCACTGAGGTACTAGTTTTTTACTGCGCGTCTTCGGTGGGGAGCCTTGGGTGAGCCAAGGGAGCGCTACACTTCCCAAATGTGGCAGTGAGATCGCGCCCGGAAAATCTGCCTATCTTACGTCCCTGTAGCATGGCTAATGCTCCGTGTGACCGGGGCCTTGGTTTATTACTTCTGTGAGAGAGAATTTTCTTTTGCTTCAGTTTGAGACACAGCATTTTCATAAGACTTTGTCAGGCTAATCAACAACACAACTGAGTCCTGGTCTACAATCTGTTTCCCAGTGCTTCTTAACTATTGAGTTACACTAAGCATTTCATCTAAGCGGTCACACAAATTACCCCCTTCTGACATCTTAGTGCTAAACAGTCTCTTTTGTATGAGGAGCTGGCTTTTCAGAAACATATAAAGACAGTCCAATTCAGACCAAACAGCCTTAGTGCTTTGCATTTGAATCACTCTTAGAAAATCTCCATCAGTCAAACCTTCTATCATGGCTCCTCTTGCCTTTTCGTTGTTGAAGTCGCAAGCTTTTTGCTTTGCTGGGTTATCACCTTCCAGTCGGGAGTTTTGAACAGCATGCCACAGTCCTCTCTCAAGCACGTGACTCTTCATTCTCTCCTTTCATATCAAGTAGTTGCCTTCTGTAAGCCTATCTAGTAGGTAACTGTGCTGAATACTGCAGGAAGTCACCATCTTTGTTCTTGTTTCTTTTACCTACCAATCTATCTTTTTTCTTTTCACAGCTGAAGTGCTCATGCTGGGCCCACAATCCTGTTGGTAGAGTTTAGATATGCAGTAAAAGGGAGCACAAGCTGTTTAAATAATTAAGTTAGTTTATTAAGAAGAGCATAAATTTTGTAAGAAGTAGTAGAGAGAAAAATAAGTCTAACTGTCTAACTGGCTAGGAGGGAGTCAGTAACAAACTATTCTCAGCAGGTGTGGGAAAGAGCCCTAACTGAGTGATCAGGAGACAGGAAGGAGACAATTTGAAAATAGAAGGAAGTCCGTAATCTCACTGTGCCAACTAGTTGTCCCCTCTGTTGCCCCCTGCAGGATGTTCTTGTCATCTTCTTTATCTATGTGCAATAGACCTTGCCTATTCCAACATTAATTACCTCCAAAATGTCCTTTTGTTAACACCCATTCTCAGGTCCTGCAAACTGAGGGCTGTGGCTTCCTTTTTTTAATGCTCCCCATAGGGGATTTTTTATTGCATTTTCTATAAACTACAACAAAATTAGGGAAGGGATCTACAAACTATAGGAGAAAGTAAAGAAAAACCACTAAAAACCCAAGAGATGGTAGTCATACATACTGCTTAACAAGTTAGCTTTTAACTCAACATTTGTATAGAAATATTGCTTTCTAATTTCTCACGCCTTCTCCTGTGATGACATTCTTTATCTGTTTCCTGTTGCAGGCCAAATAGTCCAGGGCAGACCAAATGGCCTGAACAACCTAAATGGCCATGCCATATAACCACACATTCTTGAACACCTCTAAGTGGAAGAGCCAGACTTCAAGGCTCCTTCTTTAAGGCTACATGGGCCATGTCACATACATCATGGTGAAGCTGGAGCTTGGGTCACCTGACTGCAGGCAGGGCCTCCAAACTTCTAGCCTATCTCCACACGCAGCTATGGCAACCAGCAATTGGCCACACACCCCTGCTGCTCATGATTGGCTGAGTGGCCTCAGCTGATTATGACTAGTATTGGGGTATAATTCCATTGAACTCTATGGGAGTGGTCTCTCTTGCTCTCTTCTCTCCTCTTGCCATTGTCTGTTTATTGCACCTGAAATGCTGTCTTTTGGGAAACAAAGAGCTGCTTTGTGAACTGGATTTCATGTGTGTGTAAGATGGGATTTCTCCTCAAGATCCCTTGGTACTCACATGGACTATGGACAATCCAAGTGGTAACTATGAATCTCATTAATGTGTAGTTAAGGCAAATAGCCATAGCCTTTGTTATTTTTGTATCCTAATAGTCTGGTTGCTATGCTCTGTACTGAATAAAGATCATTCTTATTTCTAATTGTTTCTGATGTGTAACTGAACTCCAATGCTAAATCTTGTGTCTAACGCTGACCACTTAAGCTACCTTTATTAAGAGTAAATTGTGCATCTCTGAGTAAAGCTGCTGATGTGTAAACCCCAGATGCCAACTAAGGGCTTGAATCTCTTCCCTTAGGAAAGGCAGGAACTGCTGGAAGAGATTCTGGTGGCAAATTGTTCTGAAAACCAGAGAGGGTATAGACTACCTCGTGGTTTGTTGTTTAATGTGCTGAAATGTGCGGGTTCCCTCGCATTCCTGGACTGGACTGAGTGGGTTAATCCTGTACAACATTTGATTCCAGTTCATTGAATGTGGTCATCTGATAATACTTAAGTAAAAATTTAAACACCACCGTATCTGACTTCTTAGAGAGTAATACAAGAATTATTTATAACAAAACATTGTAAGAGATTTCAGAGTGCAATAACATCTCATTTTTTATACTTTTTCTTTCTTAAGTGGTAGCTTGTCTTTGGGGCTGCCGCCCCCAGTTTAGAATCTGAGTTCTTAGAGTCTGCCACTGCTCCCTCTTCTTCACTTTCTTTGGTGCTGCCTTCTTCCTCCTCTTCTTTTTCTCCTGCTGGGCGACTATGTTGATGCAGAAATTCACGTCGCTTTCCAACAGAGTCAATTTTTTCTTTCTTGTCCATAAATTTGAAAATTGTGCCTTTGAGTACAAGCCATCTGAAGGGGATGTTGTTCTTCTGTAGAAATAAAACCAAGTCTCTGTATTTTCTTCTTTTCCTTCTTATTTCAGACTGGATGTCCTTCAACATTTTTATTTCTTTGTCTTTGACTTTCAAGGTGGATCCATTTGTCGCTTTGAGAGTTTGATCTCTCACTTGTCTTCTGGAGAATCTTATAACAACTTCCCCTGGCAGATTATTCTTTCTTGTAAAATCTGAATATGACCTATAGATCGTATCAATTGCGCTTTGAAGTATGTCTGCTTTTATATCTGCCATAGGTCCCACACAGGTCTCCACACAGATCATGACAATATGTCATTCAAATTTGATACTGTTACTGTCATGACTTTCTCATTTTATCAAGAAATGAGTGCCTTCTTAAAGTCAGTGATAAGTTTAACTAGTATGGAACACATTTCTTCATTGTTCTAGGTTTGGCTGTGGTGTAGTGGTTAGAGTGTTATACTAGGATCTGGGAGACCCAGCCTTGAACCTCCACTCTGTCCTGGAAGTTTTTTGGGTATTCTTGGATCAGATATTCTCAGTCTACTTCAGAAAGTTGTGAGGATAAAATGGAAGAGGGGAGTAGGTTGTCAACTCTGGGTTTCAAAATGCCTGGATATTTGGGGCTGGAGCCTGGGAAGGGCAGAATTTGGAGAAGGGACCAACCTCAGCAGAGTATAAAGCCAAACAGTCCACCCTCCAAAGTTGCCATTTTCTCCAGGGGACTTGATCTCTGAAATCTGGAGATTAGTTTTAGTTCCAGGAGATCTCCAGTCCCCATCTGGAAGCTGGCAATCCTATAGAGGAAAGCACTGTTGTAAGGTGCTTTGGGTCCACTTTGGGTAGAAAAGTGGTGTATTAACTTATAGATATAAAATATTTTTTCATAGTTTTCATTCCTGGTTAATACAGACCTTCTGTTTTAAAAAACTGTATTAGTTAAAGCTTTTAGCAATAAACTCTTGAAACACTGCAAATGAATATAAGTAAAATAAAATCTTATTGCAGGAGAACAATTAAAGCTTTCAAAGACATGTTTTCTTTACACCTGTTACTCTGAATGTGTTATATCAGTGTGTAGAAATGAAATTGTCTTGATTATAAAAACTAGACATTTTATGCAGTTACAGATGTTTTCCTCTTAACCTGCATGGGAGGAAAAAAATCAGACAAATCTCTTTAGACATTTGAATGTGTAGGTGTAGTTCATATTTCATATTTCATGAACAGCTATGTAATAATAATAATAATAATACCTTTTGATTTATTGATCGCTCAATCCGGCAGAGCTGCTGGCTCTGAGCGATTTACAGTTACACGGTTTCACACAAGGGACTAACAATTTCATAGGGGTAAGGGAGGACAACATATAATTCTTTTCAATCGCACACATTTTGCAGTTGATGGGGATTTTTGTTCAGCTGTAGGCTTCAGACGTCTTCTGGAGGTGTTCACTTTTTGGCTTGGCTTGATGACGTTGGTTCTTCCTGGGCTGCTTTGAATCATAGTGCCGTACTGCCACCGCCTGGCCGGATTGGCCCATTACAGGCTTCTTAATGCCGAAGAGGTCTTTTTATCTGAGCTTACAAGCTGGACATTCCATTTGCCGGCTAACACCTCCCCTACGGGGGTTTAGTGTACCCACCCTCTCTAAGGAGTGGTACGCATTTTATCTACTCACCGAAGCTTTCGAACCGCTGGTTGGACGGCGAGCTGGGGACAAGGCTGGTACTTCACACCAGCGTGGGCTAGAACTGACAGCAACTCTGTTCAGTTCAGATGTTAACCAGAGGATAAATCCTCTGTGCCACTGTATGTAACACATACAGCATTAGCATACGTAGTCTTGTGTTGTTGTTTTTTGTTCCAAACTTGCTGTAATTATCTAGTGCAGGAGTGTCAAACTGACATAGATATCACTTTGTCGGGCCAGGCCATGTGTGCCATGCAATGTAACACAAGGTACCAGAGATATAAGGTTTATAAAGATGATTTCAGATGCTGAATGGCAATAGCAGATGTGATTGGATTAGGTGTGATATGCAGAGGGGTGACGATATCAGCATTGGTGTGATATACAGAGGCGTGGAGATATCAGCATTGGTAATGAGACAGGAAACCTAGGTCTCAATTTGGTACAGGAGGATACAGTCCAGGAGGATGCAAAAAATACATGGAAATAAGCCTGAAGAAGTGAGCAGAGTCTCACAAAAGCACATACCCTACCACAATCTTGTTAGCCTTTAAAGGTGCTACTGGACTCTTACTCTTTCTACCACTATTAGAAATCACAACATTCAAAAGCCAGTGGAGGAACATTTTACCCTTCCAAGGCATTCAGTTGCTGACCTAAGAGTAGCAGTTCTCTGATAAGTATTTGGATGGGAGACCTCCAGAAAATACCAAGGCTGGGAGGCCAGAAGGCTATCAAGCCACTTCTCTGAATGTCCTCCGTGCCCCAGTAGGAGTTGCCAGAGGTCGCCATGACTTCCAGGTATGGGCATACACATACACAACCAATGCAGAGAAAACAAACAAAGGTTATTGTTCAAGTCCACAGCCTGAGGAAGACCCTAAAATTCCTACCCTGCATCAGAGATGGCTAATTACTCCTGAATTATTTAGGTGGGGGAAATTTGCAAATGGGAGACATATTTGGTTAAATAACTTTTTAAAGCCTCCCAAAGTTAGCCGGACCATGCAAGGCACTTGGTCTAGCCCTGTTCCCCATAAAATCTCAAGCTGCAGTCCTCAAGCAAACAGGAAAAACACATGCACACTCCGATAAGATAGGGAATGAGCAAGACCATTCACCCTTCCCCCAGTTATTTCCATATCATTCTTTTCATGAAAGTTAAAACAAAGTTAAAGTAGGTCTATAGGACAAAATGCTCGCAAACACTTTCCAAAGTAGATTTCTGCCAATTGTTAGCCAAGATTGCCTTTAATTATTAATTAATCTAGTTGAAGTTATGATTATTAATTGGCAATAGGCAAATTAGGGTTCTCACCAATTTGTACAGAAGTCCCACCTTTGCTGTAAGTATCTGAACAAACACAGAGACTGGATTCAGTAAAATATAATGTCTCTTTACTGGGAGATATATATCATTCAAACAATACACAACCACACACACATTTATACATATGCTAGGAAATAAAGATAGATCCTTAACACAGTTGCTTTAGCAGGAAATTCGTTGGTTGGGCAATATTTACCTGTCTTCATTAGTTGAGCCATTCCAATAGAAGAATGGAGGGGTTTAGAAATAGAAAATGGGGAACACGTGCTCTGAACCAGCAGAACCACGTGGACTCTAGCTGCAGATCTAGAGTTTAAAGATGGAGGTAGGGTATGTGGATAGCAAGCTGGGCATAAGAGGGTTAAAGCTTCGATAGGGATCGTGGAGAGGGTAATAGAGAGAGACCATGTGGTCGGGCAGTATCTTTTATAACATGGTGTGGGGAGGCTGGCTAGGCTGGCCACATCCCCCTGTGACACTACCTGTAAGTCCGTCCCATAAAACATACTATTGGCTGGCTGGAAGAGGGGAGGGGGGCTAAAGAGTGGTCAATATTTGAGAGCTAGAAACTTGATCTGGAGACTGGCACCTGGATGAAGGATTATTGAATCAGGAAGGCTGAATGAGTCATCGGGCTAGGACTATTGTCTCTTGATTAGATTTGTAGGTAGCTGGAAGAGGAGGGGGGGAAGAAAGGTTGCCTACATGTGCTGGAAGAAACTCCTAATGGTGTCTGGAGTTCTCTGTCCTCATGTTTTCCATGGCATGGCATCTGAGGCTTTGTGTAGGCTTATGGAACTGCTTCATCTCACAGCAGGCAAGATGGCTGGTGACTCTGGACTATCACTGTGGCAGCAACACTAAAGGAAGGTGTCCCTCTTTCAGGTGTGCAGTCTCAACAGGTATTCTCATGTCTCCATGTTGTACAGTCCCTTTGCACAGTTCATATCTCACAAAAACACATTAATAGGTTTGCATGGCAACACAATGTAACACTATACATTAAAAAAACCCTGTATTTATCAATTATCTTTTCCTGCTGGAAAGACCCATCTTCACTTTTAGTCTTATTCTATTTATTTTCGGGGACTTTACCAATCCCCCTCCCCAATTTCACTATGAAAGGTAATCAGCATGTTTCTTTGTATAGC
Source organism: Gekko japonicus (assembly GCF_001447785.1). Classification (NCBI taxonomy): domain Eukaryota; kingdom Metazoa; phylum Chordata; class Lepidosauria; order Squamata; family Gekkonidae; genus Gekko; species Gekko japonicus. The sequence continues at coordinate 917,941 of NW_015171504.1, read as the reverse complement.
CTGGAGCAGTGTGCTTAGTAATTGGATAATTTGTCTTTGCTTTCATAACGGTAGTGGATGGAATCAGGGGATAGCTCAACTCATTTTGTCAGAACAGCCAGCCATTTATTCAGAAGGTTAGTTTATGAGATGAAGTGTAATAATTTGACACTGTCCTGTTTAGCATTATTATGCTGTGTTATGCACATAATACACAAACAAGATACAACATTTAAAGAATTAGATATGTGAAAACTGAAAGCAAATCAAAAGTGGCTTTGCTGGGACTGATGTGCCACCGGGGATTTTAAATGGGGTAGGATATATTTTTTAAAAAAACTTTTTTATTATTTTATTCATAAAAAAAAATACAGTGAGATAACAAATATTATTAACGCCATATACATAATGCCTTATTCCTTATTACAAGATAATGGCAATACTTGTCAACATATAATGCTATATATATATCCAAATCGTATGTTGTGATCAAATACATCCATTGTATATGACTTGTCGTAATAACTAACAACAACAAAAAATAACCAATTAACTCTTTAAAAATACACAACTTTAAACTAAATAATCGTTTATTCAATCTTTCTGATGTTCAAACATGGTGACACAGTGCCCTGAAAGTTCGACACTAAAAGATCGCAATTATTTCTTTGTATTTGGATGGAGCTGATTGTAATGTATTTGGTGCATTTGAAAGTGAGAAGTCAATAAAATCAAGCCATTTTGTGTAAAATTGATAACCATCCCTTTACAGTGCAGATGGGAGTTGGTACATATGGGTCCAGAGTTTTCAAAGATGGACTATGATCCGTAACAGTTTGTGCTGCTTGTATAACCTCCATCTCATCCCCAAAGAATCTAGTGCAAAGGCTCCTATTTCCTTGCCCTCTTCTTTATTATTGTGCAATACAGGATCAGTAAGGAACAAAACTGCATTCCTGTTGAGGTTGTTGGAGGAGGAGAAAAATGATTTGGCTTTCATGATCAAAACTTGGTTGGAAGAAAATGATGCAGTGAATCTCTGCCTGGTTTTCCTCCATTTTGCAGACACCTATTGAAAACTATTGCCAGCACTGATTGTGTAACTCTCATGCATAATTCCAGGGCATTCTACTTGCTTACCAGCATCCTAGGTCCCCTCCCCCCATGGGCACCCTGACTATGCTGGCAGAGGTTCTCTCAGATTTGGTGCTAGAACCAAGAATTATAATTCTGGGCGACTTCAACTTTCATGTGCACCTTTGCCTGGAATGCCTCAGGATTTTGTAGCCTCTTTGGCTGCCATTGGCCTCTCTCAGCTTGTGACAGACACCCAATACAAGAAAAGGATCTATCTTGGATTTAATTTTTCACACTAAGACTTAGGGTAAGGTCTGGTTTAAGGGCTGGAGGTTCGGTCTGTGTTATGGTCTGAACGCAGTCTACTCAAGGCAAGGGTAATTGTGGCACCAATACTTTGCAAGGTTGTGGTATGTCTTTTAATATGATTTCCCCATAAGGACTTATGGATTCCAGAATGGTCTAGGGGTGACAGCTCTGGTGAGACTACAGTGAAAGCTTAGAACATGAAGGTCCTGGAAACTACTGACAGAGCCACCCTTCATCAACCTCTTCAGCCTTCAAGGTGGAACTAGCTATTTTGTCTTATTTGAGCTGTGTGACCAGAAGAGAGCTGGGAGATGCTACAGAGCTCATTAAAAGATCTATGAGGTAGCAGTGGTAGTGGCAATGAAATTTTATTCCCCTGCTACTACTGCATCTGCTAGTTCATAACCGGTCGTTATGAACGATAATCAATCGTTTAAGATACCTTTAATCTGAGCCTTTAATTTCTTCTCAAAGAAACAGGTGATTATTTATGATACTTCTGCAAGCTCTTTGCTGATAAAATCTTTGACATATGTTATGATAATTCTGCAAAGTTCTTTGCTGACATCTTTGACATAAACTATGACTTGATGCTAATTATAATAAAGTTCAAACAGATGAAATGCCTAGTGTATCATCTGGTCTGTTTATGGATCATTTTGACCCAGTTCCAATGACGTATGTTGATAGGACCTTGAGATCTGTGAAGGTCACCACATACTCTGGATCCTTGTCCATCCTGGTTCTGAAATCATGTAAGGAACACATTAATGAGTCCTTGATAGCCATCATAAATCAAACATTGATTCATGTTGCCTTTCCTTGGCCACTTTATGAGACAGTTATCCATCCACTGCTTGAAAAACATCACTACTGAAAAATATAGGTCTCTAATATCCCTTTTCCAAGTAAGGTGATTGAGAGAGCAACTGCAGAACAATTTTAGGTCTTCCTGGATGGCTCTGGACCCTTTTCAGACTGGTTTTAGGCCAGAATATGGGACCGGGATGACACTGGTGGCTTTAGGTGATGATCTGTATTTGAATGAAGACAAGGCCCTTTTAATTGCTTCTGCTGGATTTAGCAGCACCTTTAATACTGCAGGTCATGACATCTTAATTTTAAAAGCATTTAATGCGGAAGTTGGTAACAGAAGATGTATTTTGGGGCAAGACTCAGAGGGTTACTGTCATAAGAGTCCAACTTATCCTGTGAGATTCCACATGGCTTAGTATTATCCTCTATGCTATTCCATCTCTATCACTAATTGTTTTGGCTGCCATAGTATGCCGACTATACCAGCCTCTACAGTTCTTTATCCAAACTGCTTGGTGATGTAGCAGAGGTCCTGAGCCACTGTCTGACTGCTATGGTTACAGTGACTAAAGGGATCATGTTGAAATAGAATCACGATGAGATGGAAGTAATGCTGGTTGGAAAAGCTGAGGTCTTGAAGAACATCATGCTTCCCATATTTGATGGGGCTATACAGGAACCAGCTTTATCGCTAGGAAAACAAGTCAATGCAGCTGTAAAAACAAAAACAAAAAACCCCAACACCAACCCTTTCCTCAATCTTCATTTAGCCCAGAAGATGGATCCTTTGGCCACATAGATCCATGCCACAGTAACGTTGAAACTAAACTACTATAAAGGGTCTGCACTTGAAATCAACCTGGAAACTCCAGTTGGTACTGAATACTGCAGCTCAGTTACTATCAGGAGCTAGGCAGAGTATCCCTATTATATCTATTCTGCAGTCACTCCATTAGTAACATATCAGTTACTGGGTTCAGTTTATCGGTTATTACATACAAAGCCTCAAAGATCAAGGTGATGATCTTTGGAAACAGGAGCCAATTCTTTCACTGGGCAATAGACGGTATCCCAATCGAGCAAACCCAGACCTTTAAATATCTGGGGATCACCTTCAGTGACACACTCTCTTGAAAGACTCATATAGAAACAACAGAAATAACAGTTTTTTGCTCAATAGTGGCAATTTTAAAATTTTACTGTACAAAAGGGGTTTTTTTTAATATAGACCCAGCCCTGAAGGTTTTCCAAAGCAAGACAATTGCCCAACTTCTTTATGGTGTCGAGGTATGGGGCTGGAACGATTCCACCATTGCCAGCCTGGAGAGAATCCAAAACCTTTTTATGAAAAGGCTGCTAACAGTACCAACAAACACCCCAGCAGCATTGTTAAGAGCTGAATTGGGCCTTCCCTCTCTACGGGCGCGTGCTCATAAAGCTTTTTATAACTATTGGCACAAATTGAAGAGAGCACCTACAGATCACCTTTCAAGCAGCTGCTTCCTAGGTTGCCTTAAAAACCCTAAATGGGTATCCAAATACAATAGTATTTTGCAAATATATAACCTTCCTGATGTAATCCATGGGCCACTTCAGACCAATGGAAGGGAGCAAATATACATCCAGGACACTGCCCAAGATAGGAGAGTCATCCAAGAAAATAAATCCTCACCCTGGTACAAATTGATCAAATCAGATCTTCTAAGGGCCCAATACTTAACAAAGATCTCATTCAGCAAACTACATTCTGCACTAACTTTAATCCGCTTCCAATCAACGCAATCAGCAATGCTTGAAGGCCGTTGGTTGTCCAGCATCTCTGCCCGTGTAGAGATCCAGTGCCAGAAGATCTGTGCCATTATCTGTTATTCTGTCCACTCTACCAATCCCCTAGGAAGATATTCCTAGACCCAATCTTGGCTTCCTTAGGTACTAGAACAGAAACTGGAAAAATTCTAGTGCTACTAGCAGATGTTGAGGCCGAGATTTCCTACAAGGTGGCCCTCTTTGCCCTTGCTGCAGTGAAAATTCGGAAGAAAATAGTAGCAGTACCATAGCTTGATTACCAACGGAAGTCTGGATGGGAGAAATAGAATTATTATAATGTTTTATTGTGTCCTAACTTTGTTTTTAATCCTTCTGGTTTTAGAAGTTTATATAGATGTTATTGTTATATTGTTCTGTCATTGTAATGGCCTATGGCTAAAGGCAATAAATTGAAACCTGAACCTGAACCTACCAAGCCCAAACCAGCAGGAGTGGTTCTTCTGCTATGCTCCGCCATGACAGCTTTGCTTATCTCAGCAAAGCCTTCTGAAGCTGCCACCCTGTAAATGCATCAAGATCGTTTGCAATGGTTCTATTGCCTTAGCTATAAGCTCGGGTAGAAGAGCTTGCATTGCCTTTTTCACTGCTCTAGTCACACTTTCGTCTATTTGAACATTTAATTCTTTCATTTGACTTAAATTTGCTGCCACTGTTTTGGCCTGTCCTGGCGATGGTACTGACCCTTTCCTTGTCCCGCTTGCCATTGTTCTGTAACTTTAATTTGCCCAGTATTGGAAATTGTTTCTTGTGTTCTAAGCTTTTAAGCCTGTTTTAACAGAAGTACCCTCTGGTTGTATCTATTATGTCCTCTTTGATGTTCTTGTTCTTTTATCCTCATCCAGATCTCTCTAGTCCCTTAGAACCCCTATTCTATCGTCACCTATATCACTTTATATCTTACTCAAAACCAAACATACATACATCCATGAATACAACCCTTCACCTCACCCAAAAACTCCAAATTTTCCTTTCACCCCCTTAAACCCTACACCAACAGTTTTATTTGAATTGGTCAAATCTGCCAGAGTCACACTTTAATATACTCAAAAGCTCACTTTAAAGTTCTTAATTTCTTGTCTTCTCCTCGGTCCTTTTCTTTTAACAGGTCTTTACTTCTCTCGATTCTCTCGTGTCATTCCTCTGCCGGCTCGCTGACTCACACACGCCGCCACACACGCTACCACTCCATTCAGACCTAAAGCAGTGGAGAGCCGCACAATCGATCAGGACACCTCCTGTATTGGCCTATATAGTCTGCCAAAACGTTTCAAAATCGACCGGTCGCTCCACTGATTAGCTTCCTTTATCGCTGTTTAGTGCAGACTCGCCTGTGCCAGGTCTCCAATTTCTATACAGCCACACCCACGCGTTCCTCTTCACTCTGTCCGTGCCGAGAGAACTCTCCAGCCGCTCGTTCACTCTTTACTCAGCACTCGGCACTCGACTCCCCGGGCCTGGGTGTTTCTCTGTTCTCCGTCTCCGTCGCCCAGCTTACTTACTCCCCAGGAAACGCCACAAACCACCACCGAAGTAAGGCTCCGAAAGATTTTCCCAATTCGAACAGGTTATACCTGCTGATGCTCGTCCTCGGCTTCACGAACTTGGCTATGGACCTAGCAAAAAACTAGTCCTCTTGTCCTGGCCTCCCGCTTCAGCGTGTCTCAGGACCGGAGAGACCAAACCGCCGTCTGAAAACTCCTTCCAAGAAAACCGCCTTGCTCAAGCACCCCTCCGAGGCAACTTGGAGATATTTTGGAGAACCAAAAGTCTCTCAGAGAGGCCAGGAATGCAGGTAAGGACCAAGAGCGAGCTCAAGGTTTGCCTGCTGTCGCCGAGACCAGAACCGTTTTATTAGATAAAGAGAATAATTTTAAATCAATAGATACTTTGAAAACACAAAAAATAGAATTGACATGGCTTCAGAACATGCAGTTGAAATCGAAGTTTAAAGAAGATCTTAAAGTTGGGTTCTACGACAAAGCAACGGATATGGACAAGATATGGTTCGCCTCTGAGGCACAGTTGACTATATAACTATATAAAACTATATAAAATTTTATTGGAGGGCAAAACTAAGGAAGAAGTGATGTGGGCCAGTTTAAAAGCTTGGAACAAAGATTTGGGGCATGACATAGAACAACATAAATGGTTGAAAATATGGGAGACAAATATAAAAATTACAAGGGCAACCGCATTTAAAGAAAATATCTATAAAGTGGCACATAGGTGGTATCTATATCCCTCTAGACTGGCAAAATACTCTGAGACTGCGACAAATATATGTTGGAAATGTCGCCAGAACACTGGCACATATTTCCATATGTGGTGGACCTGTACTAAGGCTAGAAAATTTTGGGAGAGGACTAGAAAGATGTTAGAAGATGGTTTGGAGGTATCGATACCCTTAAACCCCGAAATATTCTTATTGAACATTGTACCAGAAATAGCCGGAAAAGAAGGAAAGAGTTTGTTGATACATTGTATAACTGCTGCTAGAATGTGTTATGCCAGATATTGGAAAACAGGAAAAACTCCAGATAAATTAGAAGTGTTTCAAAAATGGTTCGAAGTCGCCAAAATGGACAAACTGTCGAGTTTATTAAACGGGAAAGATGGAGAAATAGCTAATGAGAAATGGAAAAAACTACTTAAGTTGGAATTAAATTGAATGGGTTAGGAGAAGATCAGAACTGAAGTTTCGTGGAAATGTGTTGGCTGTATGCTCTTCTTTGTAATTAGCTTACGATATGTTATGTTTATACTTTGTGGGGTGTGGGTTAGGTGAAAAATCTTAATAAAAATATATATATATATTTAAATGCATCAAGATCAATGGCTGCCCATACTCACATATTGTCTGTTGTACCACCATTCTTGTGAAATGGCACTTCTGAGGAGGGAGGGAAGGCCTCATACCTCTGTTGTAGCACAAACTGTGTGAAACAGAATTGTTCACAAGAATATTTTCATAAATGAAATAGGACTACAGTATAATAAAATGGTACAAGAGGGCGTTTTTATAAACGGAACAGGATTGTAGTCTATTCCATTGCAAGTATAATCTTGCTTTTACTGCATTGTTTTCTTCTGGACCCAATTCAAAGTGCAGCTATTATGAAATGTGGACTTGTTTCTGCAAATATCAGCCACATGTGTTGGAAATGTCCTATAATTAAATCCTTTCGGGCTCACTTTTTAGCAAAACATCATGGCAGAAATACAACATATTATATTTTGCTCCAAAGTTTATAGTACTGAGTCTAATAAGTGATGTGGTTCCTGTGTTAGATTTATTGAAGGCACACATGATAGATTGCCTTCAGAAGGCATTTAGAGAGGGGAGATAACAGATTCAGCAGATTTGATTGTGTGCTTTTAATCTGCGTGTTGTAGGGTTTTTTTTTGTTAATTGAGTTATTTGTTTTGTGTCCTTGGCAACTTGTTGTGCTGTTGGTTAACTTGAGTAGGGATGGGCATGAAACAGGAAATAAAGGTTTGTCCTGGTTCATGGTTCATGAGGTCCCACGAACCTCCCCCGCTTTGCGAACCAGTTTGGTTTGTCAGCTTTGTGGATCTTCCCACTCTCCTTTCTGCTGCCAGCAGCTCCCCTGAGGCTAGCAGAATGAAGAGGGAGGGAATATCTTGCAAAAGCCTTTAAATGGCTTTTGCAAATGGGCACCACGTGCAAGTGAAGTCCAAGCAGTGAGTTCACAACTTTCAGATGAACTTCCCGCTTGGAATTCACTTGGCCATGGTGCCCACTTCCAAAGTTATTTAAAGGGAATGTTCCTGATAGGCTGAAATAGATGCAAGCAATTTCAGCAATAACCTTTGCTTCCCCCCCCCGCCCGCTCCCAAGTGGAAAAGAGCTAAAGGGATCATTGAAATTGCTTCCAACTGGGAAGGTATTTAAATGTGAACTGGGAAAGCATTTAGAGGTATCCCTTTAAATGTTTTTTGCAAGTGGCTTGAAGAAGGCACTGAAAGAGACTGCTGCCTTGTTGAAGCCCTGCCACCAGCACTAGCACGTCTGCTGACACAAACCATACAACCCCCCCCCCAGTTGGTTTGTGGGGGCTTGTGAGAACAGGATGGAACGAATCAAGGTTTGTGAACTATGAACTGGGCCTGGTTCATTCATTTCATGCCCATCCCTAGCCTAGAGTCTACGGAGTCTACAGAAATAAAACAGAATATAAATATCTGAATGATATATCATTATACTGTAACAGGACTGTCATGCACAAGAAGACATATACAAGTCTGTGTGGCAAACATAAATAACTACACTCCAAAAACAACAACAACTATAATTACTTAAAATAAGTGCATGTCTTCAACTAAATGTATACATAAAATAATTATGCAAATTTTAACCATATACATCCTTAATATAGGTTTAGATATAGGAATGTTTAGTCAACTGCATGTGTATTATATAGTGTTCAAAGTTGATGTGAAAGTCAGCAAACAGGGATCTTTTGCAGGTTCTGTAAGACTTGATCCCAGTCTAATTCCATCAGGAGGCAATCCAATATCCCATTTTGGTTCTCAGGCAAAGAAGACCATCTCTCTAGACCTTCGATATCAAGTTTCGTTAGATTTTTTTCCTGAAATGGAGTGCTAATGGAAAAAAGTTTCCTGATAGTGTTTTTCATATCAGGATCTGAAGTTCACAATTATACCTTGACCTTTTTAGGCACCTTGGGAAGCTGAAGAGCTAAATAAGAACTTGAGCCTCCCGAATAACCTTTAGGTTGATTCAAATATATTTCCATTATGAACAAGCTTTGCCAACCTTACAATTACAAAGGTGGTATAGGTAGCTCCAGTAGATTAATGGCTATATTAAATGTATGAGTAAGTTGTCAGCAGAACAATGAGTCTGACAATGCCCAACCCATTCATTAATTAATGTTATCACCACTTCTAAATGTCAGCTATTGTACCTACACCCAGAATTTCCCTTTAGAATATTGGGTCAATCATCAACAGATTCTTCTGTCCAAAAGAATATTCTGGACATTTGTACATAAAAGCTTATACTTTGAATAAAACTTTGCTGGTCTTAAAGGTGCCACTGGACTCAGACTTGGTTCTGCTGCTTCAAACTAACACAGCTATTTAAAGTAGAACTAAAGAATCTATATATCTAATTCCCAAGTGTACCTAGATCCACAGATACAGGGCACATTACCCCAAACAAGATTTTCTGCAATCTTGGGTGACCCCCTAGGTCTGCAGAAAAGTCTGAAAAGTTAAAGAAAATACATCATGGATTTTAAATCCCCCTTCCAAATAAAAAGTGTTGTCTGCACATGTGCAAGCAACACACTTATTATGGAGCAGCTGGAGAGGGGCCTAGCAGTTGCAGCAACAATAGAGCCCCAAAGCTACTGGTGGGCCTGGGGGAAGCCTTGGCAGGCCTACACAGAGCAGCTCTGGGGAAGCCACTGAGAGCACGGGGGTGGGGAAGCCTCAGCATACCCACCAAGGACCACAGAAAGCAGTGTGTGTGTGGGAGACAGCAGGCCCAGCAGCAGCTGTAGGAAAGCCCAGAGCTGTACTGGGTCAAGTGAGAAAGTGGGGAGGAGATGGGATCTCCCTGAGAGTCTCATAGGCTCCCACTTGTCACATTCTAATGCTGAATACTTATCAAAAGCTTGTAGGTACACTTAAGAAAAATACATAACTTCATCACTACCATGAGTGGATAAAGAATATATGTCACATATAACAGCAGCATATGGCAGATGGCACATGACAAATACTTTATTTATTTATTTATTATTTCTATTTGTATCCCGCCTTGCCGGGCACACTGGCTCAAGGCGGCTAACAGAGCTAAAATAACGTAAACAATACAGAGTTAAAACAATTAATAAATACAATACCAAGTTAAAACAGCAACAGTTTACAAGTAAAACCGACAGATGATGGCGATAATCCAAATCACACCCAATGATAGGAGTAGCATCCAGCGACGTCTAAGGCCAGAAGATGTTCTAGATTTCAGGCCAGAAGATGTTCCAGGGTACATTCATCAGTGGCGGCTCCTAATCGAAAGCCTGGTGGAAGAGCTCTGTTTTACAGGCCCTGCAGAACTGTAAAAGGTCCCGCAGAGCCCTGATGTCCTCTGGGAGCTCATTCCACGAGTATGGGGCCGCCACTGAGAAAGCCCTGGCTCTGGTGATATTCAGCCTGGCTTCTTTCGGACCAGGGAGGGTCAAACAATGTTGTGACCCTGACCTCAGTGCTCTCTGGGGCACATATGGGGAAAGGCGGTTCCTCAAGTAGGCCCCTGACCATATAGAGCTTTAAAGGTTAAAACCAGCACCTTGAACCGAATCCGGTATGCTATAGGCAGCCAAGTGCAGTGTCCTCAACACAGGCTGGATGTGGTCCCGTATAGAGAGACCCCTCAACAGCCTGGCTGCGGCATTCTGCACTAGCTGCAGCCTCCAGATCTGGGACAAGGGCAGCCCCATGTAGAGAGCATTGCAGTAGTCTAATCTCGAGGTGACCATTGCATGGATCACTGTTGCTAGGTCATTGCGTTCGAGGAAGGGAACCAACTGCCTAATCAACCGTAGGTGGTAAAAGGCCGCCTTGGCAGTGACTGCTACCTGGGCCTCCATTGTTATCTGTTATAAATACAGGTTATCTGTATTTGTTATATTGTTATATAATTGCAACAGACAGATCTGGAAACCTTGCCAGTCTTTCAAGCATTTAAACTGGAGTCACAGATCACATATTCCCCCCCCCATACTCTATCAAAGAGGTAAAATGTAAAACAAAGTACACCAAAGTAGAACTTTTTCTTCCATGTATACCTGAATACTAATGAACATTCGACTCTTGTAATACAATAATGCAAGTCAGAAGAAGTAACATCTACTTCTTCTTAAAAATTCTTTGTGTGCTACTTTGGGCAGAACTGGGTTTTAGAAATGCCTAAACAAACCCATACATAGTCTAAGGCAACATTCATACACATAATAAGTAGGAAGTAATCCAAGTCCCACTAAATGCAGTGGGGCTCATTTGAGCAAACATGCTATGATATTTAGATCCTTTTCCTTTGGCATGACAAACATGTCAATATTTCAGAGCTCATTACGTTACCTGTGTAATGACTGTGGAGAACATAAACCAATGTACCAAGAAGCACATTTATACATTCTGCATGATTAACTCAAAGTACTGTAATTTCATTTTATGAAAGATAGTTTTTTTATATACTTAAAGAAGTGTATTTCCAGAATCAGAGACTATAAATAGTAATAATGATGAACTCAGAATAATCTGGAATAAAAACTAGAGAGAACATTCTGAATCCTCATTTTATCTGAGATCATTTTCCCTGCCTTGCTTATAGTAAGATTAAAATATCCTCTGAGCTTATCAACATATATGCTGAAATTTTGTTGAAGGTAAAATGAAATTCTCAATCAAGGGGGGATGTCGAACCTCTATACGTGATCTTAAAACATACCGTCATGAACTGTTTGAGATATATCACAAGATAAAGGTTTAAATGGGTAATTATTTTGTGCCTACATACATGGTCTAAAATCATTACCTAGGAGCTTAGTGACCTTTGGTAAGATTTTGCTATGCATTTTATACACTACACAAAGCTGAGCCAGAAGCAGAGAAGACCCCCCAAAAGTACAGACAGGCACGTTTAAATGTGAGATACATGAAATGAGATCCTGTTTCACATGAAACTGTGATAAAGAGAAATAAAGATATATGTAACTCATTTTCAACCACTAAAAAACCCTGAAAATTAGTAAACACAAAGCTAAATATTTGGCTGCAGTCCAAATCACTTGAATGCCATTTCTGTATCTATGCAGCACTTGTCAACAAACCCCCTCTTCTTCAATCCCAATCATCAAGCATTTCAAAAACTACAAATGCCAACCATATCAAAACAATATCTCTGTTTTTAAAATATATTGTGCACAAGTCTATTTAATATAATACTGGAACAGAAGATCTTCCCAGAAAATCTTGTTCATCATTTATTTTGAATACCTTCAAAAAACAAGCAAGGAAAAACAGAACTTTCTTTTGTACATGTAAGCTCTATGCAACAGCAGTTTCTCATTTTGAAATGTGTGTTTTACTAGTTAAGTGAGGAGGGGGAATGTTAGGAAGATTAATTTCCAGAGGAATTTAAATTTAACAATGTTACAAATGAAGCAAATTCTAATATAAAAGGAGTATACAGCAATCAGCAAACATTATCCTTATTCTATTTTCAAGACGGGTTTTTTCCGTGTGGATATTTATTTCCACCAACAGGGGGCTCACTCTCCCCCAACAGCTTTTCTTACATTGTCAATAGTCTTCCTGGGTCTGTAGAAAAATCCAAAAACTAAAAAAATCCCTTCAGGGACTGCTGAATTCCCCCAAAACCTTTTGAAATGGGCTCTGCAGGGATCTGCTTCAGGCATCAAGGGAGAGAGATTAGAATGTTTGGGGGGGGCTTCTAACTGGCTCTGTCAGTAAAAGAGTGGGGGAAGGGCCCTTTCCAGGCTTATTTCGACCTTTCTGGGAGGGAGGGAAGGAGGGAGCCTTGGGGCCAGGCCTCACAAGAGTTGCCAGTGCCAGGCTGGGGGATTTCTAGAGATTTTGTGGTGGACTCTAAGGAGGGCTGGGTTTGGGGAAGGGAGAGGCCTCAGCTGGGTATAATGCCACAGAGTCCACCCTCCAAAGCAGCCATTTTCTGCAGGGAGACAGACTTCTGCTGTCTAGAGTCCAGTTGTAATTCTAGGGGGTCTCCAGGTTCCATTTGGAGGTTGGTGTTAAGTCGCTCGCTTAACAAAGTAGTCAGAGAGTGATTCAGCAAAGCTTCAGCTTTATTCATCAACTCAAACACAACTCCAACACGGATCAACATCTGATAGCCAGAACAGCTTTTACATTGCAGCTGTCCTGCTTTTAAACTCTCCCAGCTAATGCAGCCACACCTACTGTACAATTACCAACTAATAAGGTTGCATACATAAGGACCAATCATGGACGTTCCCACTCAGGGAGCTTGCTGAGAAGTGATTGGTTAGGTTCTTCCTGGGCTAGCAATGTGATTGGATGTATTTGGATCCTAGCCCAGGACAAAGCTTAACATAGCATTTAAATTATGCTGTTCACATACAGTTATGTGAACTACAGTTCCCAGCTGCCCCAAGGCCAAAAAGTATGGGAAAAAACAGACTGTCCCAAGGGGCAGGGCAGCATCAATATAGACTCCAGCCCATCCAGAGAGGAGGCAGTTTTCATCCTAAAGGAGGTTAGGAAACGCTCCTGCTGCCTGTGCTGACGAGGCTGTCCAGGCCACAAGCCACAGATGTGGGAAACCCCTGGGAGGCAGCAGAAATTCAGCCACTCCACAGTCGGCTGGACTGGGGAATGAATGGATGTTTCCCTGCTCTCTTGGGCTTGGCCTGAAGCAGAGCCAGAGGCCGATCCAAGGAGAGATCCCATCGTGAGCCCACAACCTTCAGAGGTAGAGAAAGTATTGTGTGTAGGCAAAGAGGATTGTGTTTAACCCCTGTTGATTTATGCTCTGTTGGTTCATAGTGTGTGCTTAGTCCTACAGTTCTGCCTTATTCATTTAGTGTATGTGTGCTCCATAATTGTGTAAATAGTTAAATAAATTATTTTATTTGGGCTACTAATCTGTGTTGTGCTCTGACCACAGTCTCCCCTGCTCTGCACAATACTAAAGGGAGGGGGTAGCCCAAGGAAGGAAGGAAAGGCCAGACCGTAGGGTTTCCAACTTTCCAAGGACCCCCCAAAGATTGGGGATTCCATCTCCAAATAGGGAGACTTGGCCAGTGGGGTCTCACTGTCCCTCTAAAAATGCAGTGAAAATTCAGTGAGTGGTGGCAGCGAACTTAAGGAGTGAGATACGCCCACAAGAGCTGAAGAGTGAGGGGGAAATAAAGGTAGGTTGATGATTAGCTGGGAAGGAGATGGGATTTCCAACTCCACATGGGAAATTCCTGGAGATTTGAGGGATGGAACCTGGAGAAGGTGAGGTTTGAGGAGGAGTGGGACCTCAGACAGGTACAATGCCATAGACTCCACCCTCCAAACCAGCCATTTTCTCCTGGGGAACCATTGCTGCCAAATTTCAGGTGAAAGGTGGAGATCACTCAGAATTACAACTGATCTCCAGGAGGGAGAGCAGAAGTCAGCTGCAGTCAGAGGGGCAGATAACAGTAGGTTGGTGGTTAGCTGGTAAGTGGATGGGGTTGAGAACTCCAGGCTGGGAAATTCCTGGGAATTTCAGGGGTGGAGCCTGGAGAGCGCGGGGTTTGGGGAGGTTGCCACAGCAAATTGACACTGAGTACCCAAGGCCTTGGCACTCTCCCAGAGCCTCTTTCTAGAGCTCGTTGTATTTATTTTCACAACGGGCCTTATTCCTAGTTCACCATATTTCCAATAAGTGAAACAGTTATTACTTTAAAAAGTCCAATAGTTTTCCAGTTCCTCTGGGATGTTGCACCTAAAGAAAAAACATAAAAGTTTACTTTTAAAATATCACTCTTTTGTTGGGGGAGGGTTGCAATGTATGTTCACAGCAACTGTCACAAATGTGTGTGTGTGTGTACATACATAAACACACACATACAAACTTTTCAGATATTTCTGTAAACGCATCTAACCTAGTGAGTAAATTCAAAAGGGTGAGGTAAATAAAAGGGAGCACAGGCTTTGACAAATAAAAAAAGAGGCAAAAAGGAGAACATATTGCAAAAAACATAAAGATCAACAATAAACATTTCTTCAAATACATTAGAAGCAGAAAAACAGCCAGGGAGGCAGTAGGGCCCTTGGATGACCAAGGGGAGAAAGGATTAATAAAGGATGACAGGAAAATTGCAGAGAAGCTGAATACATTTTTTTGCCTTTGTCTTCACTGTGGAAGATGGGAGGTGCCTGCCCATGCCAGAACCGTCGATTTCAGGACAATTATTGAAAGACCTGAGTCAGACTGAGGTGATGAGAGAGGAGATCCTATGACTGATGGACAAATTAAAAACTGACATATCACCAGGCCCAGATGGCATGCATCCAAGAGTTCTGTAAGAACTCAAATGTGAACTTGTGGATCACTTGACAAAAATCTGCAACCTATCACTAATAATCTCTCTCCATTCCCTAAGACTGGAAGGTAGCCAATGTAATCCCCATTTTTAAAAAAGGTTCCAGACGAGATCTGGGAAATTACAGGCCAGTCAGTCTAACGTCAGTACTGGGTAAACTGGTGGAATCTGTTATTAAAGATAGAATCAGTAGGCATATTGATGAACAAAAGCTATAAAGGAAGAATTATCATGGACTCTGTAAGGGAATGTTTTGACCATTTTCACAGTAGTGAAATCCCTGGAGTGATTTTTTTAAACTGAGGGTTATGTGAAATTTTGCTCAGTAGATTTTTCCTAACTAGGCAGAAACCCGAAGTTTTCTCCTTCTTACCCTGTGTTTTCGGAACTCACTAAAACTGAGGAGTCCAAAAATGTGGGGTAAAAAGGAGAAAACTTTGGGTTTGCACATGGTGAGAAAAATTCTACTGTGGAAAATTTCACATAATGTGCAGTTTTAAAAATGTAAATGCAGGGAATTTCACTACTGTGGAAATGGTCCTTCTTGTCTCACTAAGTTTTAGAGCTCTTTGAGGGGGTGAACAAACATGTGGACAAGGGTGACCCCATACACATTATTTACCTAGACTTCTAGAAAGCTTTTGATAAAGTTCCTCATCAAAGGGTCCTAAGTAAACTCAGCAGTCATGGGGTAAGAGGACAAATCCTCTTGTGGATTAAAAACTGGTTAATTAACAAGAAGCAGAGAGTGAGCATAAATGGGCAGTTTTCACAGTGGAAAGTGGTAAGCAGTTGGGTACCGCAGGGCTCAGTACTAGGTCTGGTGCTTTTTAACTTGTTAATTAATGATTTCGAGTTGGGAGTAAGCAGTGAAGTGGCTAAATTTGCAGAAGATACTAAGTTGTTCAGGGAGGCGAGAACCAGGGAGAACTGCAAGGCACTCTAGAGGGATCTGATGAGGCTGGGTGAGTGGGTATCAACGTGGCAAATAAGTTTCAACATGGGCAACTGCAAAGTAATGCACAATGGAGGCAAAAATCCTAACTGTAAATAATATGTTTATGGGGTCCAAACTTGTAGTAACTGACCAGGAGAGAAATTTTGGAGTCACTGTAGATAACTCACTGAAGATGTTAACACAGTGTGTGACTGCAATTGAAAAAGGCAAATCCTATGCTGGGGGTTATTAGAAAAGGGATTGAAAACAAATCAGCCAGTATCATAATGCCCCTAGTATAAATCTATGGTGTGGCCAGGCCTCATTTGGAATACTGTGTACAGTTCTGGTCACTGTACCTCAAAAAATATAGCATTGAAAGAGGTGCGGAAAAGGGCAACTAAAATAATTACGAGGATGGAACACCTTCCCTATGAAGTAAGGTTTAGGAGGTTAGCAATTTTTAGTTTGGAGAAACAGCAATTGAGTGGTGACATGACAGAGGTTTACAAAATTATGCATAGGATTAAAAAAAGGTAGAGAAAGAAATTCTTTTATCCCTTTCTCACAGTACAAGAACTTATGAGTGCTCAGTGAAATTAATGAACTTAGAACAGATAAAAGGAAGTACTTTTTCACCAAAAGAGTAATTAACATGTGGAATTCATTGCCACAGGAAGTGGCAGTGGCTACAAGCATAGCTTCAAGAAGGAATTGGATAAACATACAGAGCAGAGGTCCATCAATGGCTATTAGTCACAAGGAATAGATGGAACACTAAATTTGGGGCAATGATATTCTGTATTCTTGGTGCTTCGGGGAGGGCTTCTGGAGTTCTGGCCCTGCTGGTGAACTTCCTGATGGCACCTGGGTTTTGATCACTGTGTGACACACAGTCTTAGACTGGATGGGCCATTGACGTGATCCAACCTGGCTTCTCTTATGTTCTTATGGTTCTATCCTGCACTGTCCCATTCTGCATTTTTTTAACCTACATGGCAAGACCTTCTAGGGAATTAGCTATATAAATACATAGTCTGGAATTAAAACATAAGACTCAGTTTATTAAACTGAGTTCTATTGCTGAGTGATTTACAACAATATTTATTATTTCGTTTATCCCCCCCCCCCAACACTTGCAAATGAGAAACTTCACCCTGGAAGAAACCTTGGCAGACCAATGATTCTGCACCTTGTTGTCTCACTGTCAGCACGTCAAACATGCTTAGAGGCCTAGCCTTATCCCCATTCTACCATGTTGGTTGACATTAGGGTTCAAATGCTTCTTAACATTCTAGTGAGTTGGCTATAAGGGATAAACTTGACAATGTGCCTTCATCTCTTGATGCCTTTTGTGCTTGCCAATTATCTTAAATTTCTGCAAAACCCCACAATGTACTTACTACCCTGGAACCAAACCTATTTAACTAATCCAACACCCCTTTGTAGAAATGTGGAACAAGCAAAAAAGATACCTATGGGTTATTACAACCCCAAAACTCCTTGAGTGATCAGCTAGTCCCAATACCTTACCATAAAGCAAAGTGGTAGGTTAACATGCCATCAAACACTTCCTGCCAAGTGGTGGAGTCATTTTAAGCATATTCTCATACCTTTTTTCAGTTGACTACTATACATAAGGTACTCAGCTAATTTCTACACCTTGAACTCCTGTGTTCAACAGCCATAAAGAGATGGATAAAGAACAGTCACACCAACATGCACACCCCAGTCAGGTACAAAACAGATTTTAGGTACAAATGATTTAAGTTAAACCGATATATATTAAATATATAAAATAACAGATGAACCATCAATAACAGTAGTGCAAACTGAAATACATGAAAATGTTCATGATGACAACATACAGAAACAAAAAGGTTACTATGGACCAAATGAATTCAAATTAAGCTTAAAGATTTATGCAAGATACACTTGGCAGCAATGTATATAGATCATGTCATTCAGAATTTATATTCAGAAGCAACAAAACAAATCTAAGTTAGCAGAAACTACTGTTAAGACAAAGTGAGACTATTGATTTTTTTAAAAAAATTCAATATATGCACCAATGCCTATTGAATCACCAGTATCATGTACCCTTTACCTATAGTAGCATTACGCCAAGGTTAATGCTTCATTTTGTTCATTTCTCAAAGCAAGTATTAGTATCCTCCTCATGAAATTTAGTTCTATGAATGCCATAATACACAGTGCATGCAAACAATGAGTATGAAGTCATGTAACTAACAATTCAATTCCAGACCGAAGCTGGTATGTTAGTATTTAACACAGATTAGTGTGTTTACTCTCACCCACACAGTGCATCAGTGAAAATATGGCACATGGCAAAAACATCTGAATTTTTTTTTAAACTTATTTATGGAGAGCAGAGCATTTCTCATACTGTGGAATCTGTGAGAGCCATCTGGCGGCTTACAGATTTGTGAGCATTTTTGAATTTGTTTATTTATGCTCCCAGGGATAAGGCTCTGTTCACTCAGATGGCATGAATTTTCTACAGTTTGTGCTACTTTCTATGCATGTCTACCAACAAGATGTTTTATCCCAACACCAGCAAGGGGAATAGCTTCTAGCTACCATTGTCTTAAGAGTGTTTACCCATAGAACAAAGTGAATAGCACGCAAGGGGATATTCCTTTATTAGACATCAGCTGTTCTAAATGGGATTCCCTTGAAAGTAATTTCTCTAACCCTTCTGCAAAGGAATTCATTTTAAAGATTCCCAACAAGAACTGTACCAAGCCAATTAAGGTTCCTTTGAGAAAAGCACAAAAGATTCACATCCGGAGACCAGAAAGGTGGTTTTGTTAAATTCTAACTTGTCCATCTATTTGTAATGCATTTCTTCTTTGGTTTGTATAAAATTGCCCTACACAAGAATCTTGTGGCACCTTAAAAACTAACAGTATTTTATTCCAGTTTACTTCTTCAGATACATTTTCAGATATCATTTTCAGATATCATGCTATCTCTACTTATAGTGCAGAGTGCAGAAGCACACTCTAGTGTATTCTAGTCCATGAAAGCATATACTGAAATAAAATACTGTTAATCTCTGGTTTGACATTGGTTCTGTTGGTCTTGCAGCAGCATACCCCCCCCCTTGTTTAAGTTGGTTTGGCTAGGATACTTTGGTTTGACACTGGTTGTATTGTCCTTGTCATATTGGCTTGTGGTTCTACTGAAATTCTCTGATTTGATATTGGTTTTAGCGGTTGCTTGCTCTTGTGTGCTTGACTAGGCTTTGCCATGGAGAAAGTATGGATTTTTCACCACAGGAAACAGTGGTGGGCACTTTGTTCCAGGGCCCACAGAACCGGACCCCTGGGCACAATTCACTTGCAACTGGGGGTGGGGTCTTCAGTGGACAGGCAGTACTAACACCACTTCAGTTCTGGTGTCATTTGCCTCCGGGAAAGTTACATCATAGGAAATAATGGACCCAAATAATTTCCAGATCCCAGAAAAAAACTGAATCTGGGTATCAAACCAGTATTTGGGACCAAAATAGCCTAGAGTACTGATAATTGTGACCTCCAAGAAATTAAGATCTGAAAAAATAGATTGGGGGGGGGGAGAGAGATCTGAAAAAAACATTTTTTTCTGGTGCACATTTCTAATTCTGTTCATTTTTGCCACAACAAATTAACATGGCTATTCACCTGTGATTACTGGCCCATACATATCCCAACAGCCTTTAGATATGGTATTCAAGACCAGGGGCAGACTGGGAGGCCAAAACAGCCCTGGAAAAAGGATCATGACCCCTCTCCCACAGCAGAGGAAGGAAGGCAGCAAGACCAGGCTGAAAGCCAGGGCCACCAGCTTGCCACAGTATCTCTTACCTGACTTCCATGAAGCAAGGTCTACAACCTAAGCTCACACACCTTACATGGGAGTGCCCTGTGCAAGGCGGATCTCCATCAGCCCACCAGGAATTTTTCCAGGGGGCTTAATGATAAATAAGCCTCTGCTCAAGACTGGTTCTTAAAATGCTTATGAGAAAACAGGACACTTTGATTACCCTCTTTTCAGTAACCAAAGAAGGGCTTTCAGTAGTCTTTACAAATATTTGAGTACCTCTACTAAAATCCCTGAAAAGATGCAACACAAGTACAGTCTAAAAAGAACTGTGGGGAGAATATTCATGAAGCATATTTTCAAGTTTGACTATACAAAGTTTGGCTCAGATCATAACTTGAACTACCAGATATCATTGGGCTGGCTTAGCAAAAAACAACAACAACAAAACTTCCCTGTTGACTAATGTCACATCCCTTCAGTAATATGCAACAGACTGAATCATGCAGGATCATTCTAGTCATGTTATTACTTCTACTTGAGTAAGGAAGGGGATGTCTCATTTCAGCTATTAACAGCAATGATAATAAGACCTTCTGGTTCATTGTTCACACTGCTATTAATTCAGATTTTAAAACCCCATCCTGTATTGCCCCCTCAACACGGGAAAACCACTTCAAGAGGCTGTTTTCTGATGCTAATGAATCTAGTTCATCTTTGACTTTTATTTCTCTTGATTTAGCAGCACCTTGGCCTGCGGTATCAATCAAGGAAGTTATATACCTTATTAAGAGATTAAAATTAGGACAAGCCCCTGGCTCTGGTCTAATTCCCAATGACTTACTCAAGGCTGATCCACAATGGTGGGCCACAATCATGGCCCCAATTTTTATTCAAATGAATTCCAGTGGGCAGATGCCTGATTCATGGAGACATTTGATTATTGTCCCAATATTTTTAAAAGGGGTCTAGACTGGACACATCCTGCTATCAACCAATTAGTGGCCTTTCCTCTTTGGGAAAGTTACATTCTGCGTATCTACTGAATAAGCTTTTAGATTGGATGGAATCAGAAGCCATTGTCTAGTTCTCTCTCATTTGGCTGAGAAACATTCATCTTTTTTTTAAAAAAAACAATCTTTTTATTGGTTTTCAAAACAAACAAACAAACAAACAAAAAATACCATCGCTTCTTACAACAAAGAGTTTCAGCGAACAGAAGTAACCTAATGATGTGTTCTCATATATCTATCTCTCTAACCATAATTCAACCTATATTTTTCCTAATTCATGTACCAGACCGTCTACCAACCCCTAATATAAGTATTCTCCTACTTGCAATACCAGACTTTCTTCTCTTTAATTCAAGATCAACACAGACAGCCTTCTGATCTTTCATCTATTTACTCAGCATAGATTTCCCAAAGTTTTTAAAACAACCTAAGCAGTAATGATAACCTACTTTTCCTAGTCAAATTCAGTAATTATCTGTACATTTTATATACTATATATAGTCTCATCAAAATAAAAACTCAGTTTTCATACTCTGTTCTATACCTCAATATTTACTACTATTATTTTATTCCTACTATTATTCCATAACTTTGCATCTCATATAGATTCATAAGGAAACAAAATTATAAATACACTGACACATTTCCTTTTTCATTGTATGTTTTTACTTTTAACTTCTTACATTAAGGTAATTAAGTATTCCCTAATCATTCCATTTAATTTACTGAGTATACAGAACTCTGCTAACTACTTTTAGACATGTGAACAGTTAGACTACCCAATACGTAAACTTCCAACACAAAAACCATTGAGCATTCCATAATTTAAACAGGCAGAAGAGGTTATTTTGCCACCAGATACATACTGCAGCGTTGTCTTCTGGGACACCTTCTTTTTGATAATCACAAATAAATGTCTTGTCCCTTTATACTAGAGGTATTTCATTTCCAGGTTCCGCCTTTTCTGTTTTGCCAGCTCTATTTTGTTTTCTTTGTGGGTTTTCTTATGGGGACGCCTTGCTCTTCTTTCAATTGATTTCTTCTCTTTTCGCCTGATCCCTTTTATAAGTTCTATTCTCTCAGCGCATTTTACAGAGTTCTTTAATTCTTTATCTTGCCTAGAACCGTCTCTTCTTTTCTTTGTAAAAATAAGAGATGAATCCTGTATCTTTTCTTCTTGCTATCATCCTGTTCTTTCTCGGAAATCTCAGGGGTTAACTGATATAGTGCAGGCTCCTCCTCATTCTCGAGTTCTGCGTCAGTTTCTTGATGATGTTTTTACAGGCTTCCTCCACTGCCAGTCGCACCTCATTAATCAGCAATTCTTTGAACTGTTCCAAAATTAACTGTCCTACTTCAGTATGTTGTAAGTCTATCACTATCCTCTGCTGGGGTTTCTTCATTATTCCCTACCATTGCCATTTTCGTTTCTTTTGCTCCACTCCTTTTTGCAGCCACAAATTGTTTCCAGAGTTGGAGATATTCTTAAAGGGTCATTCCATGAAGGTCTTGAACAGATAATAAGAGGACACAAACAGACAAACGCCTTTATCTTTGTTGCAATCAAACTTGAAAAACAAAGTCTAAAAAGGGAGGTCGCAGCTAGTGCAGGGCATGGAACCATGCATGCTCTTCCTCTTGCTCCTGCATCAGGATGGAACGATCTCTCCCCCGCTAACTGCCATTGCAGGGGGGGACCACACAAGTCTCCTGCACCTGGCCTCCCTCTGAGAGATCCAGGAGGAGCCCAACACAATACAAAGTTCGGGGGGGTCTCCAAAAGAAGCAAGAAGGGCGGGAGAACTCGGGAGCAGCCTGATAATCACCCTGGATGCCACGCCATTTTCCTGGAAACTCCCACGAGAAATATTCACCTTTTAAGGGGGGAGATTATGTGCGGAATAAACTTAATCAAAACTATGGATAAAGGGCTCCATGGACTTATCCAGCGACCATATTCACGTTTAACTGCCCAAGTAAACTGTGGAAAGAGCAGGTAGAGAAAGAGGTACTTTTCTCCCTTTTTCACAATACAAGAACTCTTGGGCACTCCATGAAATTGCTGAGTGGTTGGGTTAGAACAGATAAAAGGAAGTACTTCTTCACCCAAAGAGTGATTAACACTTGGAATTCACTGCCACAGGAAGTGGTGGCAGCTACAAGCATGGACGGCTTCAAAGGGGAATTAGATAAGCATATGGAGCAGAGGTCCATCAGTGGCTATTAGCCACAAGGTATAGATAGGGACTCTGGGGCAAGTGATGCTCTGTCATCTTGGTGCTTGGGGGGGTCAACAGTGGGATGGCTTCTAATGTCCTGGCCCCACTGGTGGACCTCCTGATGGCACTGGTATTTCTGGCCACTGTGGGATACAGAGTGTTGGACTGGATGGGCCTTTGGCCTGATCCAACACTGGCATCTCTTATGTTCTTATGTTCTTATGTGGATATGAAGGGCACTTAAGGGATGTTTGCTGGCACTTTTTAAATTCAATTTATATCTAAATGATTTAGCATCAGTCTTTGATGTCTGTCACCACCCACAGAAACTGGCTGAGACTTTTGTCCATGTCCTGCTCCATGTGGGTGATGCTCTTATTTTGTCTTGAACCAGGGTCGGTCTCCAAAGGGCCTTGCAACCTTTCTCCTGTTCCTGTTCCTGAGAAAGCCTGGTGATTATCTGAAATCTAAGATCTTAGTTTTTACCAAGACCAGAAAATTATTTCACAGATAAGATCATGGCACTCCACCAGGACCTCCTGGCCACAACTGAGACAGTAAAGGAACTGGAAGCCCCTTGTCCGTCTTCTGGTCGCTACTGGACCACTTCCATCGACTCACCTGGGAGGAAGTTGACAGGACCCTGGCACCTGTGAGGCCCACTACTTGTGTCCTTGACTCATGCCCTTCCTGGCTAGTGAAATCTTGCGGAGAGAGCATTCGGGCCCCTCTGGAAGAAATAATCAACTTGTCCCTACCTACTGGGACTTTTCCAGAGGCTTTAAAGGAGGTGGTAGTTTGCCCACTCTTGAACTACCAACTATCGCCCAGGTGGTTGAGAGAATGGTCCCTAATCATGGGACAGAGACAGCTCTGGTTGCCCTTACAGATGACCTCTGTAGACATCTGGATTGAGGTGGGTCAGTGCTGCTGTTGTTATTATATTTAACCGTAGCGTTGGATATGGCCAATTATGATCTTATGACCCACCGCCTTGCCGACATAGGAGTCCAGGGGACTGCTTTGAAATGGTTTACCTACTTTCCCCATGGTCAGAGACAGAGGGTAGCGCTGGGTGAGAGGGTCTCCCCATGGTACCCGCTAGAATGTAGAGTGCCGCAGGGGGCGATCCTCTCACCAATGTTATTTAACATCTATATGTGCCCCCTCGCCCAGTTAGTCCGAAGTTATGGGCTGGGTAGCCATCAGTATGCTGATGACACTCAGCTTTATCTGTTAATTCGTCCTCCATTCCTGGAAATCTGGCTGAGGCTCTGGATACTGTGGCTGGATGGTTGTGGCAGAGTCAATTGAAGTTAAATCCATAGAAGACGGAGGTCCTGTACCTGGGTCGTGGGGGTTTGGAGGTGGGCACTAGGCTTTCTACACTGGAAGGGACACCTCTGGTGCTGGCGCAGTTGGTGAACAGCCTGGGAGTAACACTGGATACCTCCTTATCTATGGAGGCCCAGGTTGCTGCAGTCGCCAGATCTGCATTTTTCCATCTTAGGCAGATCAGGCTACTGAAGCCCTATCTCTCCCCCCCAGGACTTAGCTATGGTGACCCATGCAATGGTCACTTCCAGGCTTGATTACTGCAACTCGCTTTACACAGGCTTACCCTTGAAGCTGATCCACAAATTACAGCTGGTACAAAATGCGGCAGCACGCCTGCTGACATCAACGCCTTTGCGGGCTCACGTTCAGCATGTGTTCTGTCAGCTGCATTGGCTGCCAGTTGAGTACTGGATCTACTTCAAGGTGTTGGTAATTACCTTCAAAGCCTTATATGGTTTGGGATCAACATACCTAAGGGACCGCCTCTTCCCATATATGCCTCGGAGAGCATTACGCTATGAGAGTCAACATCTCCTGGTGATCCCTGGCCCAAAGGATGTCTGCCTAGCCTCGACCAGGGCCAGGGCTTTTTCTGCCCTGGCCCCCACCTGGTAGAGCATGCTCCCTATTGAGATCAGGGATCTTACTCAATTCTGCAGGGCCTGCAAGACGGAGCTGTTCCGCCAGGCCTTTGGCTGAGGCAGCGGGCATCCACATATGCCCACCCCAAGGTTGTAGTCTCCCACCTACTGATAACTGGCCATACTTCGTTACATCAATTGGCCGGATTCTCCCTACAGCAAGCATGACTATTGATTTTATATGTTTTAATGTGTTTTAAATTTTATTGTATTTATTGAAATATTTTGACCTGTCCTGAGCCCGTTTATGGGATGGGTGGGATATAAATGTGAAAAATAAATAAATAAATAAATAAATGGAACCCGCTTCGATGGTCAATCAATGGGTCCAATATTGAGCAGGTTAAGGCCTTCTCCTATTTGAGGATCCTGTTCTCAGCAGATTTATCTTGGACCCCCAACTCAAAACAATGTTCAGCAAAGCAAAACTATCCAAATGCCCCCATAATAAAAGGGGGGGATTATATTCCCGGAGCTGTGCAAGCCTTCAACTTGAAAGTGGTCCCCCCTTATTCTTTATGGCTCAGCTATTTGGATCAAAAGTATCTCTGATAACATTGATCAATCTGTGGCCTGGTTTTTAAGAAAAATACTAAATATCCCCTGTTGTGTATCAAATGCTGTATTGCGGGCAGAATTTGGACAAATACCCCTGGAAGCAAGACCACGTCTTTATGCCTTCAAACTGAAACTAAAATTGTTCTGTGCTGAAGATGGCTTGCTAGCCACTCTGAAATGTGATACCCACAAATTAATTTGGATGAAAACCCTGGATGAGATACTGAAGTTAGAATGTTGGCTAATCTTATTTGTGATATGGGCAAATCCAAAGTGTTTTCTTTGATCAAAAAGCATGTCCTAGAAACTGATCACAGCAGTATGATCTTACGAGCCTGCTGAGTTTGCTCACCCTTGTCTTTTCCCCTCAAAAAAACCCTTTACTCCTCTATATGTACTATCTTACTATAATACTGCAGAGCTTTCTTATTCACAAGATTGAATATTTTACCCTCAATGGTTTTAGGGAGGAGATTTCTGAATAGTCCTTATTACGATAGAATTTGCCCTTGTGGCCTTCATAGGATTGATACATCTTTTCATATTTTGCTTGAATGCAGGGTTGTTCTTGTTTTTAAGAATATAAGGGATCTAACTGATCAATCATCCCCTTACACCCTGGAAACTCTGGCTCCTTCGCTTAGTGATAAGGATCCTAAAATCACTCTGGCAATAGCAAAATTCATTTCTCCTTCTAGACCTTGCATCCAAAAATCAAGGAATGAGAATCATCTGCTGCTCAAAATTTGTTAATCAATGAGCTTCTAAGGGAATAAAACAAAAGGAAACTTAATCAAACTTCTACATCATTACCAGTGCCTGGATGCAGAATATGGCCCAGTAAATGAAGCTACAACATAATTATGACAAAGCCATATAATCTGTCTTCCACTGTGCTTTTGTATTCCTCAGATGCTCTTGAAAAATAATCACCTATGGCTTGAAAGAGAGAGTAGAAAGAATTCCTGACAACACATTAGAAATATGATCCCCTCTTCGAAAGCTGCATGTTTCTGCCTACCCTACAACTTTTGTTGGTGAATGGTAAATTAATTGGATTTATCTGCCAGTTCTAAGCAAGAAACTTCTTGTACTTCTATTAGCCTATTCCGTTTCACAAGTTTAATACCAATGATAAATTAGCTTTTGAAATACAGGTTGTAGACCCATTCGGTAGATTCTATCAATGGTGTGATACGCTGCATATTTTATTTTCAGAAGGTATGTCCAATTAGAAAAATTATATAGCCAATCTAGAGTACCACAGGTACTTTGGAGTGCACACAAATGCCTAGACTAGTACAGATTTCATTATTCATTGCAATGCATACTGTGTTCATGACACTGGTGTATATAATGTCCCTGATATTGCAGTGAATGGAGAAGCTCTTCTGAAAATAGAAATGTGTATTTAGTAAGGCAACCTATGATGTAAGGATGGTGATATTTTCATAAATGTTTCATTTGTTGTCTGTTTGTACTGGAAGGAGAAAGAGGCACCCTCAGTAGAAATATGGTATAAGAAACTTTGGACTCATTACTTAATGGATGCAGTCTCCAACAAACTAAATTGCATGTCACAAAACCCAATAAAGTCTAATTTCATAGAGAAATGGTACCCAGTGCTAGATTATCTGTCACAAAAACAATTTATCTCATCTGATTGGTCTCAATATCACAAATGGATATAAGATTAATGCAATGTCCAGTTCCGCAAATTCTCATACTTACTTACTTATATCATCTCCACTAGCTCTAATATTTCCTTTTCTTTCTTCTCTTTCTTACCGCTCCAATAGTTCGGGATGCTTCCTAATGTTCCTATCAAGTTTACGCTAAGTCTGTTATCTTTCTACTGAAATCATATTCGGAAGTGTGATGAGTAATGTATTGTAATTCTTTGAACATGTTATAACGTTGTACATACGCAGGAACTATTTACAGGATGTGAATGTAATTGGAAAATTAATTGTTCACTGTTTGAAGTGTTAGAATTGTTAAAAATTAAAAATTGAAAAAATAAATTAAAAAAATTAAAAAAAAACAAAAACAAAAGAGCACTGTTTGACACTGTTGTTTGGATTTTCACGTGAGTGAACCTGGGCACGACTCCTTGACATAAGTGCTTTAGCATGGTGGTCTGTGTTGCTGTATACAGAAGCTAAGAAGAGTCAGCTTGCAGTTATCCTAGTAAATTCATTTATGCACCAACTTCCATCCAATTAGTTTTCTTTAAAACGTCCCCACTTTTCTAAGGACAATCAATAGTTGCATATTGTTGGAGTTACAGTAATAGTATCTGTACCTGTAAGATAAAAATTATACGGTAACAGAACTATGCAACAAAGATGTTTTTGCAACACAGTGGAAGTAGTGGGTGTAATATTTATAGGTCTCCAGATAAAGAATACCAGAATGAGGCATGGCCAAAGCGATTTTAATATGAAGAGCTACTAAAATATCTTGTAGAGCAGCCTCTCGTTCTACAAAGTTATGTGATCTTAGCACAAGTCCACAAATCAAACAAATTCCTAAAGACTAGAAAATACATCAGAAGGTCTCTGAACTGAAAAATTTCACTACTGTATGTACACTGGAATTAAGACAGCTCGGCCCATGGGCAGCTATAATTGTGCTAAGGAGCACAGAATTCAATGAATTCTGGACCTATGTGAGCATCTAGTCCTTAAGGCTGAGCTTTTCTCCCCTTTTTCCAGCTTCACTGACCATTCTCTGGCACGGTCCCTACACAGTTAGAATGCAAGGGGCAGTTCAAATTGCTCATCCTAAATTAGGATTCCTAATTTGATGTAACTATAAATCATTTTACTAATATAGACTAGTGATAAAGGATGTGTAGAATATGATCATCAAGTGACAGTGAATGGTCACCAGAAACAGACCATTCATTGTTAAGTGTGCTATAAAGCAGCCTGGAAAAATGCACTGATCAACTGGCTTATTTCTCTCTCCCTTCTCAGGTGCCTGGTCTAACCCATTTAAGTTGGGACTTGCCTCTCAAGTTTATTGTACAGCAGTGTTTTGTAGCAAGGTTCTTGCACTTTAAGCTCCCCCCCCCACCTCAAAATGAGAACAAAATTCCTAACATGTCTTTCAGTCTGCTGGTTTTGTTGCTGCTCTAAGTTTGCACAGGCTTCACAGTCCACTGAATTTCATTTGATCTTGTGTTCCTAATTCCTAAAAGTTATACCATTCAGACAGGATATTAAAACACCAGTTCTTCCATTCTAATAATAAAGAAAACAAGCAACAAGCACACAAACCTGCATTGAATCTGAAACCCTGTGAATAGGGGTGTGCATTCACGTTACCCAAATGGAAAATATACCTGAAAAATACCTTATCAGTATTTTCTGGGTATATTCTGGCTTCTGAAATGTATCTGGGATTTTGGGGGAGAATTTAAAAAATCCCTGAAAAAAATCCCAAATATATTTGGGAATTACCAACAAGGCTGGGCTGCACAGCAGAGCCCCAACAGGGCCTACAGGGAGATCTCTCCCTGTAGAATCAGCTCCTGGGTGGACTCTGTTGGGCAGTCTATTCTAAACCAGGCTGCCCAACAGAGCCCCAGTTGAGCTTGCGGGGAGAGTTCTCCATGCAGGATTGGCTCCTGGGCAGTCCAGTTTAAAGGGAACATCCAAAAGAGCCTGAACTGAACCACCTCTCGGCTGTTTTGGGTGGCTTTGCCACTGTTTTTTCCCCTCCATGTTTTTCAGTTCAGGTCTACTGCACACCCCAAAATTTGGAATTTCCAAAAAATCCCAGATCTAAATACTCTACTGGTATTGGGATCTAGGTTTTTTTTCAGGAATCCCAATTTTTTTTTTTTTTGGGGGGGGGGGGTCCAATAGACTCAAAGTGAAAAATACTGAGGGGAAAGACTGCACACCCCTACTTGTGAATATCGAGTTCATTACTATCATGGCATAATTTCAAAACTTATTTGAAGTCTGCTGGATTCAGCTGTCAATGCGTATGGTAAATCGATTCTCTGTGTGACTGCTCTACCTGGATTTTCCAACAATATTCTGTTAATTCCCTAAGCTGCACATAGCAATTTTTAGAACTACATTTTACAATGTTCCTCATGTACCTGACCTTTGTCACTTAAAAACCTTCATCACTTCTTAAATGGTAATAAAGCACTCCAAGAACCACATTTTTAAAATGACATTACTTGTCATTTGTCATTCTGTATTGCCATTTTTTAACCACTGAGAGCTAATAAGTACTTGCTACTGGAGGAGTGTACATTTAACATCTGTCACTTGCATCTAGAAGTAGCACCTACATGGAACTGTCACATTGTTATTCTCTTCTATACAACACTACTGAATCCATCTCTCAACATTTACATACAGATAGTTATAATAATTCATTATGTAGTTCAGCTGACTCTTTCATTATTTCAACATAATATTTTAATGAGCCTCAAGAAATATGGTATTTGGATTTATGACAGTCTAACTGAAAAGAAAATCTTACAACATATTTTTCTCTACTCTCCTCCCCAATTTATTTTGTTTTAGGCTCACTTGAAAAACTGTACTGCTTCTATGACTAAGTTATAATTGATCACTTTGCTTCAGACAAACAAAAGTGTTAGTTGAACAATTTCAGCATAATGAGATCACCTCTACTATAGCTTTTAAATTACACACATGCGCACACACACATATATAAACAAAGAGTTATTGCATGAGTCAAGCACAAATGAGTCATACAAAGTCCCATTCCACCAAATGACAATTCATCGAAGTTACACCAAATTATTTCAATTTTTTAAAAAAATGTTGACCCCCATCGTGTATTAAATATCTATCATCTGTCTGTCTGTCTGTCTCTCACTAGTAACTGAAAGCATGACATGAATAAAGATTAAGTTCCCATCAGTGCTCCCTCTAGGCGGAGTTAGTGTGAGTTAGCGCACAGTTTTTAGCCTCTGACTCACAGATTTTTGTCTTAGCTCAGGAAGGAGAACTCCAGAGCAAACGAATGTATGTAGCAGCTAAATCGCTTGCTCACAACTTTAATGCCAGTAGCTCACAAAGTAGAATTTTTGCTCACAAGACTTCACAGGTTAGAGGGAACATTGGTTCCCATTGCTCTCTTCTTCACAGGAACTGTGAAGTATCATGAAGGATAAGGGGCACAGACTGCCTCATCTACCCCACAACTATCAATTTGGGGCAGAGTTACGGAATAGCTAACATAAGGGGCCACAAACTTAGAAACAAATATTCTAGGTCAGGGGTGTCGAACTCATTTGTTATGAGGGCCGTATCTGACATAAATGAGACCTTATTGTGCCGGGTCATGTGTGTCATAAAATGTAATGCCAGGTAGTGTAGATATAAACTTTATAAAGGACACAAACACAAAGGTGGGGTTTTTTTACTTAAAAGAAAAACATGCTTAAAACATTAGCATTCTTGCAATATTTTGTTTATTTAACAGTGTCTGATAATTGACACCTCTTGCTCTGAATTATTGCATCAAAATGTCTGTGCTGTTGCAATCTTGCTGTTCAGGTGTGTATCTGTAAGCTGCAAACCTACGATGACACAGCAGCAGAAGAACTGGAAGAAGAAGCAGAAGACAGCCAGTTCCACTGCAGGCCTGATAGAAGCCCTTCGGGGGCCTGATCTGGCCCCTGGGCTGCATGTTTGACACCCCTGTTCTAGGTTATCATAGAGAATCTAGAAACTGAATAGCTGAGCCTATCTCCTAAATGCAATGAAGAAAAAACTTGACAGCACTAACTCATCTGTGATCCACGTAGTAGTTTATTACGGTCATAGACCAGTATAATAAAAGACAAGTAAATACAGTTACAGGAGGTGTGATCCACGTAGAAAAAACATAGGATGAATGTTGTTAAGTGGCCCACAGCTGCTTTATGGAACTTGGAAAAGGAAATGTAGTGAATTGCCTTCATTCTCATGGACTTCTGAAGGCATCTGATTGGCCACTGTGTGGAAAAAATACTAGACCCTGTAAGGCTGCTCTTCTATTATTGATTTTATTTATTATTTCGATTTATATCTTGTCCTTCCCGCAAGCAGGCTCAGGGCAGCTCACAACAATGAATTTAATACAATCGTAAAATAATTCAAACAGGCAATAAATAAATAAAATAATACAATAAAACCAATTTAAAACATTTAAAGTGTGCAGTGCAATATATTCAGTTTCAGTTCCTACAGCCAGGAAATGAGTGGGCCAGCGCCAAGCCATGGTGATCTCATGCAACAGCAATAGGGAGGCCAGCTGGTAGATGACTGCTGCCTCAATTAAAGGCCTGGCAGAACAGCTCCATTTTGCAGGCCCTACAAAACTGTAACAGGTCTTTGAGCTGTTATCATAACTGTTTTCTCCAAGAATTTGCTGGTGCAAATATATTTTCTTATTCAGTAGTAACGTTGAGCCTCTGTGCCCCAACACAACCATGAAACAATTTTTTTCCATAAGTGAACCACCATACAAAATTAATGCAATCAGAACTAGGTCATCGGAGTCGATATTAGATACAGAACAGATATCTCTATAGCAATATATATTTGTCCCTTATTTTCTCAAACTGATCATGCAGTGACAATGCATTTTATACCTATTTAGGCTTTTTAAAAAAACAATGTGTATATATCTTATGGCTGGCTCACAGAAGATCAGCCAGACACATATATGGATATGTGCAGATGATTGTTCTGTTTAAATGTTAATGGAATATATGGGAATCAAATCCATATTAAATTCCTGAGAGAGTCATTTGGGGACAGGGAGAGAAACTTTAAAAATGAATAAATAAAAAATAATTTACATAGACATACAACTATGTCAACACATTTATAGTTTTTTCATAATTGTCATGCCAACATTAATGTTCTTCCCCTATGGAGACTTACCACGTGAAACAATTTAAAATCCCTGTATTCTATGGTTGGCATGGAGTACCTAACAGCTGCTATTGTTATACCTGAACAGCCATCTGGTGGTCTGTAGAAGCAGCACAATGACCACAAAGGGAATTGGCAAGACTTGTTTTCCCCTGAGCACCATAACTAGGTTACAATATACTATTTTCAAAAATGTTTGTAGTTATCATGCAACACACATGTTGAAAAATTGCAGCCTCATTCTGAAGTAAGTTTTAGTTTAAGAACAAACAAACATATAAGATTAAACCAGGAATCATCACTTTTCCTTTCCAGACTCATTATGCAAATTAGCTTTATCTTCAACAAACATCCAGAATGTATAAAGCACAAACTATGTTATACTGGAAATTATGTATAGGTTTAACCACACCAATCCACAGATTAGCCTCTACCACAACTGAAAAACTATACTTTGAAAAGTCCATGTATGTGTAAAATATATAAATGTTATCCTGGGATATAAAATCCAGTTCAGTTTAAATTAATATACTGAGTAATGTTTAAGAACATCTAGTTTACTTGCTATTTCAAGTTCATTCCACAGCTGCCAAATCAGGCACTGAGACTCGGGTCCGGAAAATGATACCAAACCTAAATATGGAATGTTAAAATACTCTCTTTTGAAAATCATTACCAGGGCATACTGAATCTCAGTTTAACGCAAGCCTGCTTTTGCCTCCAGCAGGGACCTTACTAGATAAGTTCAGGTCTACTCGAAAGTAGTCCTCCTCTCCTGTAAGCCAGTTAGGCACTTACCTTTCAGGACCTTTCAGGACCTCAGAGTAGAAGAATGAAACAGCAAAAAATCAGACAACGGGTGATATAGACCATTTCCACAAAAGAAGAAGAAGAGGAGGAGATTAGATTTATCCCCCGTCCTTCACTACCCGCAGGCGTCTCAGAGCTGCTTACAAGCTCCTTTCCCTTCCCCTCCCCACAACAGACCCCCTGTGAGGTAGGTGGGGCTGAGAGAGCTCTTGACAGAAACTGCTCTTTTTCAAGAACAGCTCTTATCAGAGCTACGGCTTGCCCAAGGTCAGCCAGCCAGTTGCAAGTGGAGGAGTGGGGAATCAAACCCGGTTCTCCCAGATTAGAGTCCATGCACCTAACCAGTACACCAAACTGGCTACACCAAAAGCGCTTATTCCCACATCGACTTTCTTAAATATTTGAACCAAGCAAGTTCTGCAAGTGATTTTGCCTCCCCAGGAGTCGACTTGAATGTTCTTTGCACTTTCTAAATGCTGGTTTTCCATGGAGTTTCCTTTTCTTTGGCAATCCCTAGTGGGGAATACCAGCATTCAAAGTTAATATTCCCCTGCCCCGCCATCTTCTTGTGTCATCATCACCCTCATTTGTGTGTGTGAACCATGCCTACCACCCAACACCCCCCGCTGTTGTCCTGACGCAGTCTTTTACCCCTCTGAGTGGCTCAGCTTCAGTTTTGGAGCTCCTTCTAGTGAAGTGTGCCAACTGTCAGGCTGCAACTGTTTTTTTTTAAATAACACTGATTGTGTTAGGGCATTAGGATGCCTCCGCAACCTGCTTCTTCAAGCCAAATTTGTTTTCACTGATTGCCCCACCACCACCTTTGTGGCAACTAATCTGGTAAGTTGTGTTAGAACACAAAACAGTGGCAGCAGATATTTCATTCATGTTTTGTTTCTCATTAAGGCTGCAGTCCTAAACATTCACTTGGGAGGAAGTCCCATTGAACTCGATGGTAATCTGGGCTCTTTTTGTATCAGGAACTCCTTTGCATATTAGGTGACACACCCCTAATATAGCCAATCCTCCAAGAGCTTACAGAGCAGTTCTTACAGGGGCTACTGTAAGCTCTTGGAGGATTGGCTATATTAGGGTGTGTCACCTAATATGCAAAGGAGCTCCTGCTACAAAAAGAGCCCTGGACCGTAGAACCATTCCTCGACAGAACAGGATTGGGTTGTAAGCCCCCCTTCCTTTTTGTGTTTGCCCTGCCTTTTTAAAATCTGTAATGAAAAAGCACAAACCTCAACCTCAACATTTTTAACAATCATGCCTTCTCTGTGTGTGTGTGTGTGTGGCTATCATACTTCAGTCACCTAAGAAGACAAGAATCCCTGGGAAAGACAATTATTCTAGGATAAGCTGAAGGCAGCAGGAAAAGACAAAGACCCAACAGGAGGTGGAATGATTCCATTAAGGAAGCCACATCCCTCAATTTGCAGAACTCAAGCAAGGCTCTCCCTTCTAGGGGGCACTTGCAAAGTGTGACTCGACTCTCCGGAGCAAGGGAAGGCACAGGTTTGCCGGGAGAATGTGGGGTGTGTGTGCAGGCATTGTAACATCATTGTGCATGTGCAAAAAAAATAAAAAAAAATAAAACCAGCTCCATTACTGACTAAATGCATGATGGAAAGTGGCGTAATGTCATTTCCAGATTTTCCTCAAAAGTGATATTGCCATCAGCTTCGTGGCCATTTTTCAAATTTATCTCCTGCAACCACTCTGATTGGTGGCAGGAAAGAGGAGCTGAAAACCTTAGTCATACTGTTGCTGGTCAGCCATATAGTTCCAAGTGGCAATAAAATCTCCCCAGCTAGCTTTTCAGTTTAGCACAGACCTGCCACTTCTGCCCCTAAAATTCAGGAATAAAAGTTCTTTCCCCAGTGGTTATACAAGATAATACAGCTCAAAAAATGTAGCGAAGTCTTCTCCTGCACTGCACTCTGCTAACTCCAGGCCAGGCTCAGCTGATTTGGAAGAAAGTTTCTATTAGCTTTTCAGAAAAATTACTAAGCAAATATTGCATCTATCTTGGCAACCCTCCAAAAAAACCAGTATGATGCAGCTATATTAGACCATCATAATCAATATCTAAGTTTGTTGAACCATTCTCTCCAATACCCTGTTAGCAGAATTGGTTGGGAAATTGGGAAATTCCTGA
Organism: Gekko japonicus; assembly: GCF_001447785.1. Classification (NCBI taxonomy): domain Eukaryota; kingdom Metazoa; phylum Chordata; class Lepidosauria; order Squamata; family Gekkonidae; genus Gekko; species Gekko japonicus. Next base: position 882,385 of record NW_015171504.1, on the reverse strand, counting down.
AGATGTGTGGGGTGTAACCTGAGGAGGTTGGGATATAATGCCATAGAGTTCGCTCTCCAAAGCAGTTATTTTCTCCAGGTGAATTGATTCCTGTAGAACACAGATCAGTTGTAATTAACAAGAAATTTCCAGAGCACTCCTGGAGAATAGCAGCTCTACCTATTAGCAATATTTTAGCATCATCTTAACCTTTAGAATGTCTTATTTTGACCATCTCTACCCCTTCTTTTGCTATGAACTCTTCAAGGTCACCTGCAACACAAAATATAAGAAGTATAACAGAAATAAAACCAACAAAACTTCACAACGTGCACATAATAGGAAAAAAATCTCCTAATAAAAACAGCAGCAACATTAAAAGCATAGTAAGATACAGGGGTCATTTCATAGAAAAAGAGGTGCAGGAGCTCATTAGAATACCTTATTTGCATATGCCACACCCCCTGACATCACCAGAAGTGTGTCAGAAGGCAACACCCACCGCTCAGGCTCCACTGGACTGTTTTGGATTGCTAGCTATTGGGGGGGGCATGCAGAAATGTCCTCACAGAGGAGGGAGAACTTGTACCTGAATAAAACTTGGTCTTAAAGGTGCCACTGGACTGTTTTGGATTGCTAGCTATGGGGGGGGGGATGCGCAGATCTGCCCCCACAGAGGAGGGAGAGCTAGTACCTGAAGGCGGGCCGGGGGGGTTCTGCAACTTACCTGGCTGCTTCTTGCTCCTCGTGGCCCGACTGAGAGCTGCTGGGAACAGGGGGCGGGGCTTGTTGCATGTGTTCGCCCCCTGGGCTTGTTGCATGTGTTCGCCCCCTGGGCAGGAAATGACCCCTGGTAAGATAGGACAAACTTTGCTTGCTGCCTAAAGGCCAGACTGTATTCATGGGTCCTTCATGTGGACGTTGATGCCATTTTAGAGATGACCCATTTTAAAAAGCTATGAGGATGGGCCTGTAGCAAGGTGGAACCAGGCAATCTTATTTCCTCCCTCCCCTACCTTTTCAAGTGTCGAAACAGCTGCGGGGGGGGGGCTGTTTTGGCACTTGAAAAAACACGTGGAGGAGATACAAGATGCCTGCTCCTGCCATGGGACCAATCAGGATCAGGCCCTCCAAGCATTTTTAAATGGACTGATTCATCTCTAAAATAGTGTTTCCATCCATGAGTCAAACCCGTGGAGATTGTAACCTCTAGTTTGGTCCTACATGTCAATAAAAATGGGCTAGCTGAATGGGCCTAGTACTAGGGTTGTCAGGCTCCACTCCTAGATCTCCTGCTTTTACAACTGATCAGCTCCCCTGGATAAAATGGCTGTTTTGAAGGGTGGACTCTATGGCATTGTACCATGCTGAGGCCCCTCCCCAACCCCCAGCCTCTCCCGGATCCACCCCCAAAGCCTCCAGGTATTTTCCAACTCAGACCTGGCAACCCAACCTAATACACAAGGACGTGCAGCCAGAAATTTACTTAGCCAGATCGAACTCAAACCATACCCATTTCTAAACACAACAAACCTTCTATATCTAAACAGAATTATTTCCACTAATTTCTTTTTCTTTGGGTAGATGAAGGAGAAGAAAAAGAGTATTTCAGTTCATATGAGTTGATAAGAAGAGAGACCAATTCAGGATATGAGACCTCTTGGACTTATTTACTGTTTTTTTTAAAATACTATAGCTTTGACGGACCCAGTATACACAAGTTAACAAACTCAAGTGTAAAGTATGTGTTTGTAAGGGAGCATCTATTTTTAATAATAAAAAAACTGGAGTGCACAGGTAAAGGGAAATAACCTTTCCCCTTCCCACCTTATTTCACTGCACTCTGCTGTTTGCAATACATTTTTTCCAGGCCAGGCACAGGTGATTTATGAGAAAGCTGGGGGGGGGGGGCAGTATAGCAAAGTCAACCACTGCTTGACTACCCCAGAAAGGAAGAAAGCACACTTATAGGCAAATTCATTCTTCCCTTTGTCTGCTCTGCAAATAAGAATTTTAGCAGACTATAAAAACAAGGAACAGGCCTTGATAACTTCATCACACAGGAAGGAAGTTATACTAGGAAATATGTTTCCCCTTGAAATGAATGGAAATTAATATTGGACTGTTTTCCCAAGAAGAGCCGCATTAGATGCTAATACCAAAGGGGGGGAAATTAAAATTACATAAAAACTAAATCAAGAATATTTTTTCTATACATTCCTGTTGAGAAAGGTCATCTGAAGATATTATGTGAGATGCCATTTATATGTAAATGACACCCAACTATTTCTCCTTATCTGCTCAGATGTAGTAGATGGCATTGAACACATGCCTAGAATTATTATGGGCCATATGAACTGTACCTCAGTCTAGATACGGAAATACTGCTTGGAAGGACATGGTTCTCAACCTGTTCTGGATGGGACAGCACTCTTTTTAAAGGAGTAGATGCATTACTTAGGAGGTGCTTCTTGAGCCAGCATTTACTATGGAAAAATCTATGTAATAATCCCAAACACACCGTAAAGGATTTAATCACTAATTGTGCAACATGTAATGCAATTTATAAACTAAAAATAATTACAAATCAATTGGAAAACTAATAAATGATTAAAGTGACAGTAATAAATCAGGTAGAAAACAGGACTAAAGTGAGATTTTTGGCAGTGGTTTTTTTAAAGACCATACGGGGGAAGAATGTGAACCATTCAAACATCATTGAACCTTCTAACCTTCCCCACTCCCCATTGACAGGCACAAGTATTATCTCACACTACCAAAACAGATATCATGCCTTTAACAACCTGTTTTGAATTCTGGATACTTTTTAGAGTGCTTTGAAGATGAAATGAAATTGAGTATCAGCTACACATATACAGCCATCTTCTCTCCACAAAGCTGCCACATATACAAGTCTACAAATACCACTCCTTCATATGTAAATCTATGATTTCATTATACCAACTTTCATTTCCAAAATTATAGCTGCAGCAGTAACTTGAAAACAAAAGTTCTCATATATCAGCTGAACTTTTATACAGTGTGCCTCTATTTTAATGTGACAGTGAAGTTTATTTTCATTTATATTTGTCAGTTTATCATAAATTCTAATACACAATTTCAACTCTTGTTTGTTGCTCAACGCACTACATCACAGTTTAAATTAGCAACACTGCTTTTAATGATGCTTTCAATTACAGTAAGTTTGCCTATATTTGCAAATTAATTGTAGTCTAGACACCAAAAAAAAATATCATGATGGAAAATATATTTCATTATATCTAAAATTATTTCTCTTTCTTACCAAAGACCTTCTAGCACTTGCAACAATATATTATGAATTATCTGACCAATTATGATGGTACTATTTGCAACTTGAGAACGTGCCACTGTGGTAGCACTTCTTGACTATTTATGCCTCTATGAAGGCTGAAATGGCCTTCACTAACTCATTAAATTAATTTTCATTTCCTATTAGATAGTTGAGAAAATGCAGCATTACAAGAGAAAGTACCAGATGACCCTTCTAGTAACAAAAGCATATTTTCTCCACTTCCTTCATTTATGAAGTTTCATCTCTTTGTATATATTATTATTCTGAAAAATGTTGTACCTTTTTAGGTGCTCTTGTAACTGCTATCTCCATAGTACTTAACAAATATACTTGAGAAAAGTTTATGGTCAAGTTACCAAGGATATTTTTGATGTCTACTCAAACGGCTGCAGTTGCCATCAACAGCCTGCAAATCCTGACACTTCAGTGATAACAAAATTTACTCTGTGCTTTTGCCATAATACATCCACCTATGTCGAACTCAGCAAAGTAGTAATAGCTCTTGGCAGAGTACACATTTATCTTGGCTTAAAAGCTGTCAGTAGCAATATGGTGGGTGTCAATTGGCATGAAGTATGAGATGTAAACACATTTACCAATTACACACATTAGACCTCATAATGACTGATGTCACTAGTGTAGCATAGCAATAAATTGTCTTAAGGACACTAATTATATTTTTTCCTTCAGCTGGATTTATTCTTTGCAAAGTTACAAATTAAATCCATAAAAGTTACATTTTATATACCAGGAAAAAAACACCCAGGCTCATATAGCAAATATATACAAAATCATCAGAATGGGCTCCTGGATCCTCTAGCAAACCAACAGTGCAATACAAAGATTCCATGGACTTAGAAGGATGTCACTCTGTTTAAGATTGTAGTGCAAAACATTGTTCTGAGAAGAGTCTTTCACTGGGAACTGCCTGGTTTTTTTAAACAGAGTCAACAGCAAAATGCTGAGTAATGAACAAATTATTGGAAGGTTCGTTTTCCCATAGAAAGAGACTTGGAGTGAGCACAAAGCAGTTAAAAACCCACACTCAAATTAAGATCTGAGCTGATAAATACATATGGCAAGGCACATGATATCACATTAAATGATGGAATCTTTATCAATATAAAACCACAATTTACCCTGAACCACATAGCTTCTAATTAAAGGTTATAGCAACAGTGGCCAGAGAAAAGGCACTATTTAGAATGATTTTCATTAGAATTGCAAAAGAAAGCATGGCTTGGTATGGCACAGCACAACAAAAGAGAAACAACTCTTGGTAAACAATTGGGACTATGAAATTAGGCAAAACTGGACTGTAAAGTGATAAAGAATGCAAATGATGCCACAGTATTAGGTTTTGGTCTGAATACCCAAGGGAGCACCAGCAGCACCCCTCTTGGACAAGTATGATAATCAAGGAAATAAGATATTAACAAGTGGAGACCCGCAACAAAATGTTGCATACTGTGTTCCGGCCCCCCCTCCCTGCTCGCTGCTTCCCTCCCATTCTGGGAACACCCAAGGAGCTGAGGGCAGCATACATGGCTCTCCCTTCTTCATTTTAGCCCCCCCCCTTCATAAAATGTTCACCCGACAGAGACAGCTGTTGGCTCACAACCACCCAGGGAGCCTTACAGCTAAATGGGGATCAGAGTGCAGGGGGAAAAAGCTCTGAAATCAATTAATAAAGTGTACACAAAAAGGACAACAATTTACCATCATATTATAGCTCCACAACCATTGCAGAAATCTATGGCACCTTTTAATATAGTACTTGACAACTTTCTATCACACAGAAATCTCAGATGGGGTGACGGCAGCAAATATATGCTCCCTGTAGACAATCAAAAGCCTCGCGGAGGCCCAGCCTCCTTGATACCTAGGGCTGCTAGTTGGGGGAGGGGTAGGACCTCAGCAGGGCATAAGGCCATTAGAGGCCACCTTCCAAAGCAGCCATTTTTTCCAGGGCAATTAACCTCCATAGTCCGGGGATCAGTTGCAGTTCCAGTTCTCCTGACCCCACCTGGAGATCGGCAATCCTATACCCGTAACCATCCATCTCGCTGTACCCTGCCCTTTCCTTAGCTTAAGCAAAACTTTGTGTCACTGCACTCGAGCCTACCCGCGCAGCAGCCTGGACCCGGCGTCCCCGACGCTTCCAGCCAAACCTCAGGCAGCCACCAGCTCCGCTCCTTACCGCCGCAGTACTTTTTCCACAAACCAACCACGTTGCATCCACTTCCGCCAAGACCTGCCACGAAATTGCGCTCTCTTTCCATCAGGTAGGGCGTCTCTGGTCCCTTGCACATAACCACCCCAAACTACATGTTCCATAATCCTTCGCCGGAAAAGGGCGGTTGCATGGAGGAGGAAGGAGACCTTCGCAAGAAGGGGGAGGGAAGCTACGAGCGGGTTTTTTGTTTGAATGGCTCGGGGGCGGGGCGTGATTGGAGAGGCGGGGCTGATTTTTGTGTTTGAATGGCGGGGGGGCGGGGCGGGGCGGGGCTGGAGCAATGCCGGGGGAGCTGCTGCAAGTGTTTCTGCGCACGGGGTGCAAAGTTCAGAGAAGCACAAAAGCGGCTCATTCTTCGCTGGACCCCCGACGAAGAGGAGCAACAGCAGCAGCGGGGATGGCCACGTTAGTCAAGCAGATCATCCGTACTGCTAAAGCTCCGGCGGCCGTGGGCCCCTATAGGTATTATGGTTATTATTTGCAGCCGCCCGGACCTCGCTGGTCCTCCCCCCCGCCCGGCTCCGACGGGCCTCGCTGGTCGTTCCCCCCCCAAGCGAGGCCCTCGCCGCTCTGGGCCCCCTCCCTGCTCACCGCTCGCCGCTTCCCTCCCTTTTTTCAACATTTAGGATTTTTGTTCACACATGGGGACTGCCCGACGTGTGCACAAACCTCTCCCTGCCCCCCAAGTGCCCCCGAAGTGCGGATTTAGATATCCGCACAGAGGGGGCCACTTCACTATTAGATATATAGATATTTACAGCTTGCTTCTGGTAGCAAAAGGGTATTTGGTAAATGAAGCTTAACTTTCATTCATTAACTTACTTAGCATCTGTGGAGCTCATGGTTATATTCTACTTCACATTTGACCACGGATGCAGTATCAGGTCTAAAGACAAGTAATTACTTGGGCTGCCATATGAACAGAGGTGCTGTACTGCCTGAAGGAAAGCCCACCTATGGTTCTCATTGCTCAGCTAGCCAGCTAGAACACTCCCATATGCCTATTGTCCAGCTGCCTCTGGTCTTCCACTCTTTTTTTCACTAAAGAGGAAACCATAAACTATTTACTTAAGTGGTATATATGACCCCTTGATTTGAACACTTTAATGTTATGGTGACACAAATTCCTTCTTTCCCGTATAATTGTTTATCACATCAGTTACCAAACCATGCAAAAAAAAAAAGTTTAAAAGAATTTTTAAATCAATGTGCTGATCTCTTTCCTGAATTTTTATCTAAAAAGCTTTTATGTTAAATACAATTTAGATATACTTCCTGTTTCCTGCTGCAGCTTGTACAGGAATGACTGCAACACAAGTTTTTGGGATAGAAATTCAAAGAAATGGAGCAAGGACTAACTGTGATTAAGTGTGTCAAGAGGCAGTTAGTGCTGAGGAAAGGTATGCTGTACATATTCATAGATGCTTTATCTTGTAGCACTCAGTCCCAAAGCTGAATATAACTCCATGTTAGTCTTTTGTGATAAAACTAAAAAGGAGTCTTATAACACTTTAACAGATTTACTATAGCATAGGCTTCATTGCTGGAACTATTTCATCAGATACATTAAGTGAACCCTCAGTCAGCAAATATACTACACACGTAGATACAGAAGTGAAAAACTGTGAACAGTGGGATAAAAAATCTGTGAAATGAAAGAAATACAGTGAGATTTCTATATAATACTTAAAGTACACAGTGAACACAATGCTCATTCACAAAAGCTGTAACTGTTAGTTTAAGCCCTGGTTAGTATGGGGTTGCCAAATTTGCCCCTTGAAATTTCTGAAGATCAGGAGTAGTGCCTGGGGAGGACAGAGTCATGTTGCTGGCATGTTAATGCAATGCTCTATGATTCTGAAATCATATGGTAAAACCCATAGAGTTTTGTTGGAATCCTACAGCATCACATCAGTGGCATCACATCTTTCCAAGTAGTTTTCAAGAAGTAACACTGCATCACTGGCATTATTCTCCCATTGGCGCTTAGAGGGACAGTGGGCAATGAAGTGGGAGGCTGAGAAGTTTCCCTAGGAGGGAGAGCACTTGTAATAGATTAACCAAAATACATTATATCATGACACTATGACCCTCCACAATGAATTATTGGCCCCTGCCACACGGCAGGGAAAACACCCGGCAAAACATGGCTAAATAGAGCCGCACCAAAAAAGAGACGCGCGGGCGGGATCCCACGGATCCCATGCACCGCACGCCGTTGCTCCCCGGCACGATCAGATGCCGGGGAGGTAGGGATGCTCGGGAGGGGGAGGCTGCCGAACTGCGCATGCGTTTGGCTGGGGGCTGGGGATGCGCTGGTGGCAAGACGCGCCGCCGATCCCACGGCCAGCGATGATACGGATCAAACGGATGAACCACCTAGGTAGGTGGTTCAGTTTTGAAGCGATTCATCGGGGGAAGGGCTGGATCGGAGACGGGAGCGCAACGCCAGCCAGATGTTGACGTGGGATCGCGCCCGTTTGCTGCGCTTCCAATCCGGCCCACTCCCGGCCCAAAAAGCCTCGTATGAACAGGGCCATTAAAAACTATACATTTAATGGTAGGTATATATATTTTTAAATTCCAAGAAACTGAAGACTATATTCCATGAATCCATATTTGATGTTTAGAAGGTAACCAAGGGGAGGGTTGGGTCTAGAGTTGCCAGGTCCCCTTGCCGCACCAGCAAGGGAATTGGGGGGGGGGGCGTTCTGGGATGGTGCCGAAGTGATGATGTCACCCAGAAGTTATGTCATTGTATCAGCAACACTGCACGTCGACACTCTGAATTAAGGGCAAAACTCTACGGTTTTAGGCCCAAATCACTGAAGAGTTTTGCCCTCAAACCAGACCATCGCACTTGACACCCCTAATATGATGTCGTCACTTCTGGGTGACATCATCATGCCAGGGACATTGCACCCAGACGCAACTGTTTGGGGGCGGGGTTTCCCCTTCAGCCAGCTGGCCAACATTGAGCAAAAGCCCTGAAAAGTTGGGAACCCCACCTGGGGACTGGCAACCCTAGTTGGGTCACAATTGCTTGTGGTTTGGAGTAACAAAATATCTTCAGCTGGCCCTGTACCTTTGTTCCCTTTCAGAACTACTTCTTTGTCTATTACGTAGAAAGTCTGTTTGGAAGAGATGATCTGTCAAGCAACTGTAAACATATCCATAGACTTTCAGTATAGATTTCTCCTTATTCTTTATCCAAGTAAAAAATATCTCACAATTTACACAAAAGCCACCACTCCTAATGATGATATAATTCTATACTGTTACTTTTAGTTTCATGAAGAAGTTTACAAAACAGAACTGAGAGAACCTGAAACAAAAACAAAGGTGCCTTTATGCTGGAGTTCTCGTTAAAATTAATCCCTAGGAATTAATCAATATTTTATTTACTTTTGTAACCTGATTAATCATCATCATAACAACTACATTCAATAAATTACTTTTAAATTGGTATGTAACGAACTACTTTTTTCTCACTTCACCTTACTGTAACATCTCTCATTTATATTTTGGCATTTTAAGTCTTTCAGTAACACTCACCTTTGGGCCAACTGCCAAAACATTCACTACTGTGTTTGTATTGACATAACTTCATTGACCTCTGTTCCACAAAAATGGGTGCTAAACCAAGAGCTCCACTGCATAAAAGAACAAGGAACAAAAATATCTCATGTTCTATTCCTGTGAGATGAATAACATTACTCAAGGTAGTAAATATTACCAAGGTTTACTTAATTTAAAAATTACCAGCCTAGAGAATTTTGGCAGCAAGGCAGATGTTTTGTATTACTAGCTTTAGGACTTTTAGAGGGTAGTTCATCCTAGAAATTTACCTTCCACTAGTGATTCAGAATTACAATATCCTGACAAAGCAATAATCACGTTAACAAGAAGAAAATACGCAGTTTTAATGGTCAGGCTAGTTAAAAATGTCAGTTACTTCAATGATTCCATAACTGATGCTACCTTTGTCTTTTCCAAAGTACATCCCTATTGCACTTGAACCATGGTTTTAACAACAACAACAACAAAAATCTTTATCCCTTTCCTCTATTAATTTATCAGAACTGAACAATATACGTCTCTCACTCTCTAATGTATAATTTTCACTAGAATATGCTTTACCAGTCTCTCTTGTTCTGTTACCATTAAACATGCTTACAAAATTTAAATTCATGTGGTTATGTGAAGAACTGTATCATGTTACTTGTAATGTGAAAGATAACATTCCACAAAACTGCATATCCATATGTTCCGTGGGACCTCTGACCTGCTATTCTGGTGTACGGTTCCCAACACTGCCTAGGCAGATGCCAGGACATTTGGGGGGAGGGGACCTCTGACCTGCTATTCTGGTGTACGGTTCCCAACACTGCCTAGGCAGATGCCAGGATATTTGGGGGGAGGGGGGATCCAAAAGATGGTAGAGTTGTCAAGAGGATGTGATGTTGATTCCAGATAACACTACAGTGACTTCCCCAAATTTTTATGGTGAAGACCACAGAGACTAGGACACATTCCTAAAGCATCACTATGGAAGCCTTGTTTTTGTCAACTTCTCTATTTCACAAGAGCAGGAGACAGGAGATGGGGATGGAGAATTGCCCACCAGGCCTGAGCAGTGGCACAGCACAGCTCCATGCCAGATCAAACCACTTTTGAACTGTTAAGTAAAAAAACAAAAAACTATTTGGCTGCCCTAGAGAAAGTGAAGGCATATTTAGCAACAAGCTCTACTGGCAAGCCTGATCTCAAATTACATCTTCAAAAAAAGAGTTCTTGCATTCTAAGTTGCTTCACTTTCAATCAATTACAGCTCTCAGTTCCATATCTTCCAAACTCTAAAATGCTCTTTATTCACGCATATACATGCATGCATCAACAACTTTGGGGAGAGAATCGAAGGCCTGGGCTCCACCATGGAAAAGCACATTCTCTGGTGTCAGCTTGCCTGCCCCTCCAGTGATGTTAAGTTTGGTCTAGGGTTGCCGACTACAGACTGGGAAAGTCCTTGAGATTTGGGGGTTGCACCTGGAAGTCTAATATAATAAATTATACCCTGCTAAGGTCCCCCCTCCTCGAACCCAGGCCTCCCCAGGCTCTACCCCTCAAATCTACAGGTATTCCCCAACCCAGAGTTGCCAACCCTGTAACTGACTATGGAACCGCTTCCCAGGCCCTTGGAACCTAGAAAACATGGCATAGGAGGAGGTGCTTTTCTACCTTAGCTGCCAGTGCATAGCCCCAAATCAACATAAGCCAACCTCCAGGTGGCACCTGGAAATCAATAAGACACAGAGAGGGGAAAACAAACTTGACCCAATAACTGGAATTAAGAACCACAAGGGTAAGAAAGAAGCCTGATAAAGGGCCAATATTAAAAACCTAAAGTAAACTTATATACAAAACTACATGTATTTATTAGAAAGACAGGGCTCTTTTTGTAGAAAATGCCCAGCAGGAACTCATTAGCATAATAGGCCACACCCAACAGCAGGAAATCATTAGCATATTGGGCCGCACCCCTGACAGTACAGCTCATTAGCACATTAGGCCGCACCCCCATGTTACCAGAAGTGTGGTCATCCAGCCACACCCACCTTTTGCTTGTTATTCTGTTTACCTTGTTTGTTGTCAAAACCCAGGGCCTTTTTTTGTAGCAGGAACTCCTTTGCATGTTAGGCCACAGACCCCTAATATAGCCAATCCTAATGAGTTTCTGGTGTTGGGTGTGGCCTATTATGCTAATGAGTTCCTGCTGGGCATGGCCAACTTGGGAGCCAGCCGGAACTCCGTTCCTGTGCGTTCCTCCCAAAAATAGCCCTGGAAAGACAGTTAAAAACATATAAGGGCCCAATAAAAACCTCATTACAATGTGCAAGTGACCTGCACACAAGGGCCAAAACAAGTGACCTGATGCATTTCCACCCCTTAAAGGCCTTCTTCAGAGCTCAAACAATTTGTGGTACAGATAGAAACATGTTACAATGTTACATGTGACAATGAAACAACCAATAAGTTAATACTGGACCAAAAAAGGAAAGATAAACAGCAAGATTATATGTTCTTAACTGTCTTTCTAATTAATGTGTGTATTTTTGTATATAATGTTTACACTAGGTTTTTAATATTGGCCCTTTATCAGGATTCTTTCTTACCACCTGGAGGACTCCAGCTATTACAACTGATCTCCAGATGACCAAGATCAGATCTCCTGGAGAAAATGGCTGCTTTGGGCAGTGGACTCTATGGCATTATACCCTGCTGAGGTCCCAATCTCCCAGTGGGCCCTGGAAGTCTCCAAGGAACAACTGCGCCCAGTTGCCAACTGATATAACTTAACCTACATACACATGCAACGTCAAGATACAGAATCAATGGTTTACAATCACAAGTATTTCTCTGGGCAAAAAAAGATAGCTCATACCAAACCACAGCTGGGACACTCACCTGGAGCCTCTTTCAACCGGGGAAGGGAAGTGGAGACTTTTGAAGATGGGTGTGGCCTATTATGCTAATGAGTTCCTGCTGGGCATGGCCAACTTGGGAGCCAGCTGGAACTCCGTTCCTGTGCGTTCCTCCCAAAAATAGCCCTGGAAAGACAGTTAAAAACATATAAGGGCCCAATGAAAACCTCATTACAATGTGCAAGTGACCTGCACACAAGGGCCAAAACAAGTGACCTGATGCATTTCCACCCCTTAAAGGCCTTCTTCAGAGCTCAAACAATTTGTGGTACAGATAGAAACATGTTACAATGTTACATGTGACAATGAAACAACCAATAAGTTAATACTGGACCAAAAAAGGAAAGATAAACAGCAAGATTATATGTTCTTAACTGTCTTTCTAATTAATGTGTGTATTTTTGTATATAATGTTTACACTAGGTTTTTAATATCGGCCCTTTATCAGGATTCTTTCTTACCACCTGGAGGACTCCAGCTATTACAACTGATCTCCAGCTGACCAAGATCAGATCTCCTGGAGAAAATGGCTGCTTTGGGCAGTGGACTCTATGGCATTATACCCTGCTGAGGTCCCAATCTCCCAGTGGGCCCTGGAAGTCTCCAAGGAACAACTGCGCCCAGTTGCCAACTGATATAACTTAACCTACATACACATGCAACGTCAAGATACAGAATCAAGTATTTCTCTGGGCAAAAAAAGATAGCTCATACCAAACCACAGCTGGGACACTCACCTGGAGCCTCTTTCAACCGGGGAAGGGAAGTGGAGACTTTTGAAGATGCTTCCCCTTCTGACATCACTTACAGTGATGTCAGGGGGCGTGGCATATGCTAATAGCCTAGTAGCTCATTAGCATACTGTATGCTAATGAGCTCCTGCTGCTCTTTTTCTACGAAAAGACCCCTGAGGGTTACCAACCCCCAGGTGATAGCTGGCGATGTCTGGGGGTTACTACTAATTTCCAGGAGACAGAAATTATTTCACCTGGAGAAAATATCCAGTTTGGAAGGTAGACTCTATGGCATTATACCCCACTGGTGTTTATCCCCTCCCCAAACCCTGCCATCCTCAGATTTCACCCCCAAATTCTCCAAGTATTTCCCAACCCGAAGCTGGCATCCCTCTTATTAAACTATGTTCTCCAGCCACACAATCCCTTGCTTATGGATTTATCTCCCACCTATCCACTACTACCTATCACTGAGTGATCTTTTTACCCAGCCTTTTAGTTGGACTTGGGGGGGAGGTGTCAGAGTATGCCAGACTGATTTTAAATGGATTTCTGTTTGGAGACTGTTAATTGTTACTTTGATGCATTTTATGTTAAGATTGTGAGCTGCCTTGCATATCCGTATTGATAGAAAGTGCTTTCTTTTTAGTTACAAGTGTTACAACCTTGCCATTATCACCCTAAGAAATTCCTATCAATCTTCTGTCACTAGAGAAGTGATAGTGACTTGGGAGTCAATTGTGGCTGTTCTAAGCACTGTTCTTCAATGTGATGCCTGTCTCATGTTTCAGGAATCCGGCCCCACAGGAGGCAGCCAACGGCATGCCTCCTGGGGGCTGCCTTTGCGTCCTCGTGAGGAGGAATGGAGGAAGGGCTGTGGTGCAGCCCCAGCTCCTAAAGGGGGAGCGGAGCCAGTGCTGTTCTTAAAGGCTGGCTCCGCTCTACCTCTGGCAGTTGCTCGCCTCGTGCTCGGAGAGGAAGGAGCACAAGGCAGTTAGGGAGCCTTTGTAGACTTGGGGCCTGGGTGGTGGATCTCACTGGCATCTGGATGAGCAAAGCAACGGGGACGTCAGCCTGAAGAGACTCTCGGCGGCCGCGGCTTATTGGTGGCAGTGGAATTGGTGTTTGCTGAGGGAACACACTGGGGACGCTGATGGCTGTGGTGCGCTCCGCATCGGTGGCAAAGGCTGGCCGGGCTGCTTGGGGCAGTTCTAGCTGCTTTTAGTAAAAGAAAAAGGAAAAAAGGGAAAAAAGTGGGAAGGAACGCTCCTGTGGTGTGTGGTGAATTGGGAGGTGCTGTGGGTATAAGGGCAGTTGGTGAGGCTGCCTGGGGCCCCAGTTTTTCCCTTCTATTATACCCTACCCCACTGGTAGCTCCTATAGTGGCCTGTGTGGTGGGTCAATAGCCATAGGGTCCAATTGCCAGCTCAGCCCTACCCCCTCCTCGCTGTTCCACTCTCAGTTGAACAAATGACCCTAGTACTTTGGCAGGCTAGTCCCCCCGGTGTTGTAATATGTCCGGTTGCTCTGTTCCTGGGGAGGGCTGGCCATTAGGTGGCCATTTTGGGAAGGTCTGTGATTGGCAGCCATCTTTGGGGAGGTCTAATATAGTCGGCCATTTTGAGAAGGTCTTATACCATGGGGAGGTCTAATGGAACGGCAGCCATTTTAGGAGTATTCAGGGCTGCTGCTCCAGCCTCAATAACGATCAGGCATGGCATCTAAGAGGGGGCAGGGGAAGTCAAAGGAAAAAGGACCTGCTCCAAATTTACCCAGAAAGGTAGTTGACCCTCCCCCTCCGGTAGCTTCTTCCTCATTGGAAGATTATGAAGAGGTGTGGGAACAACAGGTAATTTTAGCTAAGCTGTCAGCACTGCAGCAGGCTAAATGGGCTGCAGCTCCTACCCCTTCTGGGACTGTGATTAGACCTAGCCTAAAATCTGCCACCCCCCTTATATTAAGGGGAATGCCCTGCTGAAATCACACGTGGGCACCAGAGGCACTTGTCAGCAGCCAAGCCCACCCCTTATTGTTCACCAAGGTGAAACCCCACTGAATTTAGATAACTTTAAATCTTTGAGTGGGTGAGGTGGGAAGGTGCACCTCATTACGAGCTGCACACAGTGGAAAGGACTTGGTTACAGTTCCTGTTGTATAAATGATGCTTGAGAAGGCAGCTCCTGTGTATGACAGATGCTTGGGAGGAATCTTCTGAAAGGGGAGGGATTATCTCCTGCTAAATTTTTGTTTCTAAAGACCAGTGCAGTGTAGTTGTTCAGCATGCAGTCTCTAATCAATGAAAACCGTGCCTGGTTCCACATTCCTCCACTGGCAACTGCTGCGGTCTCTAATCTGGAAGAACAGTGCTTGGTTCCCCTTTTCTCCACTTGCAGCTGCTGTGAGGCTTGAGCGAGCCACAGCTCTGTCAGAGCAGTTTTCTCAAGGACAGTTCTGGAAAGAGCTCTCTCAGCCTCTCCTGCCTCGCGGGGTGTCTGCTGTGGGGATGGAAGGGGAGTGAGTTTGTGGGCCACTCTGGGACTCCAAGTGAAGGGCAGGGTATAAACCCAATCTCCTCCTTCCTTCCTTCCTCCATTCATTGTTGCTGGCAAGGTTTTATGCTAGGATTTTTAACAGACCTAGTCTCTGTGCTGGCATTTTGGGAGGCTATATGTCTCGGTGAGAGACCATCTGCTTGGCGTGCAGTAGGTCCCAGGTTCAATCCCCGCCATCTCCAGTTAAAAGGACCAGGCAGTAGATGATGTGAAAGACCTCAGCCTGAGACCACGGAGAGCTGCAAAGAGGGCCTGTGGCTCAGTCGTAGAGCCTCTGCTTGGCACGCAGAAGGTCCCAGGTTCAATCCCCGCCATCTCCAGTTAAAAGGACCAGGCAGTAGATGATGTGAAAGACCTCAGCCTGAGACCACGGAGAGCTGCAAAGAGGGCCTGTGGCTCAGTCGTAGAGCCTCTGCTTGGCATGCAGAAGGTCCAAAGTGGGCCTGTGGCTCAGTTGTAGTTCCTCTGCTTGGTGTGCAGAAGGTCCCAGGTTCAATCCATGGCTTCTCCAGTTGAAAGGACCAGGTGGCAGGTAATGTGAAAGGTCTCAGCCTGAGACCCTGGAGAGCAGCTGCGAGTCTGGGTGGACAATACTGACCTTGATGGACCAATGGTCTGATTCAGTATAAGGCAGCTTCATCACTCTGAGTTGGCAAATTGGCTTAGTCCTTTCAGGTGTTAGGATTCAAATAATCCATTGCAATACGTCATTTGTACCTTCTGTTTTTCTGTTTTAACAGGAATACAGTGTAACTTCCAACCTGATCCTGTGATCTGGGAATGACATACATGTCATTGGTTGGTTCTAATGGAGTTTTACACAAGTTTGATAGCGCAATTGTCTTTAACGGAAGGTCCAGTGTGCTGCCAGGGCCTGGAGGGATGGCATTGGTTACGATAGGCTTAGGATGGTGCCGGCTGGGATGCGGCGGTGCAACCATAGTGCTTGGAATTGATGCAGGTGGCTTCCAAGTAGGTTCCGGAGGGGATGAGAGTTACGCAAGACCCATCGCTCATCGGAGGGCCAGCAGAGCTTTGGAGGCCAGGAAACCTGACAGCAGTTCTGTCCACTCCATTGGCGGGGCAAGAAATGACTTCCATGCCTGGCAGCACAGTATATATGTGAACAGGTTAAACTGAAGCCCTGTTCTTGAATACATACGGCCTACATGTAGGTGCATACACCTGTTTATAAAACAGAGCCAGTGCGACAAGGCAAAAGTGCTACAAACGCTGTATAAATATTTCTTATTCTGATTGCTTTAAAATTTAGTTTTTATAACTCTTACAAAACCCTGCTGTCATTTTTAGCCAGACAATTACTCTATTCAGAGGATGTTGAAAATTATAAACAAATCAATGCAAGCAAACTACTGTCAGGTTCTACTGAAGCTTAGTTTAAGATGGGACCCCAGTTATGATAAGAAGGGATAGATGCTGTGCACTATTCAGGATTAGATGGCATTAAAATAAATAAATATTATACAGGTTTTTAAGTGACACCACATTCTAGATTGGCAATCTCACCGACTTTTGCTATGATGTTTTTCCATGGTATTAAAGAACTAAAGAAAATTAAAAATACCTAGAGGTATTTCAGAATGCACTTGACTTTTAAAACAATGGGGGCCTGTTATTCAAAGAGCTCCAGGGCACTGAGTGAATGAACCAGCTTTTATATTGGTGCTGTGTCCACAGTTTGACAATCCAGTAGATGGGTAACTGGACCAGAGAGGTTCTATTCTGATATAGACCTGCACAAGTGACCACTTTAGGCTTCATTTCTTATTTTTCAGTGTGTAGGGTTGCCAAACGATCCACAGTAAAGGGTCCTGTCTTTTAACAGAGAATTGGTGCATGGCCTTCACCAAAATAAATAACATCCCATTAATGGGACAGGGCTTCCTTTTTCAACAGGCAGCTGGAAACTCTACCCTGGGATATCAATAATTACATCACTTGGTCAGTGCAGACATATGCCCTATGAGCTTTGCGCAGTGCCCTGCGAATCAGGGACGATGCTGATGCAATCACTGTGGAATTGATAAACATTCCATAGATGTTTAGGAAAAGGGGGGCTCTATAGGACCAAAGCAACTCACTTTCCTTGCCATGCTGTGGTCTGCTTTCTCATTGGGTTCCGTGGCTCACTGTTTTCTCTTTTAGGGCAGTGTTCTGTGGCAGGAGGAGAAGGATTCTCTCTGTGGACACAGCTTCATTTTTGGGCCAGCTCAACAAGCAAACAGATTGGACATTGGCTCCCAGTTGGGTCTGAGTTGATGGGCCACGGTGGAATGGAGAGGGCTCCAGAGCATGTGCCGAACGGTCCTGCTCCACCTGTTCTGGGCAGCTCAATTTGTTGCGGCAGCAAGCACCTATCAGCAACCCTGTAGGGGGAAGGGATCTGTCAGGGGCAGACTGCCTTTTGGAGTGCCTTTGATGGATACTCTACACAGGCCGTGCAGCAGTGGATGAGGGATCGTCATGGCATGTTCCGATGCTGGGCTGCCCGGGTGCGAGCCACTTACAGTGGGCTACATCCTGGGGGCCAGGTGCATTGCCCATCTTAGGGGCTTTATACTGATAGGTCTTGTCATTGTTTTATTAATAAATAAAGGGGCCTTTAGTTTCAGATCCCACGGGGATTGAGAGAGCTTGGCGTACGGCCAATGGGGAGCTCCGAAATATTTTAAAGTTTGGTTTGGGCCACTAATTGCCTCACCCCCCAAAAGAGAAAACAGTGAGCCACGGAACCCAACGAGAAATGGGGTTCTTCTGTCTGATGGCAACTGTAAATGTGGTTCTTCACAAGCCATGAAGTAAGTACCTACTGCAAGACAGGTTCACAATCCTATATATAGTTGCATGGTCAAACGGAACAATTCTGTTCTGTATATGCACTGAATTTTTGCATGGAGCGGCATTCAATCACGTCACACGCACACACGCACACAGTTCTAAAGTGGTATGTCTCAGACACAGGTTTACCACTTCCATGAGAAACACACTCAAGTCTGATGCTCTTTGGTTCTCACCTCTTATCCTTTCTCAAGACTGTTATGTGCATTGGTTTTGAAAACTTTAATGTCCATGAACACAGCATAATATGCCATGCTCATGGCACAGAACTTACACTTTAAAAACAGATACAATGTTCTCGTTTACTGGAAATGGAAAGATAAACTGTTAAATTTATCTGCATTTTTATATTATATTACGTTATAGATTACATGGAACATTTTCACTTCTTTGCAATTATTATTTTTTCTATGTGTATATCTTTACCTCTTTTCCTAGCACCATAGTTCCACTTGGTAGGCTATGAGCTACCACGATAAGTCACTCATAACAACAGGAGCACAAAAACCATTTAAAATAACTGCATTTTATCATATAGAGATCTGTGTATGCTATTGCTTTAAGGTTCCCTTGCACCGATCCTGTAGAGAAGTTATTTCTGTATTTTCAAGAAAAAATGGAATGAAGTTTTAAGATTAGACAAGGAAGTGAGAGGAGACAAATGCACTGCAAGCAGCAAAACCTGGCAAGACTGATTGATGAATCTGCCTGAATTCATGGAAGTGAATACATGAAAAATAACCCAAACTGTCCAGATTGGCATTATGTAATGAACAGGCAGTTGTATTTCCTTTAATTTGCCTTAACATTAGTACCATTAATTTGAATGAGCCATTGCCCCCATGCCGACAGAATTTTAGAAATCAAGCCAGGAAAGAGTTGATCAGCACTTAATTTTCCCCCCTTCTCTATATAACTGCAACTAAGGACAGCTTCAAATGTGTTGTTTCTTTCCACATTTCCACCACATATAGGTGCTGCTGAGTTTTGGAACTGATTTTTTTTAAAAAAATATAATTGTCCTCATACTTAGCTTGTTTACAAACCCAGATAAAATCCCTTTGAATTTTGGCTCGACTTAATAAACTTCTTTGCAACCTGTTAATCAAAACTTGCCTTTCAATCTCAAAAGTGAGGGGAGCATAAAGCTGGCAGGATCTTAATTAAAGTTAAGACCAAAAAAGAAACTTGCCAGTGTAAAAATCCCTAGCAGCCGTAGGCCTTTGCAGGCCCTGTCAGTGTTGCTATAAAGCAAGTTTTGAAAAATGGAAGAGTGAAAACTGACAAGGGCATTCAGATGACTTATCAGGGAAAGCAGTGGAGAAATATCTCTTGCAGGCCTTGTTCTCCTCCATTTATACAATCTTAGGCTGTGGTCACACGGAGCATTAGGCACGCTAGAGGGACAGAAGATAGGTGGATTTTCCGGGCGCAATCTCACCACCACATCTGGGAAGTGTTGAGCTCCCGTGGCGAACCCGAGGCTTCCTGCGGAAGATGTGTGGTAAAAAACTAGTACCTTGGAGGTACTAGTTTCCTGAAACCGCGGGGCAAGGGCGGGCATCTGATCGCGTTTCCGGTGGTAGTTCAGGTGCCCGCCCATGTCCCCTTGCAAAAAGGTTTGTGTTTTATTCAAAGTCTCCACGGATGCACACAAGCACCCAAGGGAGCATGCGCACATTTGAGTTTAAAAAAAACAACAACCCCGTTTGCCCCGCACCCCGCTTCTTTGCTGCACCGCAGGACTGTGGAGTGATCGGCACCTCCCCCCTACCACGGGACCTCCACGGGACCTCCATAAGAAATTTAGGGACTATGCTTGCAAAAGACTTAGCAGGCATGTGATACCATGAGTCTATCCTCAAAATATGCCACTTCCTCTCTGTAGTCAATTGTAATTCCAGGGGAACTCCAAGACATCTACTTTACTGACAATGACAAAACTTACTAATACTCTACCTCTAATGATTGCCCTAGCAAACTTTATATACTTTGATTAAAGTATTAATGCTAGCAAAGGAGATTACTACAGCTGGTCATCTCTTGATCAGTTGACCTGTGTATAATATGTGAAAAATGGACGTGCTTAACATTTTCTAGGCTCTGCCCCTGCCTTGTGAGCAAGTCCCCAAAGCCTCTAATAAATGTTTGATGCAGTTTAAACTAGATATCCCATGTGTATTATAGCATGATAAATAATCCCAACACAAAATCCAGCATTGCCTTCATTTAACAACTTTCCTTTGCCAATCGTCCCTTTAAAAAATGTTTGACCTTTGAGATCCAACACTAGCTGCACTTCTAGCACTATATTTCAGATAGCCTCCAGGCCAACACATTGGTATGTAATTTTTTTAATTGCCCTTTTGCCTACTGTTAACTACTGTTAACTATTTTATTAATTTTAAAATTATATATAGTTGCATGGTCAAACGGAACAATTCTTCAAGAAGTTGAGTTGTATTCCATGGTACTGAAATAAATTATCTACTCTCATTTTACTGCAGAGTACTAATGTACTTTCTGCTTCCAAACAAAATGCCTTCTATCAATTTCTTTAGGATACAAGACAACACCTGCTTTTCCCTCCCTCTTAGATTTTGAAACCCATTAACTGCTTTAAGTGATGGCACAATTAATTTGCTATTAAATTCCACAGAGATGTGAATTCTTATCCTTCTAAAGTTTATTGAAAGCAATAAGTTTTGTATTATTATTGCGCTACTTAATTTAACACATTGTGAGGAAGTTTTCACAGACAGCAAATTGATTATCTCTCCAGCAAACAACTGACCTCAGAGGCAGAGGCAGAGGCAGAGGCAGAGAGAGAGAGAGAGAGAGAGAGAGAGAGAGAGAGAGAGAGAATGAAGAAATCCCATACAGAACACTAAAGTTCTTCATCTTTACACTATCATAAATACCTGTATACACATTCATTTTATTTATTTAGCTTGCAGAATCATAGAGTTGGAAGGGCCATGCAGGCCATCTAGTCCCAACCACTGCTCAATGCAGGATCAGCCTAAAGCATCCCTGACAAGTGTCCATTCAGCTGCAGCTTGAACTGCCAGTGAGGAGGAACTCTAGGCAGCTGATTCCGTTGCTGAACTAGTCTTACTGTAAAAAAAAAAATCTAATATCCAACCAGTACCTTTCCACTTGGCATTTAAACCTATTACTACAAGTCCTATCTGCTGCCAAAAGGAACAGCTCCCTGCTCTCCTCTAAGTAACAGCCTTTTAAATACTTAAAGAGATTAATCATGTTCCCCTCAACCTCCTTTTCTCCAGACTGAACATTCGTGAGTCCCTCTCTCTTTCCTTATAGGGCTTGGACTCCAGGCCCCTGATCATTATGGTCACTCTAATCTGTACCTGCTCTATTTTGTTCATATTGTTTCTCACTGAGATTCAAGTTAAATTCCAGAATAAAGACAAAGACAGAAGTAATCATATATTGGATGGATAATACTGTAGGACAAGGAGTACAAAACTGAACAAAGCAAGCAACAGTGTCATATAGTATCATACAATGCCATACGATACCATCACCATCTATATACTAATAGAGGAGTAAGCCTCTACTTACATTCGGTGATTGGAGCTGTGAACATGCAAGACAGATCTTTCTATAAACCTGAAAAACACCCCAGGTTTGCAGAAAAATGTGAATTAAAAGGAGCACCCAAATGATAAATGGAGCACCCGTTGGTTTAAGAAACAGATTCCTTGAGTACCCATTGCTAGGCAAACACAGCTTTTCAGGCTAGGTTTCTTTTGGTTAAAAGGTAGGGGGAGAGAGCAAGGCCCTTTCCAGGGCTATTTCGGTCTTTGAGGGAACTCATTGGGGCCAGGCCTGACTGAGGTTGCCAGCTCAAGGTTGAGAGATTCCTGGAGATTTGGGGCTGGAGTCTGGGGAGGGGAGGGACCTCAGCCAGATAAAATGTGGTCATATTTTCTCCAGGGGGACAGCTCTCTGTTATCTGGAGATCAGTTGTAATTCTAGGAAACCTCCAGGCTCCACCTGAAGGTTGGCACCCTAGGCCTGGCAGCAACCACCTTGTGACTTGATACCACCTGACTTGCATGACTCACCTAGGCGTGGCTGCTTGGTACTCTTGTTCAACAGCAGCAGCCCTATGAAAGCCAGTGTGGTATAGCACTTAGAGCTTCAGAGAAGGGTCTGGGAGACCCAGGTTTGAATCCCCATCTTGCTGTGGAAGCTCACTGGATGACTTGGGGCCAGTCAAATACTTTCAGCCTAACCTACTTCACAGAGTTGTGAGGATAAGGAGGAGAGGAGAATGATGTAAGCTGCATTGGTGCCCAGCCCACTGTAAAGAAAGGTGTGGTATAAATGAAGTAAATAAATAATGGCCCCGGTCACATGGAGAATTAGCTGCACTATAGGGATGGCTGCCGTGCGGATTTTACAGGCGCGATCACATATGAACATCTGGCAAGTGTCCCGCACCTGTAGGCAACCCGTGGCACCTGGCTGAAGAAGCGGAGTTAAAAGATAGTAGGGAAGGTGCAGTATTATTTTCCGTAAAACGAATGGCGTGGGCAGGCGTAGGATTGCGGAAGTGCTGGTATCCCGTAGCATTCGGCGCCCATCTGCGTCCCGTCTCACGCTGGATGTTTTGTTTAAGCCTCTGTGGTATGCACACAAACGTGGAGCTGCGCATGCCCACTGTTGTATGGATTCACTCCCGTGGTCATGCGCAGGCGGGACCTCCGGCTGGGAAAAAAAATGCCTATGAGGTTGGGAAGCTGCAGCTTGTGATCGCCGCATGTGTGATCTTGCCATGCTGCTCCTCCCCCCCCTTGCCACACTTCACTGTTGACATGTGATCCCGGCTGGGGGCATGTGCGTGGAGCATCGGGGGAAAGTCTGATTGTGATACCGCGCTTCATTTTGCTCTGGAGAAAAAAGCCTCACACACCCCCCCTGGATTATCTCTCTCGTGTGACTGGGACCAATAATCCTGAAAATAGGAGGGAGATAAAAGATAGGTTGCTGAATGCCTGAGAAGGGGAGAATGAGGCAGGGAAAGGGGAGAGGATATGGAGGGTGCCAGAAGGAGGGAAAGAGGAAATAATTTGGAGAGAGGGAAAGTGATATACCCTTCACATGTCCTTGAGTATTCCTTAACATGAAAGTGGGCCTGGCCCAGTGGCTGGCAACACACAACTGAGCCACAGTTTTCCTAGGTACAGGCTGCTGTGGGAGGGAGGAAGGCTGAAGACAGAGGAGCAGATAAAGGTAGGCTGGCTGTTGGGTGGGAAGGACAGAAGGAGCAAGAAATGGAGAGAGGCCAAGGGGGCTTTCACAGAAAGGACAGAGGAAATAGTGAGGCAAGGGAAAATGAGATTCTCCCCTGCATGTCCTTGCAGGTTCCCACTTGTAAGATATGTAGTAAGCAATGCAGTTGAATAATGCAATAGAACTAGGAAAACAAAAATCAATGACAATGTGACTAGACAACTGCCCAGGCCAGCATAAGTGTTAGCATGCTCTTCACTGAATGAGGCAGTGTCAGCTGGACTCCATCAAAGGTGGAGGCACGATGTACTGCCTTCCTGACTAGCCTTCCTGACTAGCATTATCAGGATTCAGTTTCAATCTGCTCTCCACTTTATCACAGCATTAAGTCACTACAGAATCACCGGATGATTTGGATAAAGAGATACGGAGATGGGTGTTAGACTATTGATGATAGCCCACTCCAAAATGAAATGATTTGTCCTAAGGATTTTCATGGAGATGAAAACTGAGCCTTATGGAACCCCACACAGCAAGTCTTGATAGCTGGGCTCCAATAGCAACCTTATGAGTCCTTCCTGTAAGAAATTAAATCAGTCCAATGCACTTCCTTTAATCCTAACTTGTTCTTTGAAGCACCTCGATAAAATGACATGAGTCACTGTATTAAAGGCTGATGATGGATCCATAGTCTGGTCTAGGGCAGCTGAGTTATCCAGGAAGGCCTGAGATAGTTCTGCTACCACTCTTTCAATCATCTTGCCAAGAAGGGTAGATAGGAGACGAGGTGGTAACATCATTCTTCTTTAGTTATTATTTTTCAGAAGTGTTTATGAGTAATCTTGAGAACAGGATGCCAGACACTGATCAGGATAATTGGTGCACGTGTTTGTGTTGCATTCATACCACTCGTTGCAATCATAAACTCTGGCTAAGGAGAAAAATAAACAGTTCCAAACATAAGCCTGGCCTGTCAGCCATGGACCTTGGTCCTTCTCAGCGGCATCTGGTAGATGCTGGAGATTTGCTCTGCTAACAGCAACTCCGCAACACAACTCAGTCAGCATCTTGTATTAGGGGAAGGTTCCTTGAGCAAGAGGAAATAATCCCTAGGATGTAACACTTTCAGTATGTTAGGAGTCATCCCTTCAAATTGTTACATCCTAGGACTACAAGAGGGAGATCAGGTATGCCTCAGGCAGCAACCGTGTCAACTTGAAGGATGACAAAGGATGACAAAGATGGGAATTCAGGCTCTGAGAAACTGGGGAAATTCCATGAGGAGAGTTTGGATGATAATTTCTACAAGGATGTGATGCACAGCCTCTAGTTCCACCTTCCATGCATCCCAGCAAATCCATGAATTCAGAAAGATTAGACAGATATTAAGGAGCATCAGCCAGTGAGAGACTGTGAAACCTCGGGGGGGGGGGAGAGTTAAATGGAGGGAAAGTCTGTCATTGCCTCAGATAGGGCTTGGGGAAGCAACAGAGAAATGGGGAGAAACTACTAGGAGATTAGTTAGATTTTGCCTGGTGAAGGAAAAGAACTCAGAAATCTAGAGTACATAGGGTACAGGGGTCAATGAAAAGGCAAGAATAGAGGCACCCTGTGTAACTTTATGGAAACAGTGATTTGGTTACTTCTTGTGAGGGGACTGAGGGAGATATCCCATGAGACATATTTCCATATGCTGATATACTTGGGTAGCAAGAAGTTCCAAGTGAAATCTTTTTCTCTCTCTCTGACAGAAACAGACTGCCAGTTCAGTAAACCTGTGGGTTACTGTTAACTGTTTTAAAGAAGCGTCTGCTGTCCCTTGCAATAAATAACCAGTAACTTCTTACATTCCTTGCCTTACCCACCAAACAACTAAACATTGAGCCTTTTTAAAGAAGATATAATTTATTTCTGCGTGTGTTGTGGGGGGAAAGGCATTGGTGTGTACAGGGGTCTTGTTGTAGAAAAAGAGCTGCCGGAGCTCATTAGCATAACTCATTAGCATAACTTATTTGCATATGCCACGCCCCCTGACATCACCGGAAGTGACAGAAGGCCACACCCCCTGACATCACCGGAAGTGTGTCAGAAGGCCCGGCTACTTACCCTCCTGCTTCATCCTCATTCCCAAACGGAATGAGGATCGAAGCAGAGGGCGGGGTAAAGAAGGGGGCGGGGCTTCACCACGTGACCGCCCTGCCCCCTAGAGGTTCTCTTCCGGAGCTCCGTACCTGAGAGCTCCCCCCCGACTAGAGCCCTGGGTGTGTATCACTCCAGGATATGGGAGTGGGGGAAAGGACCAATAAGAATTACCTCAGATTCCTATTCTACCTCCCCAAGCTTCCTCTGTAGCAGGAGTATGTAATCCAGCACAGCTATTAGTTAGCATTGCATCATAGACCACTTACAATCCTTGCCATAACTCAGGTCAACTCAGTCACTGCTACTGGAAGTTGTAATAGGGTGAATAGGGAGGCAAAAAAGCACCCGGCCATCACAGAGCACCAGCTCAGCTTGGAGCAGTTATGCTACTTGCTGCCAGACACAACAGACACGGCATTTGTAACGGAATAGGTGACGATTCCAACCGGTGTACTTACCGGCGTTCACATGGTGAACATCTGCCTCCCGTCCCTAACCGTTACAAAGCCGTTTACACCGCTGTACTCTGCCACTAGGTCCCAAGTGGTGGTATCCAGAGTACAACGGTGGCTTCCGATACAAACCGGCGTCTGATCGCTCTCCACCGGTGCCTAGCCACTTCCGTCGGAAGCCTGAGGCTTCCGGCTTTCCCCCGCCATTTTTTTTACCTCTAAGCGATATGCGCTCAGGCGAAGCTTCGCCCCGAGTGTTTGTGAAGAAAAAACAAAAAACCCTTACTTTACCGTCCCGGAGGAGTCCGGGACTGAAACAAGGCCAAAAAAAGGGGGGCCAAAAAAAGGATTGTTTTTGGGACAGACTAACAGGTAGGTGGGTCAAGAGGTTGGCACAGTTACTACCCACTTCTTGGACCCCCTATAAAAGGAGAGAACCAGTCACCTGGCCCCTCCTGGCTAGCTAGCATTCCCCCAAGACAACCCCTGTCTGCTTTTACCCCTCTTAAGTCCCCCTTGCTATCCCCAACCCTTGCCTCTACTATTGATCTCTTGATCTATAGTCAAGAGACCCACACGTTCTGGCTGGTTCCGGTCATGTGGACTTCCTTTGTTTCCATTTCTTCCTATCCATTCTTCATTGTAACAACCAAGCTTCAGGACAGATAAGTATCACCCACCATCACCCCTACCTGCTAATGCAACTGTGCTTATTTCCTACTGTAATTCTTAGGAACTTGATTGAATGTGTGAGTGCATCAGTATTGTTTGTATGAGATATATTTCTAGTAAAAGACATAAAATCAAAAAGACATAAAAACAGCCTCAAATCCTTTACTGGTAACCCTTGGGGGGATCAGGACCTTGGTATAAATTGGCAAGAACCCATTTAAAAATTGCCAATTGCTGTAAATAAAGCAATTCGGCTAACACCTTACAAATCTCAAAACTGAAACTTTCCTGTGGGAAATTTCACAGTTTGAAAGGGGTGCGTGTGTGCACCTGTTCATTTATATCCAGAAGTAAGCTCTGACTCAGGAGAGCTCATGCTGGAACAAATACTGTTAGTCCATAAGGTGCTACCAGATTTCTGTTTTAAACATGTCTACACCTTTGAAATTATCTCCCCATAACCTAATGAATTAGGACTTAGTGGCCCCCCTCTCATTGACCTAAGAGAATGTCTGACAGAGCCAGGTCAGGCAGAGCATCCAACTGTCCAGCTCCTGATTGGCCAGGGGAGAACCACTACTGCCACCCAAAGCAGCCAAAGAACCCACTGACCACAGTGGTCATACAGTTGTTGCCCTGATGACCACCTGGGGCACATAGGGCTCTCCATCTTTTTCCAAAAGGACTTCACCCCAGGCAAGAATACAAGCACACCTGTGTTTCATTTGATTCAGCACATCATAGGTGTTAGATACGAGACTCAGGAAGCAGGTAAACAGTGATAACAGCTTTACTGAACACGTAGTCAGAAGAACAGAACGAGACAAATCAATGGAGCAACAGGCTCCTTTTTAAACAGTCCGGCCTTGGCAAACCACGCCCACATGTCAGCTAAGGTCCAATCAGAAACTGTACATAAAGACCAATTACTTCGCTTCCCTCCAGAACTCCTTTTGTTCTGATAAGTCAGTTTACAATACCTTTCAGGTATTCCATTCCATTCCATTCAATTACATACATAACAATAGGTGATTGTGAGGACAATGACTGTAGCACAATCACCGAACCAGGAAGCAGACACTGTGAACAATTATGTAGCATGCTCAAATAAAATTAAGAGAAACAGAGGCCCTTGTGAGTTAGAAATGGTGACACAGTGAGGAGATGGCCAGCTACTTTTGTCCCTGAGTCTCTGCCATGGCTTTTGCCTCCTTATAGTCAATCTCCAAGAGGATGATTAGAGCTCCCCAGGCAGAAATACAGCAGAAAATCTGTGAGATGAGTTTCCAGAAAATTCTGAAATGTTTTCCTATACTTTTAAGAGTACCTGGCAGAGGACCCTCATGTACAGACAATGTGATGGGTCCTGGATTGGTAGGGGGAGAAAAGAAGGAAGAGTAAAATTTGAATGAGGGTTCAGAAAATTTGTGGGAGATTAGATGCTTCACTGGCAAGGGAGAGGATGCTAAGGGATTCTCTTTCTGTTTGGCAGGACATGTTTATGCTCTGAAGCAGTATGGACAATGAGGGGGACAAGAGGTGAGCCACTTCTGAGCGAGTACAAGGCAATGTAAATGACAATGACAACAGATTTTCTCCAGGTATGATGAAGAACAATAGTTGTATTTCCTCCAAAGTAAAGTCACGGGATCCAGGCCAGTATACTTTATTAAAAAGCCCCCTTGACACAAGCAAGTTATCTCACTGTGTTCTTGCAGGCAGAACTGAGCCAGAACTACTAAGCGGGCAACACTGAAGAGAGAGAGCTCCTGAGCCATTGCAGAGCCATCGAGTGTAGAAGCTACCTGTTGTAAGGGAGAATGACATTCTTTTTGTGAGTGGGTGGATGGACAGGCACACACCTCATTTGCATTTGGCAATCTGTTGCATAAGCAATATTGCAGTTTCATGTTCACCATATTCAGTGTTCAGCCATGGTTACAAGTTGTAAAGAGCTTGTTGCATAGTTGTAAAGCAATAACAAAATGTTGATATGTATTCTGTACCAAAGCTCAGCTTCTCTAGCTAGGAAACTTCTTCCATAAGAGTGGCCCAAGCAAAAATGTTAGTAAGCTTTTCAGGGGCTGGGGAGAAAGACGACTTCAGGCATTAAGCAACTACCCCCAACTTAATCTCAGGATAGGGATCCCAAGTTCCCCCAGGGGGCGGGGAAACCCCTGCCCCAGAGGCCCGTTCCCCAGCGGCGCCAGATTGGGCCCTGGGGGAACTCCACCCCGATGTGTGCATCACCCAGAAGTGACGCGGGCACGCCGGGCACGCTGGGGGCAGGGCCACGGCCATACAAGGGAAAACTCTATGGTTTTCCCTTGTATGGCCGTGGCCCTGCCCCCAGCGTGCCTGGCGTCCTCCTGTCACTTCTGGGTGATATGTGTGCGGCATGCGCATGCGCGCACAAGACACTGGCCGGGAGCCCCCCGCTCCCGGCGAAGATAGACTTGGCAACCATATCTCAGGAAGATTAGTTCATCAGAATCCTGACAAAAAGTGACATCAACTCCCAGCCAATTTACAGCAACCCTATAGGGTTTTCAAGGCAAGAGATATTCAGATGCAGTTCGCCATTGCCTGCCTCTGCATATCAACCCTGGGCTTACTTGGTGGTAGCCCATCCAAGTATTAACCAGTGGTGACCTTGATTAGCTTCCAAGATCTGATGAGATCGGGCTAGCCTGGGTCATCCAAGTCAGATTTTTGCTTTAAGAGGGATTCTTTACATCCTCTGTATGTTGTGGGGGTTGAACGACTGATGTCATGCCAACCATTGCTTTTTTTAAAAAAAAGCTTCATTAAGCCTTGTAATTTGGCTTCTAAGTTTATCATCCATCACTTGGGGAGTTCACTTGTAGTTTCTTTTCCATTGTGATTTTAATAGCATCCCCATTTTGCATTGTGACCCAAAAGAAACAGGATAGTGTAGCTTTAGGGGATGGATTCTATGATATACCTTGCTAGCGGACAAACCCCCCGAAGTTACTAAGCAGGTGGCAAAGTTCCTGGCAAATGTACTTAGGGGCCAAGGAAAAGAGGGAAGAAAAGAGGGAAGAGGAAAGGAGATGGAGAGTGAGAGAGATAAGATGCATCTCGGATAGTTAAGCTTCTTACTGTAATTGTTTTAATTACTGTGATACTCCAGATTACTGTTCTGAACTTTTATCACTTTGCCCTATTATTATTACTGTATACAATGTTACGAATCGCTGTACTCTGATTGTTTCTCTTTGTTGGCATATGGGCTGATTTGTACTGTTATTTTTTCTTTTTAAAGTTATTGTTATGCCAATAAAGGTTATTGGAATTGGCTATACCTTAAAGTTTAGGAGAAACTGCAGTATCTTCCCACTGGCATCTCCCCCAAAGCTCTAGAAATCTCCCAAGCCAGAGTTGGCAACCCTACTAATAAGCAGGAGTACTCAGAATCCTACTGAAGTATATTCCATGGGGCTTCTCCTAGTAAAATGTTGTTAGAATCGCATTGATAGTGGAATTCCAAATTAAGCATGCACACACACACGCACTCATACAAAAAAAGTTCACTTCTGAAGTACCATGCTGCCCATGATTGGAGTAAAAGGATAGACACACTAAGTTATCAATTCAGTTTCTACAATAAGTATGCCAGCAATTAGGGTTGCCAAGTCGAAATTCGTCGCCCCAGCATGCCCAGTGTCATAACGTCACTTCCTGGTGATGTGCACACTGGGGTGGGGTTCCCCCCCGGGCCCGATCCACTGGTGGCGGGGAACGGGCCTCTGGGGCAGGGGTTTCCCCACCCCCCGGGGGATTTGGCAGCCCTACCAGCAATTCAAAGGAAGTTAGTAGCTCTTAAGCACTATATCAGTGGGTCTGTGTTGTGGCCAACTTGGTTTAAATCAGAACCTATCAGCATACAATATATCTGTTGAGTTCAAATTACATAACTCTATTAATTGTTTAGCATGCCATGAAACCCTAGAATCCTCATTAATATAGTGAGTAGTATCCTATGATAGCAGGCACCTTCTTCCTGTCTAAGGCTGCAGTCAGACATGCAGTTTGATCCAATGTGGCCCTGCTTCTAATTGATCCAGGTTTTTTTGTGTGCGTTTTTTGTAATGGAGAGTTTTAATCAGACCTCCCCCCTTAACCCACTTCAATGCACTGTGGTTGATTGATCAGATGTGGAAGCCACATTAATCAGATGTGGAAGCCACAGAGTGGGGCAGTTGGGCAGGGTTTTTTTTCCATCATTTGCCTTTTGAACATGTGCATAAGCACTTACAGGAAGCAGCACTTCAAACTCCTGGCAGAATGGCGGCAGCTGGTAGCCAATGGGATTGCTAGAGGAGGCTGCTGGGATATGTAGTTCAGTGTGAAGGAAGTGTTTTTGAAACTGCTTTTGATAAATTCAATGTTTTAAATGTTTCAAAGCCAGGGGGGAGAGAAAAGCCTCGTCCTGTGTCCTGTTGCCATTTTTATTTAACAGCTTGGAGCAAAGCTGGAGTCATGGACATCATTCTCAGACTTCCACCTTCCCTCCCTTCCTCTCTAAAAAATCTTATCTTTTCAATTAATCCCTTCCCCACCCCGTGGCCAGAAAGCACAGAAAAAACTACAGATGCATCTTTCGTTGGAATTTTTTAACGTTCCCAACACAGTTTTGAGAATTTCCTCTCTGTGTGTGTGTGTGTGTGTGTGGGGATATAGTTATGCACACCTTGCTAACTGCCTCCAAAAAAAGAAACCCCAAACTGAGAGCACAATGGATTGATCAGACATGCGGAAATGTAGAGTGAAACTACATGCACCAGGAAGGACCGGACTTTCCCTGGTGCCAAATGACTCCAGCTCGAAGTCAGGTCAGAACGGGAACAGAACAACTGGGGAACAGAAGACAGATGTTGCTGTCCAGACGTGCATTTTAAATCTGGAAGGGAAGAGCGACAACATCAGATCTAGCAGCACATCTGATCATAGCCTAAGTGGACCTTCCAATGGAGCAAGGCTTCAAACTGTGCTTAGTGGAATGATGGGGCACAGACCACTCCATATGATGTGTGGAATAGCTGTGAATGAAAAATTTCAAATGAATAATTACAGTTACATTTGAGAGAACTACCACCTTAAGGTCTCAATCCTGAATCACTATAGGAAGAGAACTAAATAATAATATTAGGACACTACTGCTGCTGGACCTGAATGTTTGAATAATCCACTTCACCAAAAACTCCCTGCAGGCTGAATGCTAAGTCAGAAAACTCTCTAAATTGAGACTTCAGCCTTTCTGTAGTCAGTACTTATCCTAGCCCAATTACCACATCGACACCACACCAACTTCTCCGGCCAGTCTTGAAAACATCACTATAATGCATCTCAGTACAGTTTGTACAAGAGGTCCATTACATATTGTTTTTACTTTGTAATAAAAACTGGTTGGAGTTCAAAATAGTACTACGAGAAGCAAACATGTACTTGTTAGGATTCTTGCATTCAATTTATGTTCATAAATTCTGAACTGGTTTTCAGATGAACATCCTCCCTAAATTATGGCAGCCTTGAAAAAAAGAACTTTGAACTAGTCTGAGAAACATGCTATGTGCAATAAACACTGCAGTCATTTTCATTTATATAAGCCATTTCCTTCATTCATCTTACTTGGTAATGGAATTATGAGACAATTAAATACACCAAAGAGTACTCACCACTTGACTTAATAATTTACATAAAACTATACTTGCATATTGACAATGACTACATAAATAATCCACTGTCATAGAGAGAACCCTACCTGCAGTACACTAAGGAAAGCAATCATTATCTTGGTGTTTAGGTCTGCTATCCCCTGAAGCAACATCCTATCACTCAGACCATGTTCTGCCTGCCCACAGCCAGTGACCAAATTATTAATATGATGCTGGGTGAGAAGGTTGCTTTATTGTCCTTATTACAGAATAGCCTTCCATCTTTTCTATGATCAAGCTCAACTCTCATTGTATGGTGACTAGGGTTTCAAAAACAGAAGCAGAATGATTAACAAACTGATATACTATTTTATTACAGAACAATTCCTCAATCATGGTAGTTACTGGCCTGCTACTGACCAGGATGTGAGTGAGTACTAAGATTTGTTCCACAAAAAAGCTTCTAGTAACTAGTTTTCATTGCGGAATCAAGATTTGTGCCAGACTAGTGGTCATGTTAGCACTAATCAGTGTGATCTTTCACATGATACCAAATAGATTAATTTAAAAATTGTTAGAACTGCACAAAATTTTGGGCACCACTGATCCCCCCACACACACACACACTTGAGCTGTAGTACTTTGGAAACCTGTTATCAGAGACACTTACCAG
>NW_015171504.1:844099-849284 GCF_001447785.1 Gekko japonicus | reverse complement strand
GCTTCTTTCCTTAATGTCACACTTCTTGCTTGGATAGCTGCAAGTATCTCTGAAGGACTTAAAGACTTAATCACACCTGCCTACATTTCAGCTTTTTATGTAGATGCTAAGTGACTGATTCACTACATTGTTGGATTTCAACCAAACAAGATCAAGCAGCTCATCTAAAAGAATTCTCCACAATAAAGCACCTTAATGTGATAGCTGAACCACTAGATAAGATGTATGACCTCAATATAAAGTGATTATTGACTATGAGAAGCTTTCAATTTAGTTGAAAATAGCTTCATGTGAGAGCTCTCAAGAGGCAGTGACAAAGGTTATACTCTGTGCCTTTAACATATAGTAAGAGGAAATGGAACTTTTCAGCAACCTTCTGTATATCAAATGATCACACTAAAAAAGAAGGTAAGCCATAGTCTAACATCTCCTTCTATATCCTGTCCCACCATATTCAGATGGTATCTGATATAACTGTTTCAAAAGATCAAGGCCAACCTAATTTCAACCTTATTGCTTCTCTGGCAGTTTTTATGTGACCCAGTTCCTCCTACCCTAGATACACACAGTTTAAAATATGGTCCAGTAAAGACAAAAGGAATTTGTTTCAAGACACACATGTTTAGAATTCAAGTTTTCATATGTAGGTCAATCACCAGCAAAGATGACCAGCTGAAAATGAATGGATAAAAACATACACTAATTGCTACAAATGTCCAAAATATTGACATTTCTCCTTTCTGGCTTCAAGGGATATCTGTCCCAACCCTACTAGACACAACACTGATGTGACAAAAATTTCTCTGAAATTCCATCAACTATACTTGGTAGCTCTTTGAACATTACTCTAACCAGCATTAATATAGCTGCTAAGAATGTTTCTAGTCACATATACAATATTTATAGAATGCTTGACCATTAAAACCACAGAGACAACAACCCAAGAATTATCAAGATACTTGATAAGCCTACTTTTTTTTAAAAAAAAGGGGTGGGTGGGAATGTTGTTAAAATCATGGGAGAACACCCTGAATGGGCCAATGCTAGACATAAAAATAGATGCTATGAGGATATAGGAGGGAAATACACGTGACCTGTATGTATTTTCTGGGAAACCACAACAAATGCTGTAAAAATTTTAGCGGTAAAAGCTAGGTTGTAGCCACTTTAATATTTCCCTGTGAGTATGACACTATAAACTACATGTGCAACTTCTATCTTGGAAAAAAAATGCATGTCCCTGGTGGCAGGCATTTACAGAAAAGGTCTCAAACCTCAGGGAGTCTAGGGCCACAACAGCAATAAACCAGAAGTGCTGCAACCACTCTTCTACTAATGAAATTGTGAAACTTGGTAATAACTAACTCAATAAAAGGCATTAAGGCTATCATTAGGCTTACTGCAAATTCATTAGCAATTGACCAGTAGACAATATGTATTAATATCCTAAGGAAGAAATAATATTCTTTGTGGAAAATGTTTCCTGTGTTGCTTCTCCAAAGTAGAAGAAGAACTGCAACATCCAAAGGGCCTTAAAGAGATCCTTTCTCAAAGATTTGCAGTTATATTTATTCATCTTACTCTATTTTACTGTAGTAGAGATGTGTAAATAGCAACATCTTTTCTCTGCACAGAATGAGCAAAAGTTATTTCCAGGCCACTTGACAGAGAATTGTTTTGTAAACGGGAAAATAATTGTTATATTTTAAGGCTGCTGATGTGCTTCAAGTTATTTATATAGGCAGAATGGATGTGATGATCCACATGTCCACCTATTCATTTATAAACTACTAGCAGTAAAGCCCGTTGTGAAAGCAATACAACGAGATCTAGAAAGAGGCTCTGGGGGAGTGCTCTGGCTTTGGGCAAACAGTGTCAATTTGCTGTGGTGACCTCAGCAGGGTATAATGACAGAGTCCACTGTTTTCTCCAGAGGAACTGATCTCTGCTACCTGAAGAGCAGTTGTAATTGTGAGTGATCTGTAGCCCTCACCTGGAGATTGGCAGCAATTGTTACTCAGGACAAAGTGGCTGGTTTGGAAGGCGTAGTCTATGGCATTCTACCTGTCTGAGGTCCCACCCCTCTGCAAACCCCACCCTCTCCAGGCTCCACCCCTCAAATCCCCAGGAATTTGTCAGCATGTAGTTGGCAACCCCATCTCCTTCCCAGCTAACCATCAACCTACCATTATCTGCCCCTTTGACTTCAGCTGACTTCTGCCCTCCCTTCTGCAGATCAGTTGTAATTCTGAGTGCTCTCCAGCCCTCACCTGGAGATTGGCAACAATGGTTCCCTATGTGGGACTGACTGGTTTGGAGGGTAGAGTCTATGGCAGTGTACCTGTCTGAGGTCCCACCCCTCCTCAAACCTCACCCTCTTCAGGCTCCATCCCTCAAATCTCCAGGAATTTCCCATCTGGAGTTGGCAACCCTATCAGGTTCCAACTGCCTTGCGGGGAGGGGGTGAGTTTGAGGTGTGGAATGCAGTGAAGTCCAATCAGCTTCCATATGCAAAAGACCTTGAAGGTTCCATATGCAACTGACATTCCAACTGCCTTGCGGGGAGGGGGTGAGTTTGAGGTGTGGAATGCAGTGAAGTCCAATCAGCTTCCATATGCAAAAGACCTTGAAGGTTCCATATGCAACTGACATTCCAACTGCCTTGCGGGGAGGGGGTGAGTTTGAGGTGTGGAATGCAGTGAAGTCCAATCAGCTTCCATATGCAAAAGACCTTGAAGGTTCCATATGCAACTGACATTCCAACTGCCTTGCGGGGAGGGGGTGAGTTTGAGGTGTGGAATGCAGTGAAGTCCAATCAGCTTCCATATGCAAAAGACCTTGAAGGTTCCATATGCAACTGACATTCCAACTGCCTTGCGGGGAGGGGGGTGAGTTTGAGGTGTGGAATGCAGTGAAGTCCAATCAGCTTCCATATGCAAAAGACCTTGAAACACTGGGCGGGACTGCACAAAGCAGCCAGTCAACCCAGCCAGCGTCTTCTGACTGACAGTTCAAGCGTCCATACACTAAAGGAGTGCATTTTAGAACTTTGGCACCCACTATTCAATTATATATAAGGAGAGATTAAGGAAGAGAAGAACGATTTTAAAAAAATGGAACACAGTTCAAGGGGAGCAAACCTTTGTACTAACACCTCCTTATCACCATTGAATTTTCCAGGTATCTTGTGGTATTAGGATCATGCTGGTAGAAAATGCTTCAAACAACAGAAAGCTAAGGAAATGGCAAGAACAGGATTTATTCTATTCACCCCACAAAAAATAAATACTCTCTGCCATCACCTACCTTCCATGGGAAATTTTAAGAACCCTGCACACCTTCAGTGTGGCCATTCTAGGAATTAAGTTTTGTTCTGTTTTAATCTTTCAAATAGGATTCAAATGCTTTCTCAGATAATCAAGGTGTCCTGAATTAATCAAGCAACTGATTTTATGAAAATTTATTGTTTAAATAAATATGTACAAAAGAAGAAAAGACTCACAGAAAGGCACACTGCTTTTGTACCTGTGCATCTGTTCTGCAAGCAATGATATTTTCCTCTGGCTGGAAAGCGACACTGCTAGCAGGACAGATCCACAGAATCCAACACATTAAGTGTTGCAAGATATGAACAGATTAAGTAATTTCTCCCAGCACCAGATTACACTGATGATACAAATTCAAAGGAACCTGGATATTCTTACATGTTAAATATATATTACCACTGAATCTCATATTGGACTTTATAATGGAATTGCTGCAGCTTAAAGAAATACACCAGGGAAAGATTATAATAACTGTGTGGGGAGGAACTGAGAACCTAATTGTTGCTGCTTTTGTTGTCCATATTTTTAGAAAATTAAGATATATACTTGGGACGGTGTGAAAGAGAGACCCAGGATCATATTTACACAAACTTGGCATAATAATGATGAAAGAACCAGAGCATAATTTGATGATCAATACATGACAAACTGTGATGTCACAAGAACAAAAGAAAATGGGACCTGAAAAATGTGCCCTAAAGGCCCCCCCCCGCAAGTAATCCAATCAGGAGGGATAATATCACAATGGTGGTGGGGGGGAGATTTGCATGTTACCAACTTGCCAAAAGAACAGAATAAGGGTTTAGATGTTTTCATTTTTGCATCACTTATTGGATTACAGATATGAATTCCAAGCAAATGGGCAGATCTCCTTGAGTAGAAGTTTATGACAGTCCCTGGCATATGCCCAAGAGAAGTTGTGAATGCTGCTGATCAATGGTATCAATTGTGCTTTCTGAGTAAATTATAGCCTTTAAATCCCCATAGAATAGCTGTGCACTAAGCATTTTATAAGATGATAACCTTATAATCTAGATCAGCAGAAATTTTGATTAACCTTTAAAACTTTGTTTAGGTATTTTGTTGAGTGCTGACAGTATGTGTAAGCAACAGCGCTGTGCTGTAGAAGCAGTTCATTTCCTCTGTAATATTTGTTTGACAACAGAGTGGCAGATTGTGAGAGCTGAAAGCTTAAAACTAAAGTACAACAGAAACAGTCAACAATTAAAATTCCTCAGAGAATCTTAATTATTAAAATTAATATGCAGGGTATTGTACAAGGCAAAAACATTTTGAGAGATATTCAGCAATTTACAGTAAATACTAACATTTCTCTGGCCCCTCAACTTACAATAAATACTAACATTTCTCTAGCCCCTCTTCTCAAAATAATGACAAGATATTTCATAAATTAAGCTTTTCAAGATCAGCCTAACCAAGCTAAACATAGATTTCAGAGGGTAGCTGTGTTGATCTGAAGCAGCAGAACAAAGTTTGAGTCCAATGGCACCTTTAAGACCAACAACTTTATACTTTATTCAAAGTATAAGCTCGTGTGTGCAAGCACATTTCATCAGACATTTCATTGCAGCTGATGAAGTGTGCTTGCACATGAAAGTTTATATTTTGCATAAAACTGTGTTGGTCTTAAAGGTGCCACTGGACTCAAACTTTGTTCTTCATGCTAAACATAGTTTTAGACTAGTTTCTTGCATTACATTAAATGGAATTCACTGAACAACAGCTAGATCATAGACACCCATTGTGGTAACCAGTGTGTCTCCCGGCATTACATTGTTTTTTATGTCTTGGAGATCAAATCCAAAGGCTCTTGGAAGACAACAGAAAGCCAGAGTCTT
>NW_015171504.1:835296-844055 GCF_001447785.1 Gekko japonicus | reverse complement strand
AGCAGGAATATCAGTCGTCCACCTTCAGGATGGCCACAGGCACAGATATATATGTTTCTCTGGGCTTAGAAACCTCTCTCGGGGGCTATATAAAAATTCTGTTATGGAACTAAAACCAAACACCATCTTTTCCCTAAAGCAAAGAAACAATTCCACCTTCCCTTCACCTTCTTGAAGGAGACAGTGTTCCAGAAGATGCCAGAAGGCATCATATTGGCATCTGCAGGGAGCACCATTTTGGTGGCAGCTGCCTTCATCACAGAAGGCTTTGAGCTGTCAAAGACTGTGATTGCCTCCTAAATCCCATGACATAAATCTCTGGTGGTGCCCACTACCCTTTTTGCAAAATCCCCCCCCCCCATCATACATTCAACAGAGTTGGGAAACTGAAAGCAATACTTGAGCTTTATACATCGCAGGTTTTTATCTACAAGCATCTCAGACAGTAAGTTTAAAAAGCTTCAGTTTTAATTTTCAAGCATGCGCATGAAGAGAACATTACATACAGTGAATACAGAACAAATAAAGAGAGCTACAAGTAACTGGCAAACTGATGTTATTGTCAGGGTATCTTACTGAGAAATACCCCTTGACAGTGAAATTACTGTCAACTAGGGATGGGCACGAACCAGCTTGCAAACTAAAGTTTGTCACAAATTTTGGCCGGTTTTTGGTTTGTGAAGTTCATAGCAGGTAAAAGCCAGCATGAACTTCCCACAAACTTTCAAGCAGCTCCTGGAGGTTCATGCCCGTTCATGAATGGATACACTTCCAGACAGACAGTTTCTGTTCAAACAAAATGTTTGCCAGACTTCAAAGCAATGGGGGTGGGGTGGAATTCTCCTGCCTTGGAAATACTGTTGTCAGTTACAAACTAGTCATGTCAGTTTCAAGAGCGCCCCCCCCCCCTTTGCAGGGATTCCTTTGTGTTCCCTTTTTCTTGCACAGAGCTTACAAAATCTCACTCCCTTGCTTTGATTTGTGACTCTGTGCTTTGAGATCAGTCCTTTTAGGCTTGCAGTGCCAGTGGCACTGGGTTCTGTTGGGCTCTGTGATTGCACTGGTACTGCTGGGCACTCTGTACATTGTACTAGTTCTGCTGGGCTGGTAGAAATGCCCCCCACCATCAGTTTTTACTGCAGAGATTCTCTGGGACTTTGATTCTGTTCTGCCGAGTGTTGAGAATGTGCCTCAAAAGGAAGGAACTGTATTAGACTTCCAGCACAGGTGCTCATTACATGGTGCACCAGTATTCTAGGTACATCCCAAATTGAGGCATGACACTGTTTGATTGGAACTGTTGCAACCCAGACAGGTAGGGCTGCTAACTCTAGGTGGGAAATTCCTGGATACCTGGTGAAGCCTGGGGAGGATGAGGTTAGAGGAGGGTAGGGACTTCAGCTGAGTATAATTCTATAGGGTCCACCCACCAAAGCTGCCATTTTCTCTGTTACCTGGACATCAGTTGTAATTACGGGAGATCTCTAGGTCTCACCTGGAAGTTGACAACCAATTTGTAGTCACATAGGTAGTTTTTAGCCTTGATTTTGCTGATGTGCAATGATTAGCACACCTCTGATAGTCATATTGGGGTTTGTGATCATGACTGCAAGGGACAAAAACAGCCCTACGTTTTGCTGTGAGCCACAGTGAGATTCTCTGTGCAGAAACAGGGATTGAGAACAATTAAAATGGCACATGCCTGATGACAATACATTGATTTGTTTTTGACTATCCTGTTCCACATGTTTCTTAGTTTTATAAACCCATATCCTAGTTAAATCCAAACTGCTGCCTTTCACCTTTTTTAAAGGATGTCCTGGATGGGGGTAAAGTTTTATTGCATAATCCAACCCCAGTGAACTCCGTTCTAACTAGTTATGACTCATTCTTTATTTTTAATTTGCTTTTATGGATATACTTATAACCTTAATGTTTTTTTAATGTCTACTTCATTACGTGAATATATATGCAAAATAGCATGCTGTAGATGATGCTAATTATTTGTTTCCAAGAAGAAATTATATGTTAAAGTGTTCTCAAGAACTGCTTATATGCTTGAGAACAGACCATATGCTTCATTGTTGAAATCTGACTCATTGCCAACATTATATCCATCACAGTAAAAATCATACAATTATTAGTTTACAAGTAAGAATTAAAAACAGATTTTAGTTTCCAAAATTACAAAAATAAAGAGATGGAAGTTTGCAGTTGTTAACTGCAGCAGCAACTGCTTACATATTGCTGATTTGGCAGAGCCTACTACTTTATATGGGAAAAAACAATTCAAAAAATCTTAAAGGAAAAAAAAAACTTTTGCACCAAATCAGTGCCTGAATTATTGGTAGCAGGAGGTATCCAGGTGCTATCTGGAGGTTGGCAAACTTAATTATTGGTATGCTAGAGAACAGCATGATTAAATTTTAAAGGCTTTCAAGTGACTAGATTTTCAAAGGCAAATATCGACCTCAGTACATAATCACCAAGCTACTTGATGTGAGTAGCCTCAGTGGTTCTCACGACAGCAGTATTTGTTCCCACTATTAGTCTTGTTTCACCTACTATACTCAAGCAAACTAATTTCATGCATTTTTGAAGTGTATTGGTACTTTCATGCCATTTCTTGGCCTCAAAAAGCCCCACTCAGGAGGTCACAATAACAACACAAAATATCTTTACTATAGTATTAAGAATGTAAGGACCACCTTTTTGGATTAGACAACAGGGGCATCTAGTCTAGCATGCTGTTTCACACAGCACACTTAGTGGGCCAACAAAAAGGGCATACAGGTCAAGACCCTGATGTGTCCTCCTAACATTAATATTCAGAAGCTTGCTACCTCTGAGCATGGAGATTCCCTTTGTCCCTACAGCTAGTACCATCGATGGATCTACCCAGAGGTCATTTCGGGGGGGAACGCGGGGGAACACAGTGCCCCGCCCCCTGCTTTTAGCCGCCCCGCTTCCAGCCTCCAAGCAGCCAGGAGGAGGCAGGAGAAGAGGGAGGGTAAGTTGCTTCCTCCCCGCCTCTCCCCACCCCTGCCTGCCTGGGGCCAAGGAGGGCCTTGGCGGGGCTTCCTCGCACTCCCGCTGGCCTTGCAGGTCCACCGCTGGGCCCCTGATGTCAGGGGGTGTGGCATATGCTAATGAGTTATGCTAATGAGTTCCCCTAGCTCTTTTTCTACGAAATGACCCCTGGATCTACCCTACATGAATCTAATCCCTTCTTAAAGCCATTTATGCTTGGGGCCACCAAATTTGCTGACAGCAAATTCTACAATTGAAGTGGTATTTCCTCTTGTTTGTCCTGAACCAATCACCCATCAACCTCACTGGCTATCCTCAGCTGCAGTATTATGGAAGAGTGAGAAAACACTCTCTATCCACTTCCTCTACCTCAAGCATAATTTTAAAAAACCTCCGTCATGTATCTTCTTAATTGCTTTTTTCTAAAGCTGCCAAGTCCCAGGCTATTTAGCCTTTCCTTATAGAATCAGGTGTAATTTTGGGCAGGAACGCACAGGAACGGAGTTCCGGCTGGCTTCAGAGTTGGCCACGCCCACTACAGCCAAAACCTCTGCGTGCGTGGCTACAGAGGGAAGGCCTGGAGAGTGACCCCCCAGCGACTCCAAGGCAGGCAGGCCTCATGCCTTCCCCAGCCTGTCCAAGGGCTGACTTGCCCAGGCTCCCCGCAGCCGTGGGGTGCCTGGGCAAGCCAAGGGAAGGTATGGGGTGTGGCCTAATAGGCTAATGAGCTGCACTGTCTGGATGTGGCATAATATGCTAATGAATTTCTGCTGTTGGGTGTGGCCTATTATGCTAATGAGTTCCTGCTGGGCTTTTTCTACAAAAAAAAGCCCTTGAAAAGATGCTTTACTCCCCCCCCCAGTCATTTTGGTTGGCCTCTTTTGTACTTTTCCAGTTCTGCAATAGGTATTCCCAGCTCTATTCAAAGATATTACAGTAGTAGCCATTTTCTTTTCAGTACCTTTGCCATTCTCACTGTAGCCACACAATGAAGTAATGTTATCATCAAGCTATCCAATGGAATCTCAAGATCTTTCAGCCAAACCAGTTCAAACCCTGAGAATATATTTAAAGTTAGTATTTATTGTTCCAACATGCACCTTATACTTACTGACACTGAACTCTATTTGCCATGTTACTGACCCCTCATCCAAAATAGAGAGGTCCTCTTGTAACTCTTCATAATCCACCAGCCTGAATAAAGTAGAAACATTTATGAATCTGGCCACTACACTGCTTACCCCAAATTCTAAGCCATTTAATTTAAAATTAACAGAGGACCCATTATTTATTTATTTATTTATTTATACTTTCAATTTGTACCCCGCTCACCCCCGAAGGGCTCTGAGCAGCTTACACGGTGCATGGTGCAGAGACCTATGCAGAAACCCTAACTATGGCCACAGTACGTCTGAGGTGGGGGGAGCCCACTTTATCTACTTAATTTATACCCTTCTTTTCTGCCCAGTGGGAACCCAAAGTGGCTTACATCATTCTCCTCTCCTCCACTTTATCCTCACAACAACCCTGTGAGGCAGGCAAGGCTGAGAGCGTGTGACTGGCCCAAGATCACACCACAAGCTTCCATGGCATGAGTGGGGATTCGAACCTGGGTCTTCCAGATACTAGTCTGACACTCTTAACCACTACACCATTTAGATGGCACCATCAGCAATCACTCACTCCACTAGTTTAAATAGTTTCAATTTCTTCCATAAAAGTACAGTTTTGAAAAGGCTTTGAATGATAGCATTAAGCAGAGATGTAAAATTTCTGAATATTTTGAAACCATGGAAAAAACATTTTCTTATTTTCCTGAAAAAACAAACAGATAGAAAATTAAACTTCTTAAAACTGATTTCAGCAACAAAGAATGTATAATAACAGCATATAAAATTGAACTATTTAGTATTTTGGCATTTTTAAAGAATTTACAAGTATAAATATCTACATTTTCTATAAAGAAAAACTGCAAGTATGCCAAGGGCTTTTTCTTCTTTGGTGGCAGTATACTCCCTGTTAGTGAGTACTGGTGCCAGTATGTTTGGATATTAAGCTAAACACTGAAAACACTGAAATCTTTAATAATATATTATCTGTAAAATCATTAGAGTATATTATCACCAAAATTGTTTATATTTAAACAAACAAAACTTGTAATTATTTTATCTGTAAAAGGTTTTACTTGTTTGTTTGTTTGCCCCCCTCCCCCAGTGCTCCCAAAGATTTCCAAATTTTTACACTGGAAAAAACTGAAAAAGTTCTCAAGACTTTTTGATGCCATACATTTTGAGGATGAAAAAACTTG
Organism: Gekko japonicus; assembly: GCF_001447785.1. Taxonomy (NCBI): domain Eukaryota; kingdom Metazoa; phylum Chordata; class Lepidosauria; order Squamata; family Gekkonidae; genus Gekko; species Gekko japonicus. The sequence goes on along the minus strand of NW_015171504.1, from coordinate 838,717 downwards.
CCTTAAAACCATTTTACACTTTCTAAAAGATAAAGTATTTCATAGGAGTTTCTTTACATAGTTCCTAGCCAGTTTGGTGTAGTGGTTAGGAGTGTGGACTCTAATCTGGGAGAACCAGGTTTGACTCCCCACTCCTTCACATGCAGCTGCTGGCATGACCTTCGATCAGTCACAGTTTTCTCAGAGCTGTTCTGGAAAGAGCTCTCTCAGCCCCACTTGCCTCACATGGTGACTATTCTGGGTAAGGGAAAGGACATTGTAAGTCACTCAGAGACTCCTTCGGGTAGTGAAGGGCAGGGTATAAATCCTATCTCCTCTTCTTCATTAACCTCACTGTGTGCACCAGATGAAAAGTACCTTCAACGCATCCTTCAGGGTTGCCAGGTCTCCCGCTGTGGTGGAACATCTCCAGTCAACAACCCTCTCTCCCTGCTGCTTCTTTCGGTGGCAGGAGAAATGTTACTTCTAGGAAAACCTGGAAGTGATGTCACATTCTATACATCACCAAACACTGTATGTTTTTGCCATAGAATTCCCAGCAATTCCTAAAATGATGTGATGTCACTTTTGAGGAAACCTAGAAGTGACATTTTAAGGACCCCGCCCCCTCCTCCAGGCAAGGCTGTCTTGGTTAGTGGGGTCCCCATCTTATTTTGGACTTAGTTGCTTTAATAGACACCCCCTTTTACAGCCTAAGTGCCAAGGGGATGTGAAACTTAGAGGGTCTCATAAAGGTACCTTGATTCAGCCATGATATTGGAAATTCCCAGGGACAGGAGAGGAAGGGTGTGCCAGAAGTGTACAGTCCCCCCCACCCAGCTTCACTTCATTCTCATTAAGACTTCACTTCATTCTCAATAAGACTTCACTTCATTCTCAATAACAAAAGACTTTTCAACACTGGAATATCTTAGTATACCCCAAAGGTGTCTGCCCAGCCCAAGGAAGTTACTATTTCATTAATCAATGCCTGGTTCCTCTGTCTTTTTTTTAACTCAATCAAGAAGGACGCTCAAGTCATTAATTTATGCTCCATCCTGTTTCAAGAGCTATCTTGACTTACCCAAACTTTTGTGTCAATGCAGGTCTGGCTCACTTCTACCTTATTAAAGTCTGTTAATAACATTGCCTCACCCAGGCTCCTTGTGCCCATGCAGATTTGGCTCACAATAGCTTAATCAAGGTATTTTCCCTACTTTCTCCTGCCAAAGTTTGACAGTAATTGGCTGTGTTCACACGGGCAGTTTGATCCGTTGCCCTTGCTGTTCCCTTATGGGTTTAAAGTGCACGATCAGACAGCAACATCTGTCTGTCGATTCCCAATCATCAGAGCCCCCCCCCCCGCTGTGTGTTTCTTTGTCTGGTCTTGTTGCTCTGAGCTGGTTCCAAAACAGATTTCCTGCTGTCAGATTGCACTCTTGTGCACCAAAGTCATCAGACAGGTCTGACTGATCTCTTGTTTTCTGTCCACTATTTTTTAAAGTAGTTAGTGATGTGCGCACAACTGCTTATTTGTGCCTCTCCCCCCCAACAGGGGCTGGTCAAAATTTTGTTTCTTTTTTAAAACCCTAAAAGAAAGATACCTCTGTTCTTCAGCTTTCTTCTGCCCTTTGGGAAAGGGGTAAATTGAAAAGATTAGAGGGAGGATGGCAGTGAACTCCATATCCCAGAATTCTCAGCAAGTGCTTGTGTGATTGCTCAGAGGGCAAATTTGTAAAAATAATAATAAATGACTGACAGCCCCACAAACTACATATCCCAGCAGGCTCCTCTGTGTTTGTGGGCATGTTCTGAGGACCAACATTTTGAAAAAAAATGGCTGAAAGGCTGACTCCATGTCTGCTGCCGTCTGATCACTCCAGGCCCAGCAGAAGCACTTTGAAGTGTGCTAAAAGGGGTGAGTCTGATCACGATTCTCTGGCACAAATTAATAATCTGACTCAATTAGAGGTGGGGCAACAGTGGATTGAAGTGCCCATCTGGATGCAACCATTAACTTTAAACCAGCCAGTGAGATTCAAACTTTTTATCTTGACCCAATCCAAAGCCAGGATGGCCCAAATTCCCCTACTCTGAGAATCTTCTGTCCATAAAAGAAAGATTCCATACTGTAATGTATTCTTAGCTGCCATGAGTACATTAGGATGTATGGGAAACCTCCCATAGGGAAGCAATGTTAAGCTTCGTCTTGGACAGAGGATTCTAGTCCAAGACTCACGACCCAATCACATTCAAGCAAGCTGCAAGCGGGAACGTTTGTGATTGGTCCTTATGCGCTCAACCTGATAGGTTGTTATGTGTATAGTGGGAGTGGCTATGTTAGCCGGGAATGTTTAAATACCGGGCAGTTTCAATGGGCAAACTGTTCGGGCTATCAGATGTTGTACCGTGTCGAAGAAGTGAAGAAAGAGCTGAATAAACTTGAGTCTTTTACTGAAATCACTCTCCGACTTATTGTTAAGCGCCGGACTTAACAATTGGCGACGAGGATGGGATGCTAGTGCGGGTAGGCAGCCCCGCTACATCCAGACCCACGACGGACAACGAAGAGCAGCAGCTCGCCGTGGCCAGTCAGCAACGGGCACCACCAGAGCCGGTGGCAGCGATTGCAACGATGGCCAATAGCCCGAAGTTCGAGGCCTTCGAACCAGCGACCGAGGACTGGGACTCCTACCTGTCAAGGTTCGGGTTCCACCTCGAAGCCTCCGACATCACGACGGAGGAGAAGAAGCGGGCGACGCTCCTGAGCTCTTGCGGAAAGAGCGTGTTCGACATCGCCCGGTCCCTGGTGGCACCAGCGGACATCTCGACCGTCTCATACAAGGACCTGACCGAGAAGCTGCAGGCACATTTCTCCCCGAAGCCGTCGGAGATTGCGTGCCGGCATGCCTTCTACAAGAGGGGTCAGGCGGCCAGCGAGTCGGTGGCGGAGTTTGTGGCTGCCCTACGAAAGGCGGCAAGGCCCTGCAACTTCGCGAATGTGGAAGAGGCCCTCCGAGACCGGCTCGTGTGCGGTATGAGGGACGACCGGCTGCAGCAGAGCCTGTTCGCTAGAAAGGAGCTGACCTGGGCAACGGCCTACGACGAGGCCATCGCCGCGGAAGCAGCCGACAAATCGACCCGAGAGGTGCGTCAGCGTTTGGCAGCGACGGAGCTGCGCGTTCACCACCAGGGGGCCGACAGTGACAGCGAGGGTAAGCTGAGTGACGTCTGCATCGTCAAAAAGAAGGCAGACCAGCGGACCCCAGTGAAGACTTCGACCAGCCCAGCCTGCGCAGGCTGGGGCGGGAAGCAGCGAGGGTAAGCTGAGTGACGTCTGCATCGTCAAAAAGAAAGCAGACCTGCGGACCCCAGTGAAGACTTCGACCAGCCCAGCCTGCGCAGGCTGTGGCGGGAAGCACCCACGTGAGCAGTGTTGGAC
>NW_015171504.1:785540-832349 GCF_001447785.1 Gekko japonicus | reverse complement strand
AAAAACTGAACCTTAACACTAAAATTCAGAACCTAACAAAGGTTAGTAAAATGTGAAAAAGAGGGCCAATATTAAAAACTAAATGGAGAAAATATTTAGAAAAAGATACATGTATTTATTAATTACAAATTTTAAAACATATATAAGGGCCCATTCACATCAAATATATAAATAACATGGCAATACACACGGCCTTAAAAACATGACCTAATATGTTTCGGCCTGCATAGGCCTTCCTCAGAGGTCAGACAATTGAGTGGCAAGATGGCTATATAAATATAATACAATCATGTAGACACAATCAGAATGGATACAAAATATAAATTCAATATGGACCAGAAAACAAGTTGTTCCGGAATAAAACCACCAGGCACACAATAAATATGCAAATGAGATATTTAAAAGTGTAATCACTTGCCCAATGGCTCTAAAGTATAGACTTTAGGTCCAAGAATTGCCTTCTTTGATTGTGTTGCCACAGTATTCTCAACAAAAAAGCAGTCAGTCAGTCACAAGTTCTCTCAGAGCTGTTCTCTCAAGAGCAGTCCTCAAATGAGCTCTCTCAGCCCCACCTACCTCACAGAGTATCTGTTGTGGGGAGGGGAGGGTGTAATGTATTCTTAGCTGCCTTGAGTACATTAGGATGTATGGGAAACCTCCCATAGGGAAGCAATGTTAAGCTTCGTCTTGGACAGAGCATCCTAGTCCAAGACTCACGACCCAATCACATTCAAGCAAGCTGCAAGCGGGAACGTTTGTGATTGGTCCTTATGCGCTCAACCTGATAGGTTGTTATGTGTATAGTGGGAGTGGCTATGTTAGCCGGGAATGTTTAAATACCGGGCAGTTTCAATGGGCAAACTGTTCGGGCTATCAGATGTTGTACCGTGTCGAAGAAGTGAAGAAAGAGCTGAATAAACTTGAGTCTTTTACTGAAATCACTCTCCGACTCATTGTTAAGCGCCGGACTTAACACATACCATAGCAAATGGGATGCTAGTGCGGGTAGGCAGCCCCGCTACATCCAGAGTTTAGCTGGCTACTCACTCCGCTCCTTGGAACTCAGCTGTGTTTGCCCCTGGACCTCTCCAGACCTTCAAGCCCAGGATTTCAGGTCATATATTCCTTCCCAAAAACAACTTAATTTCCTCCCTCCTACCTTTTATAAGTGTGCCCTCTTGTAGGGGTGTGTGGTTAATTAGGGAATTAATTCTCAGGTGCCCAGTGTAGAGGGTTTTTTAACGTTTTTATTCATTTTATTTTATTTTGTATGCAATAAAACTATTTGTGTTTACAATCACTTTCTTTTTCTTCATAATTTTATTTTGGGGTACCACTACCGAGATCCACCTTGGTATACATAAGCCAAGGCCCTGTGTTATTCTTTTCCAAAACCCTTTTTCAAGCTAATTTCCCCTTCCTTGGTATAGTGGTTAAGTGCACGGACTCTAATCTGGGAGAACCGGGTTTGACTCCCCACTCACCCACTTGCAGCTGCTGGATGACTTTGGGCAACCCATAGTTCTGTCCAGGGGTCGTTTCGTAGAAAAAGAGCTTTGTTGTTCAGTCGCACAGTCGAGTCCGACTCTTCGCGACCCCATGGACTAGATCCCGCCAGGCCCTCCTGTCTTCCGCTGTCCTCTGAAGTTTGCTCAGTTTCATGTTCGTTGCATTGATGACACTGTCCAACCATCTCATCCTTTGCCGTCCCCGTCTTCTTTGACCTTCAATCTTTCCCAGCATCAGGGTCTTGTCCAGTGAGTGCTCCCTTCTCATTTGGTGGCCAAAGTATTTGAGCTTCATTTTCATTATCTGGCCTTCCAGGGAACAGTCAGGGTTGATTTCTTTTAGGATTGACTGATTTGATCTTCTTGCAGTCCAAGGGACTCTCAAGAGTCTTCTCCAGCACCATAGTTCAAAAGAATCTATTATTCGGCGCTCGGCCTTCCTTATAGTCCAACTCTCGCAGCCATACATGACTACTGGGAATACCATTGCTTGGACCATGCTAGGGGGACTCATTAGCATAACTCATTAGCATATGCCACACCCCCTGACATCACCGGAAGTGTGTCGTAAGGTCACACCCCCTGCCATCACCGGAAGTGTGTCATAAGGCCACACCCACCACTCAGTTAGTCTTAGTCTTAAAGGTTAGTCTTAAAGATGCTATTTGTTAGTATTAAAGGTGCTATTTGGACTATTTTGCAGCAACAGACTAACACAGCTACCTTGGGGAAGCTCCTGGATGGGGCTGGGAGTCCTTGCGGAGGCCACATGGAGTGGCCTCAGCCAGGCAGAAGGGGAGGACGCCAACTTACCCTCCTGCTTCTTCCTCCTTCTGCAACAGAATGAGGCTGGAAGCAGGGGGCGGCCGGAAGAAGGGGGCAGGGCTTCGTCATGTGCCCCACCCCCTGCACCTCACCCGGGGAAACTGCGATCCCCCACGATCCCCCCCGAATCGACTTCTGGTTCTGTCAGAGCTGTTCTCTCAAGGACAGTTCTTGAAAGAGCTCTCTCAGCCCCACCTACCTCACAGGATGTCTGTGGTGGGGAGGGGAAGGGAAAGGAGTTTGTAGGCTGCTCTGAGACTCTGAGTGAACCGCAGGGTATAAATCAATTCTCTTCCTTTCTGGGTCCAGTTGGGGTAACAATATCACATCATACATGACACTGATGCCCTCCTGTCCCTGCCAGCTCCCACCAGTTGTCAGCCATCGACACCAACCCTAATTCTGATAAGGCATATTCCTGCACAAAGCCATCCCTTGCTGATCACAAAGTTTGAGAGGTTGATACAGTCAAGACAGTACTGTGGGCCTAAACTGTGGGCCTTATCTGTATCAAATTGTCTTATTTTATATAGTGTCTGTATTTGCTATCATAAAATTAATCTGATCAAAACTTCAGTGTAAGGCTAAAGCCATAAAGCCTTTCCTCTGACTGAAAGCTGTCACTAATGTTTGAAGACAGAACTACCTAGGTGTCTCATTCAGTATCAGCATCCGTTGAAGTGGGGCAGATGTAGAGGCCCACCCCTGCTGTGAAATAATTGTTTTTCTTTTCTCAAAACTTGCATACTTCACACTGCAGTAAAGCAGAGAATGTCAGCTTTTATTATTTTATGGTGATGGATTGTTTTAAAAAGCAAGCATCTGCTATGCTCTCACCAAGGTACCAAGGGACAATCTGCCCACTCTAATCACACACACACTCCTTCTCTCACTAGCTCTGTTCACATGTTACAGTGAATGCATGCACCTCTGTTCATAAGGAAGATCCAAACATTCATGTTACTGTTGAAACCAAGGACCAGAACCTGGATAAATGTATGGTTTCAATCACTCATTCACTTGTATGTACATTGACTGTAACATGAGAATTATTCAATGCATGGATAAAGAAAAATCATGGTTTGCTTAACCATGAACAGTGTTTTTATTAATTGCAAATCAGTGGGCATTGAGAATTTTTTTTTTAAAAAAAATATGCATTTCACAGACACAATAGGAAAAGGTCTTACAAGCATTGTGTGGTCAGGGTGGCATAAAAGTACTGATTTTTGGTTTCTAATATTTTTGGCCAGTGGTATGATAACAGTGCCAAAGGAGTGCAAGCCATTGTTCTAGAAAAAGATCATCAGGCGTTCTTTGTATCTTGCTGTATCCACAGTTGGAATCTTGTGTTGATGCAGGATGCAAGCAATTCTGGCCAAGCAAAAACCAGATGCAAATTTTATTAAATAGCACTACAAACAATATTGTGAAGGCATATCTTCTTCCCTCTGGTGTTACTCAAAGTAATCAAAAGTAATCAAGAAAGCAAAATTTTCTTTGATTTATCTTTGCTAAACTAAGCAAACTGAAATGGAAAAGGGGGTGTTGAAAAAGAAAAGGTAGTGCCAAAGTCAATGGGCCAAACAGAAGGGATGTGATTAGAGGAGAAAGGGGATGAGCCAACGGGGAAAGGGCCTGAAGTCCTGGTGATCTTTTGTTAATCTGTGTGAATGACACACTGAATAAGTGTTGTTTGGCTTGAAAGAACTTCCCTTTGAATTCTATTTATTTGAATCTCCTGTGGTATCACAGAGGCCCACTGTCACTTGGAACAGAACCTGGCCAGCTGAGAGACAGCACAGCCTTAGCTTAGAAAGAACACTGGCTGGGTCCCACAACAAGGCAGACAAAGTGATGGTTCTGCCTTTTGGTCAGTACAGATGAGCTATGGATACCACCACTCAGAGCACCAACCTCCAGACCACTCTATGAAAAGTACCCTCAACAGCAAGAAAAGTGCTGGTAAGCATGGAAACAACTTGGTTAGGCTAGAGCTCTGTCCATATTCTTTCCCCTCCATTCGAGAGACTTTCTTTTCTGAAATGAAAATGGATGCATGAGATCTTTGGGAGGGGGTGTTACTCCTTCCCCTTCCCCTCCAGAATAGATACCCTGTGAGGTAGTTTGGGCTGAGAGAGCTCTTTCAAGAACTGCCCTTTCAACAACAGCCCAAGGGTTATCCAGCAGCTGCAAGTGGGGGAGTGGGAAATCAAACCCGGTTCTCCCAGATTAGAGTCCATGCACTTCACCACTACACCAAACTGGCTCTCTAATAGGAGAACCTATACAAGGATTTTGGCTACAATGCAAACTTTCATAAAAGTTATTAGATAACAAAGAAAATATCTGTGTTTTAAAGAATACCAAGATGCCAGCTGCTAATGTTGACACTTTTGGCACTATAGCATGTGCATACATCCTGCATCTGGAAATTTTTCCATGTATTTCTAAGGCACATGTGTAAAATGCCATTGATAGTTCGTCAAAATAAAACATTTTCCTTGCACTCATTATTGCATATACAAATATGCTAATTTATAAAGAGAAGTTAATTTACCTTGTGTTAGCCTGGGGAAAAAGTTCTTTCTTTTTCTTTTTTAGCTATGAAACTGTCATCATTATTTCCTACTGTAAAATAGAATAAACTGTCACACGAATGTCTCTGCACATGATGCTCCCTATTGTGAGAGTACTGGATAAAGGAATGATCAAGCATTTTGGAACCTGTTTGTCAGCCACAGAGAAACAGACACATTATTAGCGGCAGTATGTGCCTTTGGGGAAAATTCATACTTGTCTCATCCCCTCCTTCTACTTGTTCATAACCAATAGAGTACTTCTCATATAGCATGTCAGGATCCCCCCCCCCCTTTCTGGTAAAGATATATTCTAGGGTTCTTCACTGTTTTCCTAATAGTAAGTACTATATTATTAACAGGTCCATGATACGTATTTCCTACCCATGCTGAGGAAACAGCATACGTCAAATTTCTTCCTTTTGTACAATGAAGTGGTTGATGGTGCAGCTATCACCACTTGGGGGGGGGGGTGAGGGTGGAAGTAGTCATTCCTAATTGATATATGCATATTAATTAGGTGTATTTACTAATCCAAACAATCTTAATGTTCGTTTAGTACTTTGCTGTAACACTGTTCTATTGAAGAGATTGGCCCATATCTTTTACTAACCATGCAACTGCTTTCCAAGTGAAGACTGAGCTATGTTACATGCCCCAGAAACCTTAACAGTGAAAATCTTTATCATGTGTTGGTTCCTACAGAATTAATGACAAACTAGATTTAAAAATAAATAAATGAGGGGATGTATTACCATGTCTCACTAAGATTTTTGTAATGGTCATCATCATCCCCCCCCTCCACACACACACACACGCCACAAACAAATTATCAAACATCTGGTAAATGTGAGTTTATATTCCATTCAAATTCTAACACACTGAAATTAGATACAGCTGTGTTCTCCTTGCAGATATTAACACATACCATTAATTGCAAAGTAACTAACTTCTCCTGGCCCAAGTCTATGCAAGTAAGAGTGCTCTACAAAGCAAAACACAGAAACTATAGTAGTTGCCATTTGGAGACCTCAGCCATTCAGAAAGCACAGGTTATTGCCTCTTGACATGTGTCTGTCAAATGCTCTACTGGTTCATCCGTACTACCACTGCAAGTTATTTTATAACTGATATTATGGAAATCTGTGATTTAGCCTCTTAAAAATTTCTAAAGTTACCAGAAGCACCATTTCCCTAGCATCCTGTTGATCCAACTAGCCTTATCACATAAAGTATTTTAGAATATTACATCACTTTCCTTCAACAGAAGAGATACACCTAATTGACAGTTTTAAAAAATATTTAATGAAAACACTGTCAGGATCCTTTCCTTCAGTAGTCAAGAACAGCATTATACACTACCCCAGACAATATAGATCTACAGCCAAAGCTACAAAATGGTGAAACTCAGTTATAGTAATGCTAGGCATGATTTTTCTTCCATTTGCACTGAGTGAATATTAAAGAACCAGAGCTTGGTAATCACTGATCTAGAAACTAGTGGGAATGCAAGCAATTGCTAATATTTAAGCTTTGCCTTTACAGCATTTTTATTTCTCAAAAAAAATTAAGCTGTATAATTTACATTCAATAGGAAATTATCCTGTCATAACAGACTATTCTATTCACATTATCTCTTAATTAACACTGAAACATTTAAAAACCATTAGAAACCATCCTCAAGAGTTCTAGATTACATGAGTTCAAACCCAGCTGTCTTTAGATATACAAAACAGTAGCTATGGAATCTGCTATAAAGTATTAGCAAGAAAACAAGATCATTCTCTGGCTCAAACTTAAGAAATGCTAGTTCACATTAAATGTAATTTGTACTGTTCTTTTCATGTGTTCAGTGAAATTACACTAGTCCCTGAATTTATTAAAATACCACCCTCCCTTTCCATTCACAAAAGGGACTCTCTCCAGGTGACTAACAATAATTATACTAAAATTACATTCGTAATACCACAGTCATACAAAAATAAGCACAAAACAAAACCAAAGCAGTATAGGAGGATCACTCAAGGATGTTATGTGGAAAATGCAATAAAATCCTGCCCCTTTGGGGGGGCAGTTAAAAAAAAAAAAGGAGGATCACTCAAGGAGATCAAAGAAATACAAATATTACTTAGGACAAATAATAGCACAGTGACTATTATGAACTGAGATTGAGGCAGCTCTTAAACAAGCAATTTCTTTTATTCAGCTCACAACTTACATACAGAACAAGCTAACTTTATATGTTTTGAACAGGGAGAACCACACCCCTAAACTGATAACAACCAACCAGAGAAAGGCGCTTAGGACCAATAAGGATTGTTCCCGCCAAAAGTCAGTGTCTATCCAGATTGGCCTACCAGTGGCATTGACCAATCTGGTCTCGTATTCTGGGATGCTGCACTTCTATGGAGCTGTACCTAAAGCTCACACCAAACAATGATAACTAAATACATAACAGTGACCTAATCTATAAAGGAGAAAAGAGATGCAGTCCAATGAGCCTCATGTGGCAGAGAGTTCCCAAACCAGTCACCATGACAAACAAAAATAAACAAGTAGTACTCCTGGCCAGTGTAAACCTTTTTAGTCATTATGTTTTAGCACATGTACAAAGACAGCATGTTACATGTGATTGCTGTTTTATCTGAAACAGGCAATATACATACTTCAGCCTCATTATACTCATACCAGAACCCTACATGTCATGAAGTTGTAAATATATGTTGCCCCTTTCAGAAAAATGGCAACTGCAAACCACGGCAAGATTGCATGTAGCACACACTCCCGATCCCCCAAAACGTACAGTTTCTAGGCTCCTGGTACACTTGTGAGAGTAGTATATACCATTTCTAAAGTCAATTTATGTCATTGTAGCTATTACTAAATAGTAATTATTAAGTAGTGGACACCATGGATCTGTCCTGCTAATTGTGATGCCTTCCTCTGATGCAAGTGGACCTTCTACAGAGCATTTTACATTGGGGAAGGTGCCCCAAGATGCAACCATTAAGAGAACAGAAAATGGAGATATTTCATATGAAGTCAAAGGTTGTTGGTCATTGACTCAAGTGCTGTCTAGGAGACAGTCTGTGCCTGCATGACCACCTGCTTCTCTGTCATAGCCTCCAGTTATTTTCCATCTTTCTCTTGATACAACAGTTCTTTGAGAGGAAAAAAACCCCTAAAAATTATACAATCCCAGACCTCATAATTCAAAGTTAGAACAATCCACATAGAACATATGTGACTATGGGAAATTTCAGACAGCCAATATGTTCTGTTTCAGGAACTGTTCACTGACAGTTTCTGTACTGACATTTCAGACAGAACCGTTTTAGTAATGGTTCCCTAAGGGAATATATTGACCCTTTCAGACACAAATGCTCCTGTCCTATTAGGGAAGCGTTCCTGAGCCATTTTACCTGCAAACTGCTTCCAAGTGGTCTCCAATTTTCTATACCGTTCCTGAAGCGCTACAGGGTGCTGTGTAAAATGCCCCCATAGCGCTTCCTCTGATGATAAGGTTTTCCCGCCCTTTTTTGCCCGCCTGGGTGACCTCCATCTTTTTAAAAAACTTCTTTTAAGAGCGCTATAGCACTATAACACAACACCAAAACAGTGCAATAGCAACCTCATTAGACTCCATTGAGATACATGAGATCACTACATCTGGGGAGAACAGTGATTTCAATGGAGTACAATGCCATGGAATCCTCCTTCCTGACAGCATTCACTTTTTGCCTGGGAATTGATATCTGTAGGCAAGAGAAAAGCTGTAAGCAATGCTCCCTCAAACCGTGGAGTCCTGTGAGCAAAAATTCCCCTTTGTGAGCTACTGGCATTAGAACTGTGAGCAAGTTATCTGGCTACTGCATAGATTAGTTTGCTCTGGAGCCATTCTTCCTGAGCTAAGACAAAAACATGTGAGCCAGAGGCTAAAAAACTGTGAGCCAGCTCACACTAACTCAGCTTAGAGGGAACACTGGCTGAAAGTACAGGAGATCCCCAGGTCCCCCTTGGAGGCATGGCATCCCAAAATGCTAGCCATCAAGATGAGGATGCTGTTTGCAAGCCGGGAAGGAGCTAGTGTTAAAAAAAAATGCTCTCAAACGGTGCGTTTCCGAGATTCCACTTCCTATGTTTAAATCCCCCAATCTCATGTATCTCAATGGAGTCCAGGTATTCCAATGGGGTCACTATTGTGCTGTTTTAGTGTTGTGTTATAGCACTATAGCACTCTTAAAAGAATGTTAAAAAAAGACGAAGACTGCCCACACAGGCGAAAAAGGGCGGGAAAACAAAGCAGCACACTCTGAAATGCTAAACTGCTTTAGAGACGGCTCCTTACCGGTAGGGGAAAGGCTGTGTGAAATGGCCGCCCCTGTACCGGTTTACTCCAAGACGGTACAATAATGGCTTTAAAAGGGTAATCTGAAATTCCCTCATATCTTCCATGTACTATATTTGCATAACTTATTTTGAGTCAAAATAGTCTTGCCTACAATCCACATTTTAATGGTCTTCATATCTATGCGAAATGCAAAATGTACCACAGATACCATGGTTACACCAACTTTGGCTACTTTTAAAGAGCTAAAGATTACTAATGCATAAGGGAAAATAATAGCATGGTTTTTGCACAATCCACATTAGGATATATTAATATGATTTTCTAAGCATAATTTTGTACAAAAATTAGATTTTCTTTAAAGAATAATACTTGTCTTAAATGTGACTGAACAGCAAAATACATTACTTAAACAGTGCAAATTTTTTGCATATCACTGTGCATGACCTATAAAAAGCTCTACCAAGGAAACTAAGCAAAATGCTAACATTATAAATGGTGGTGTGGTAACTGAATAACTATGCTTTTCTCTCTGTATTTAAAATATTTAGTCAAACACCAATGTATATCTATCCAGACTTTTAAACTCACACATTTCCCCCATTATTTAAGGATGCCATATACATTTGTTCCTGGAGTGCCCTGTCTACAGCACTATCATTCTTGTTCACGATTTGCCAGGTTTTGCCTCCAATTTCCTTTCCCTGTAACAAACACAGCTGGGACTGAGGAATGACCCTTGGGGTAGCTCCAGTCAGAAGCAGGTCAGCTCCTATTCTCCCACTCTTATTCCATTCTGTGTAAACAGTACTAAAGATAAGTTAAGGGGCACTGGCTCAGTTCAGAGACAACATAAAAACATGATTTTGAACTCTAATTACTTTGGGAAACAAGGGTGTGGCTTAAATACAATAATTAAAAAACAGCTTTATATCCACAAATATTGCTTTCATCAGTCAGGGGACCTGCTACGGAGAGAATGCAAGACAAGTTTTGGCTTGGAGCTGCTCTGAAACATAGACAGATAAGAAATTGCTGCAAGGTTCACAAATTACAGTAAATAGACAATAATAAACTTGGTAACAGTGATGCTTCGTGATGTTTAATTCTTTGTTGTTTCAAAACACAGGACGTCACCCACAGAAGATGACATCAACAAGAACAAGAAGTACGAACATCTCGAGTGGTTGTTCGTTTCGATGGAACTCTTTATCAACCAAAATTCGAATCTCTGGTTGTCTTATTATATTCAATTGTCCGAATGTAAGACTTGTTAGCCTGTGTGCTGTTGAAGCTGTATTGGATAAGATTGTGGTTAATAAACCATAGCTTCACATCCTGGTTTGGCATACTTAGTGAAGTGGTTCATGTCTGCCTCAAGAAAACATGACTGAATAAAACTATAGATACTATGGCCCCGGTCACACGAGAGGTTTTGGGCCGGTAGAGGGACGGATCGGGGGCGCAACAAACGGGCGCTATCCCACCGCAACATCTGGAAAGCATTGTGCTTGCGTCCTCGATCCGCGCCTTCCACCTAAAACCCCGCTGCAAAAAGGAACCACCTACATGGTGGTTCATCCCAGACGGCTGCATCAAAGCCGGCCGTGGGATCGCCGGCGCGTCCTTTCGCCGGCGCATCCCCAGCTCCAGCCCAAACTGCGCATGCTCAGGCATGCGCAGTTCAGCAGCCTCCCCCTCCCGACTGTGTCTTCCTCCCCGGCATCTGATCGTGTCGGGGAGCAACGGCGCCGCGGCTAAGGGGATCCGTGGGATCCTGCCGCGGCGTCTCTATTTTGGTGCGGCTCTAATTTGCCACACTTTGGCCAGTGTTTTCCCTGCTGTGTGGCAGGGACCTATGACTGTCTAATCACAGATCATTTCACTAACTGTGGCTAAAGAATGTCAAACCAGGATGTGCACCATGGCTTGAAGTGAGCTTATTTACTAAAGTCAGCCAAAACTATGACTTTTCATAGTATACAACTGCAAGCATCATAGCTGGCTGCCCTGCACTAACCTCACTGCAGTGCAGGTTCGGATTCTTGCTAAGCCTCTTTGGAGGAAAGAGCAAAGACAAAGAAACCAATGTCTGTTGAACCAGGATTTCAATGATCTGCAAGCCAAATCATGATTTTACAAACTAAAACATGGTTAAGATAAACTGTGGTTTACTCTTATGTTTGGTACGAAGCCGCTGTATTGCCACATGCAGTTAAATTCTTTTTAAAAACAAGGAGCCTCGGCTAATGCAGACTTGATGATGAGGCAGACCTTTGAACAATTTTCAGGAGCAAGTGTAGGACTGCTCTGTATCAAGACCCCAGCTGTACAGAGTTGGGGTCTATGTCAGATCCCATCCCAACTCTGTAAAGCTGTATCAAACACAAGTTTTACAATGCTAACACTATATTTTTATAACATAGGTTTAAAGCTAAAATTAAAAAGTTCACTTGCACCCCATGCTTTATGCTTCTAAGCACTGAAACATACTGTATAAGACATTCCGAAAAGATAATCCATCTTTTGTGCAAGTTATTGGAACCTGGTACCAAATCCTATATCCCACTGACAGAACAGCAGTACTGCTCTAAGGCTGCATTCCTATGCATGCTTCTCTGCAAGAATGCCCAATTGACCATAGCTGGATTTACTTCAGAGTATCCAAACAGAAGAATAGGCTGCAACTCTTTTCAACTCCTGCACTGGACCTGCACCAGAAAACCTTCAAGCTATTGATCAAGTACTTTATCTGAAAGCTCACAAGCTTCTCTAGAAACAGTAACTTGAAAACTCTACCACAGAAGACTATCCAGCCATTTAAAGTGGAGCTATGTAGGGGCAAGTAAGTCTGCTTCAATATCAGATCAGTCGAACTGAAATGAAAGCAGTTTAACTAGTCTGTCAGAATTAAGTGGCACATACTACACAGTTTCAGCATTTAAGATCAGATGGAATGAAATTTTCAAAATAAAATTAAAGACTGGGCAATATATTAAACACTTATTTAAAAAAATAACATGAGCCGATATTTTTGTTTCATTGTCCAGAAACCAAACAGAAGAACAATGGAGAAAAAAATCTATTTTATAAATATTCACTTTAACATGAAATGAAGAAAAAAAATTCACTCAACCACCAACAAAACATCATTTATGGAAAAAATCAAGAACTGCAGTACTTTGTAGTATCAGGGATCAGTAGCATTCTTATAAAATATTTTATGTGTTTTTAGGTTTGTGGAATGTCAAAGTAAATGTTGAGCATGATCAATGAAGTACAGAGCTGCAACTCAAGTTAGCTCATTGTTGTTCAGAATTGACATATTAAAAGAGAATGCTTTATAGTCACCAAAAGAAGAGAATTACATGGAAGGATCCATGCCATTCTCAACCTTCTGTACCCCCTGAAGTTTCCCCCAAATTGCTCCTGAGAGTTAGGAGATACTTAAGACCAACACAGAATGCAACATGGGAGCACTGAAGTTGGAGAGGAATCAGCAGATCACCCCACCACACACACCATAACGTCTGGCACAAGAGCTTCCATGAACAGCACAGACACTTAGGTAAGTGTGCAATCCCCCCCCACACACCTGCAGTACCTTTATATGTGCATACTCCACATTATTTTTAAGGCTTCTCCAGCTGTTGGGAAGTGGTGGGGAGGATTAGGAGGGGCTCAGTGGGAGAGCACCTGCTAAGCATGCCGAAGGTAAAACAATACTGACTGTGATGGACTGATGTTCTGATTCAGTATAAGCCAGCTTCATGTGTGCGTGTTCATGTGTGAGGCATCAATGGAAACAAGGCAAACAGCAAAAATGCTTTTTATGAATTCTGCTCTGCCCACAATGGATACGATCCAAACAATTTATAATTATTCCATGATTTTGAAGACAATAGTACTCTACAAAGATACTCAGAACTTCCTATGACCTTTTCAAACATCAGTTTTTTGAGGGTTCAAGTTGGACTGCTCTACACAACATCTCTGGTGTCTATTCTAACCACCATGTACAGATTCAGTCACGTGCAGGCCAATGGAACACAAAGAACTCTATGTACAATTATTTTTTCATAGCAATGATAAGGAATTTTCAAACACTTTTAGCAGCATAAATAAGGAAATATGCGTATTTCTGCACATGCCACCACTCTGCATGCAATTATCTTTATGCATAGCATTAGCACTTAGAAGAAAATGGTTACCTTTGGATAACCATAACAACTAACTTTTTCACCTTTATGGAATAAGACTGGAAATTGGATTAAATCTTGATTCCATGAGACTTAAACAGTATCTACATACTACTATACAAGAGTCATTACAGATACAATATTTTGAATGAAACCTATTTATACCTATGGGGGCAGTATATTGTTAAGTTCAAATAGTGAACATTGGTTTGAAAGTGTATCTGATCACTTCTCATATTTCATAAGAAAATTTCATCTTAATATTTCTTGAGGAAATATTACAGGATGCATCAGCTCTGGAAGAAAATGTAATACATTATTCCCTCTAGCAGTCCTTAACAGTGTGTGATATATATTCTGTGATGACATTTAAAATCCAGCTTTTAACATGCCATTTAACATTCCATTTGGGGTAGCAAGTGTAACAAGTCTGTAATATTAGATGACAAATGAGGTTTTAGAACAAAAATGCAAACCTGTAAAGCAAAAAATGAAATGGATTTCTTCTGTATTGTCTCATACCACCTAACATTTTTTTTAAAAAAATGAAGCCACACTTCTCTCAAACTTCTTGAACTTAAAAGGCGATATTAAAAGTCATTTATAGAATAATACCATTAAGGATATTGTTGCCATGTAATATATAAAAGGCATGATTCAGGCTAACTTGAGCGCCTAATTCCTTCAGATTTCAGTTGTAAAGTTCAATACATGTCTCTCTCTCTTGTAATAAGCAGTACTCTCTTGTAATAGGCAGTACTATTTAAAACTACTATCACTGGATGGACCAAACCTGAACAGTTTAAAACAAATGACATGGGAACGAACAAGAGACATTTACAGATATCTGACTACAGCAAATTTAGGCCTTTACATGGAAATGTTGCCAAACAAACATGTCACTTACATGTAATTGTATTAAATATCAAGGGGGGAAGAATTCCAAACACAAGTACCGTAAATTGCACACAGATATTTATCAATGCCAATACTAATAACCTTCTGAATACCTTCTTCCATAGGCAGCCTAACTGACCACTGAAAAAATCCACTCATTTCCAACCATGGTCATTCCCATGGTTATGGCTATCTTTTCTTTTTAGAAGTGTGCACTGCTGTAACATAGCAACCAACATCACTGTCACTCCCTGTCCCTTGTCAGGACAAACACTGGTGTGATACCAAATTAACCATTTAACAAGAATAGTGACTTGAACTAACTGCAGCAAACTGATATACCTGCCTGAATTGCAGGCACCTATTTTCTTAGCTTTGAGAATTATACTCCTGTAGTTGACATAGAGAGCTAGCATTCTAACAGCTACATAACTCTACTATTGCAACAACCCCCACATGTGGACAGAAAGGAATTGTTATTATTAATACAAAAGAAATATACTCAAGGCAGAAATACATGAGAATTGCTTCTCACCAGCCACATAATACAACTCTGTTTTAAAATAGAAAAGGAGATCAAGCATATCAGTAATCAATTTTATCAGCAGTTAGGGACCCACACCCTTTCTAAAAAGCATACAACACAGTCTTTTATTTAGCTATGATTAGACAGCAATTGCATATAATAAAAGTGAGTTCTGGTACAGTTTTCCATTGCTCCATCTGCTGGATGCCTGTACCATACTAGCAACTGACTCCCTGCCTTAAGGGAGGGGGGGAGTAGCATCAAACAATTCAGCAGGTGGCTTGAGCAGCCTTCTAATGCCCATAACCAAGTTGTTACTGAAAACTCACTCCGCTTTTTTTAATGCACTGCAAAAACAAGTCAGAGCTTTCAAACAGTTACCAAAATCTGCATAAAAACCAGCACAGTTTCCATGGGAGGAAACACCCCAACAACTTCCGCTTTTAAAACACCACCTTCACAGTAGCAAGTGCGGTGCTCTGCACTTGTAACCGATATCAACATCAGTCTGCAAATACTAGACATGCCACTAAGTACCGCATGCTTTTAAAAGGACTTCTGGACCACGATACTGGAGCCATGTCGCCCTGTCTAAAAGAAATCAGACAGAGGATTTTCTGGCTTCAGACAAGTTGATACTTCACACGAGGAAGGAGCAAAGCCAAAGAACAGCCCCTTCCCCCAGCCGCACCAGCGCCTTCGCTGCTGGGATCGATCGGCGGCGCGAGGACACCGGTCGCCCCTTCCGCCCCACCTGCCACATGTGGGCTTCGACCCCAAACTTGCCTGCCTCCGCACCTGAACTCGCGACAGCAGCGACCAGCAAAGCGCGGAGAATCGGAGCTGGAAATGCGAAACCGCAGACCCCCGTTTAGTCTAGCGAGGCGCCTATATAGCAGCGGGCTGGAGCGGCTCCGACAGCGGAGGAGGGTCTTGGCTCCTCCTCGAGCGGGAGAGCCTCAACCCCGGGCAGTCGCGCCCACTGGGGAAGGGCGGCGAGCTGTCAGTAGCGCGCGCGGCGCAGCGGAGGCAAAGTTTCACACCCACGAGCCTCTCGCTCGGCGCGAGGGGCCGGGGGGGGGGGTTGATTGACAGACACGCACTCCCCCTCTCTTCGACCTACCCGCCCCGCCTCCTGCCTGAAGCAGCCCAAAAGGAACGTACCTGCGTCCGCCGCGCAAGCTTCACGGTAGGCGAAGTAAGAGCCCCTCTTCAAGTCGAGGGACGCTCGCAGCTCCAGCCGGGCAGCACCGCGGCAGCGGCAGGGCGCAGGGAGAAGCCGACGGCCCCCCCCCCAGCAACACGTTTGCGCCGAACTTTCCGCGCGTCAGTCCCAGCGAGGCGGCGCAATTGGTCCCGAAGCCTCACCTGGCGACCCCAGCGCTCCCGCGCGCCGGAGTCAAGCGCGTGCCCCTCCGCCGCTCCTTTACGCGCGGAGGTCTCTGTGGTGGCAGGCCGCTAATTACCGCCCCACTCAGTTCCTTCAAGTAGGTCTTCTGCCCCCAAGTCTCGCCCGTACTTCTGGTAGCTTCTGCTCTGCTACCGGCGGCGGCACCAAGGTGAGGCTGGGCAGAAGAGGGACAGGCACGGACTGTGGCGGCTCAAAGGGCTCGGCGAGGCTGAGGCAGGGAGAGAGAGAGCGCGACCCCAAGGCGGGTCCCGGGCTGCGGCTCCTTCCAGGTGCCTGACAGGAGAGGCGAGCAGCTCTCCCGGCACCCACGGGCTGAAGGGGCAAGGCACACGCACAGACTCTGCGGAAGAAGCCGGGCGTGCGGGGACCGGCTGCCGCCGGCTGCCGGCATCCGACCGATGTGCCGCTGCTTGAAGCTTTCCTCCTCGTCTTCCTAGTAGCCGGCGAGCTCCAGGCTGCGCTCGGCTTGCCCGCTTCCCTCATTAACTCCCCTCCCCCGGCTCGGCGGCGTAGCGCGCGCCCACCCGCGCGCCCTTTAGCCACGGAGGAGGAGGCGAGTTGGCGATTGTTAATGGAGGGGTTGTTAGTGATGCGCCGGCAGGGGTTCTCTCTCGCGCGCGCTCTCCCTCACGTGCCTTAAAGGGACAGCGCCGCGTGGAGTCCTCCGAGGCGGTGAACGGGGCATCTCCAGCAAGGCAAGCCCTTTGGAGGATGAGGAGGCGGGGAGGGGGCCTGACCCAGAACTTGCTTGGGTATGTGTGTGTGTGGCTTTGAGGGCAGTGCCAGCCGGGGGCGGAGGGGAGGAATCCTCTGCCAAGGAACGAATGGTGAGGGGAGAAGAAACCGCACACTAGTTGTGATGGGGAGAGGAACGGTCGATGTCAAGGGCATGAGTCGCGTCCCGTGTGCTCGGGCAGGTGTGAACTGTCGGCCTCTGCTGGTACGAGCTGGGCAGGATAGGGAAGCACTGCACAGGTGAGCGGCGGTGGGCCAGGGCGCAAGGCAGTACCGCACAGACATATAATGGCAGGCTTCACTGGCCCCCTGAGAAAAACATTGGCCCACTGAGCAAAAGGTTGTTAGCTACAGGCCTGCTGGTGGATGACCTGTGCCAAGACATGGACAAAGGGAGTGCAGGGAAAGAGGAATAAGAAGCCAGTGGCCCATCCAGGGAGCGGTGCCTCTTGATGGGTGTTTCAGAGGAGTCAGGGAGAAATCAGCTGGAACTGTCCCAGCTGGCAGGCAGGTTAGCTAGGAGGACAAGAGGGTTCTGGAAAGAATGGGAATGTGTAGGGGGGGATCAGGTGGGGAATGGTAGGCAGAGTGCAAAGCAGGAAGCATGATGGTGAAACTCCCCAAGGTGGAGGGTTTTATGGAGGGCACACTTGGGGGTGTAAGAATGGAAAGTTAAGAGAAGCATGAATTGAACTTGGGGATAATCAAGACATGCCTACCATGAGAGATCACAGAAGACTGTGGTATGACTCCAAGGAGGAACCCGGATTTGGGAACCTGACAGTGTAGCAGGTATTAAGCAGCAAGATTCTTTACCCAAGAGAAAACATGAACTGGCATAGATAGAACAAATGGAAAACACTCACCAGTATGACTTGGGAGAAGTTGCAGAAGTGGAAGGTAACTGAAGGTTGTAGCATAGTGTCAGAGTGTTTGTGGGGAAACATACATCCAAGTGTTTGTTCAGCCCTGAAAAGTGGCCTTGTGTGACTTGTAGTGTTTAAACCTAAGCAGCTTTCTGTAGTTAGTGTGTAAGCAAAATGATCTCTTGTCACTTTTCAGTCTCAGAGTTCATCCCTGAAACTTGTAAGACAAAATTTTTAAATGTATTTTTCCTTGCTGGTAACACAGCTAGAATCAATCCTCACATGTACAGGACCGGAGAATAACAACCATTTTGTATGCCGGAAAGGCAAGATTTATTGAGGCATAAGCCTTTGTGTACTAGAGCCCACTTCATTAAGTATATGAAGTGTTGTTCCCAGTTGGCAGAGTGATTCACTAAAGAATCTCTGGAGGCAAGATGAGAGTCTACTGGAGTCACAGTGCTGATTTGTTTGATAGACTTGACATGGGAGGATAGTTGGGATTGGGTGGAGTAATGGAAATATAAGTCCATCTCCGTCTTTGGAGAAGAACTGAGAGCATTAACTCATATTATTATAATATCCTTGAGGCAGCAAGAGTAGCAACATATATACCACTTTCCTTTTTGCTGCAGTCTTTCCCCACAGAGTTTATGGAGAGTTAAGAGGTCTATATACAGTGACTACAATATATTCAGATAAGAATGTACATACATTAAATAAATGTGACTTTATGCTTATAGTGTTCTCCTTACAGATCCATGACAAAGTTTTTGAAGCAACATATTTCTTCTCATATTCCTTATTCTGGTCCCTGTTTGATATTTTCTTACAAAATCTCACACACATCTCTACACGCTAGGCACTTGAAAGAATGTAAAGTGATAACACAGTCCAGCTCCCACTAGCCAAATCTATGTAAGAGAAGGAAGAGAAAATGTACAATCTTTTCTTTGGCTAACCTAGCAATCTAGAGTGTATTATTTTTAAAAGCAACTATGAGACATTATAACTATAACACAGCAGATCCAAAGCATTGCTGACATTTCCCATATTTCAGGTATTGTTCTGTTAATCTTTCCTTAAAACAGGGATTTAAAAAAAAATAAACTGGCTGGTTCTACTCTTGGGCTGTGATTTATAGTTACACATGTTGTTTGTTTGCAAATTGAATTAATGTAGATTTGCAGCATTGAACTGTATGTCAAGGCTTTACATTTTCCTACAGCTCACATGAGCCTCAGAGCAAACAGCATTTATTTTACTTTTGATTTGCAAAACTGGGAAATGAAAAAACCCCCCAAAACAGCTATTCACTGGATTTCCAATGCTTCTATGGACCAAGTGGAGCAAGGCTTATCTAGGCAATTCTCAGTGCTCATATACCTTTTCCATTATCTCAGGGGAAAATGCATTATTGTGGCTTAAGCAAAGATGGTAGGTGGGACAGTATGGCTTCAGTTTCTCCTGTCTTTAATTACACCATCATTGTCCACAAAGAATGTGAATAAAGCCAGTTTGGTTTAGATTAAAAGGGTGGGGGGAAACGTACTTTTCTTTTAACTGGGATTATGAGAGGAAACAATAACCCCAATGGGAGAACATTCTGCAAGGTTAGTATAACAAAACTGTAAAATATTTTGTAACACCTGTTCTGCAGTCCAAAGCAATAAACAAACATTTTTCATTTAACCTCCCCCCCCCAAGTCTGGAAAATGATACATAAGCAGTTAAATCTTTCCATAGATTAATAGCTGTTCAAACTATCAGGGTATTATGGCCTTATACCTTTCCTGAGAATACTGCATGGGTAATCTAAATAATTATTTTATCCTGGCAGCAAGTCATTGAGTTTACATAAAATTACCTTTCCAAATAGAATACAAAAGGTTCCTTGCATAACAACTTTGTAGCTCCCCTATAGTCAAACAACAACAAACAGCAAAAGATAAATGCATGTTTTCCTCTCAGTGATAAAGCAGGTTGTCAAATGCAAAAACCCCTCAAGAAGCGCTAAATTTGATGAGATTGAGGGTGACAAACATTGACCGACTCAGCACTTCAATTCGTGCTAGGCGAGTATGCTCCAACTCTGCCTTAGGGATTGTTCCACCTAAGAAAACTCCCTCATATATGAGCTTCCTTACATCCCCCAGATCTAGATATGTCTTCACGCTTGCAAGGTTGAATGTTTTTCCAACTGTAGAGCTAAGTGGCCGTTTTGCTAAAATACAGTACTCAAATAGATTGTGTAATTGTGGATCAGGTGCAATAGAGACCTTAGATCATCTTATGTTATTTTGCCACCAATGGATTGACCCCAGATCCTGCTGGATTACTCCTATTTTACAAAGATATCACCTCCCTATGGAACCCTGGGTGATAACCATACTATTAGCTGATGAGGACCCTGAAACGACTCGCTTGGTGGCAAAATATCTTTCAATAGTGCTATTTTTAAAGCGGCTTTGAAATGTTATGAGTACCTTTTGTATACAATTTTAAAATTTTAAAACTAATTTCCATAATATCATGGGATTTTATAGAATTCATTGAAGTTTATAAAATGTGGTCTGATGTTACTGATTATGTTTACTAGCTTTTATTGTAAAGGCGTTCTGTCTAAATTTCTTGTAATTTTATGTAATGCATTTTATATTTGTTGTTTGCATGTTTGGCTTAAGACCTCGGGTCAATGAAGCTAATAAATGAAATGGAAATGGAATGCAAAAACCCCACTCTTTTATTCAAAGAGCTGATCAATCATTGACTTTGTTTTGTGGCATTTATTGAAGAAGACATTTAAAAGGAAAGCAGTTCATACTCTTAGCATCCTTAGCAATCACTTCTCAAAGGCGATTGCTCTACTTGTCAGTCTAGCGGTCACTGCCACTTAACAGAAAGCATGAAAGTTAACTATGGAACCCCTTTGGGTTCATCCAGTTTACTTTCTATGCAGCAATGGAACAGAACAGTAGGAAATAAAAGAGTGGCATGCAGTTCTAAACAATAACCTATTTAAGTTGTTTTAACTAGTTTCTTTTAAAAGGTAGCGTTTCAGCTTTTATGTTGACACTGATGGACTTCAAGGACAGAGAAGAAAATGGCATTTTGTCAGACAAGTGCTCCATGAAGCTTTAGTTTTATAATTATTGCAGATTCTCTTGAAGCCTGCACTTACATATGCACTATATTAATCTTATATGAGATGCCCTGGTAGAAACATCTTATGTTTGCTAGGTAGTACATAAGGTATGAACAGTAGCCTGTCCTTTCCCACATAAGGCAAACCACTCCTACTTTCATCCTCCAGCCAAACAGGAGGCTGAAGTTGGTTCCTTATTCCCAGTTCCTTATTCATTCCTTATTTGCGTCTTATTCATGAATTCATCTAAAAACACTGAGGAGGGTTTGAAAGCTCTGAACCCCAAAATAAGATTTGGACCCCCAAACTTCATACACCCCCATGTTCAGCGGACTCTCCCCTTCGAGGCAACTTATGTTGTGTACTGGTCCAAAGCATGGCTCTTATGCCAGCTGCTCCAAAGTGAGGTGCCCCTAGGACTATTACAGAGGCAGATACTGGGGCCAAGCTGTACCCCAAAACAATCTTTGGACCACCCCAAAGGACTCATCTCCATGCTCTGGAGACTGTCCCCTGCAAGATGACATACAGTGATGCCCAGTCCACAGGACTCCATTTCAGGTGCACACAAGAACCCCGTATTTCAAAAAACGTTTTGAATAAGGAACTGGTTTGACTGTTTACCCACTACATCCTGGAATAAGGATTGGACCACCACATATCATACACCTTCATGTTCAGTGAACTCTCCCCTTCAAGGAGACATATGCTGTGTCCTGGTCCAAAGCATGTTTCGTGTGCCAGCTGCTCCAAAGTGAGGTGCCCCCAGGGAAGTCACACAGGAAGACAATGGGACCTGGCTGTACCCCAAAACAATCTTTGGACCACCCCAACTGAAACATCCCCACACTCTGAAGACTCTCCCCTGCAAGATGAGCTTCTATTTGGAG
The DNA here is from genome assembly GCF_001447785.1 of Gekko japonicus. Taxonomy (NCBI): domain Eukaryota; kingdom Metazoa; phylum Chordata; class Lepidosauria; order Squamata; family Gekkonidae; genus Gekko; species Gekko japonicus. The sequence continues at coordinate 810,420 of NW_015171504.1, read as the reverse complement.
TGCTTTTCAAAGGCCTGCATTTGTCATGCCTGTACCCGACCCAGCGCCTGGGAGCTCTGAAACTGAGGACTCCATGCCTTTAACATCATCAGAAGCACGAGAGTCCTCACCAAACCTAAGTGCCGGGGAGGATGAACGCCAAACCCCAGGACAGTTTGCACCTGAAGCCGATTGGGCAGTGCCTGGCCCCAGCAATATGCCACCCGATTCTCCGCCACCTGTTGACCAGCTGAGGAATCAGAGATGCCAGAATTTGGCAACCAGGCACAAGAGGGCACGCTTGCGTGGTTGGTGATTATTAAGTCCAGATTACTAACAGAATCAAGGACTTCGCAAAGCCGTGCTAATGAGATAACAACCCAGCATGCTATTTGAACAGACCGCTGGGTGCTAGCAAACTGTGCTGGCAAACTTGTCCGTTGGACCAGAAGCTCTGCACTTCTGACTCTGTTTGGCTCCTGACTGATTTCCTGGTTCCTGACTCCAGTCCGCGTTTTGACAACCCCTCTGGCTCTTGATCCTCGGCTACGCTTCCTGACTTTGATACTGGCTTGTTAGGACTCTGGCTTGTTAGGACTCTGACTGTTGGTAGCCTTGATCTTCAGCCCACTTATATGGCATTTTCACACATGCTAAATAATGCTGTTTCAATCCACTTCAGCAATTGTTTGCAAGTGGATTTTGAAGACGAAGAAGAAGAGAAAATTGAATTTATACCCCACCACTACCCAAATGAGTCTCAGAGTGGCTTACAGGGAACAGAATAAGGCTGAGTTCAGACTGGCAGTTTGCCCCGAGATAGGCATGTGCCAGAAACGTTTCACAAACGGATTAAAGGGGCTGTTCATACAGGCACATATATCAGGTGTTCCCCAGCCATACTCAGCCCGTCTTGTAGCACTTGCCTCCCGAGTTTGAAAAGTACCTGGTGAAAGTGGTAGCAAACCCTGGAGAGCGTGGTCATCCCGCGTTCATCCTGCACCAACAAAGTGTGAACGCCGAAAGCCGCAATTTGCTTGTGCGCTTATGCACATATGCGCATATCTCTGGATTACCAAAAATAAAGCCGCGCCGTACATCAGTTGGTGCAGTGTGACTGGGAAAACCCAGAACAGTTTGTGCCGGATCTTTTTGCCACAACTCCCTTGCGCTTCAAACTGCCAGTCTGTCTTCGGCGTAACTCTATCCATATTGGATTAGTACTGATGGTAAACGTTTTAGCCAAAATCGTGAGCCTAGGTCTTCATTAGCAGAAATGTTAATGCAGCAGGATGCATAGTTTTGTATACAGGTTGATTATTTTATGAGAGGTCTTAATTAGTGATCTAGAAATAGGCAAATGAATAATCATTTAACTGCCTTTGTTTCCACAGTACGCTTGATAAATATTCAAGTAGGTCCAGTCTTGTCCCATCTCTGCTGGCCGTCAGCATTTTGGTTGAAAAACAACCTGAAACTTGCTTTTGAGGCTTTATATGACTGGCAGTAAAAAGTTGACCTTATCAACAGTAAACACAAGGCAAGGAAAAAGCCAACAAAATGGCGCCTTCATGGCCTCTCACTCTCAAAGAGTTTAAGAATCAGGAATAAGAGTAGAGGGGGGGAAGTTTTTTCAAAAAAGAAGAAGATAGTTGAAGCAAAGGAAACAAAAAAGTGCAAAGAACATGAAGTAAAATAGAACAAAAGATAAGAGAATTAGACAAGCTAAGTAAGGATATTCCTTTGAAAATTCCCTGAGTTGCCGTATTGAACTCCCTGCCATTGTCTACTTCACTATCATTATACTCAATTTTTTAGCTCTTTAGTACTTAGGAAATTAATAATAATATATTAAAATGCCAACTTTAATTATTGTAAGATTGAAACATCAAGAACAGGAATCAAAAACTCTCTGGAATAGATCTTCAAGATCACTATGGACTGATGTACGTATAAAATAAAAATAATTTCATATGCTGCACCTAGCTTTGTGTTACAATTGTATGCCATCTCTGCATGTGAAAAACTAAGTCTTGTATAGTGGACTTCACTGCAGCTCATAACCAACTGGCAGCTTATTTTACAGAATGATGTTAACATGATGGAACACCATCATGTTTCCATTGCCCTATAAGTCTAAGATCATGTAGAGGTATTCCAACGGTGAAACAATCACATGAAATAAATTATGTGGATTTATCTTAGTGACTTCTTCACTAAGGACCAAACCAGATGATAAATCTTTTTAAAATCTGGGTCTGGGAAGTAGAAGCAGAAGAAGAGAAGAGATTGGATTTATACCCCACCCTTCACTACCCGAAGAAGTCTCAGAGCGGTTTACAATCCCTTTCCCTTCCCCTCCCCACAACTCTAAGGTAGGTGGGCCTGAGGGAGCTCTCTTGAGAACTATCCTTTAGAGAACAGCTCTTGAAAGAACTTATGATTGACCCAAGGTCACAACAGCAGCTTCATGTAGAGGACTGGGGACCCTTTGTGTCATTTGGCTCAAGAAAATGGGGATGGAGGCAGGAGCCCCTCCTCCACCACATCACAGTTCAAAATTGAATCATTCCACACAGCTGCTGTGGGGAGAGTGAGAAATATGGACCCAGCTCCATAAAAATGTAACATATAGGTTGCGATCAGATGGGCTTTTTGTGCCAGTGTCGCCGCTGCTTTCTAATAGATTTAAAATGATTGATCAATCAGCAATATCTGTCTCCAGTCCTGAACTCATTGGCCTCCCGCAATCATTGCACTCTGGTCATGCTTTTCTCAACACTGGAAAATCAGGTACCTTATGATTGTTTCCAGCTTCAGCCCGCATTTCGGCCTGTCTGGATTGCCTCCTAGCAGTTTGAAGCCATTTAGGACATCTGAACATTTTCCTTCACTTTTGCCATTAAAAAAAACTCAGTTGGTGATGTGCTCATGACTGGATCACCACTCTGTGTGTTTCAGATCTCTCCTGCCTACAGCTTAGCGGCACATGGAGTAGGGAAGGGGTTAATTGACAAGATGGGTTTGTTTCGGGGGGGAGTCTGAGAATCACAATATAAATTTTTATTGGTTAAAAAAAAGACAAAAACAGACATAAAAAGACAAACATACATACAAGAGAGATCATTATCAATTTCTAACTTTAACTACCTCATACTTAAACATTTCAGTTTCTATTTTTCTACCTTATAGCTAAGTAAAGTATTTGCAAGCTTTTATCATAAAATTACATACCTTTTTTGTTATATTTGAGCACATTCTAGGTATTCCAACTATAATTTTCTAAGTAATATCTCCAACCATATCTTAACGTTTAAGATGACATTCTAATTATCCTATCCACTAAGTGCAATAGTTTCTAAATATATAAAATTTTATTTCAATATAATCAGTCTTAATTTATTTATTTGTTTGTTTGTTTATATTTTAGATTTATAAATCACCCAATCCCTGTGTACACAGGGCTCTGGGTGATATACAACAAAAGTTAAAATCAAGTACCACAATTCATAGATTCAATAAATACATTAAATAAATTCTTAAAATAGTGGCAAGATGGCATAATTAATCTGATCCTTAAAAATCCATTCTGGACAGTGTTGCCTTTAACTGAAAATGTTTATACTTCTTTAAGATTATATAATTTTTTTAGTATATGTTTCCAACTGTGGAGATATGAACAAATTCATAATGATTTAAATCAAAAATCATACAAGGTTATTGCTACCCTTTCCCCCTTTTTTATAAAGTACATTTAATAATAGCATATTTAAACACAAAAATATAGTTCCAATTATTATAACATTCTATTTGACATTTTCTCCTAAATATAGTTACTAATTAATAAACAAATCAGTCTTAATCAATTATCATAACAAAGCCATTTTCTAACCTAATCTTATTTAATTTATAAATCATTGAATTTCCATTAAAACTTAATCTCATAAATGTCTTGGAACATAAAAGATATACAAGTATATTTTTACCATCTAGCTTCTAGGAAATTTACTTATATAATTTTTAAACTTGGCTTAACCTGTGTAGATTTACTTTCATATCAAAAACATCATCCATATTAGCTATCTTAGGTCAGAGTTCACATAGAATAGTTCCCTTTCCAGATTTATTTATATAGATTTAAGTCTCTTTTTTTTACTCTTCTGAAACCTTTTTCATAAATGCTGTAAATCTATGTCTTTTATTTTTGTAAACGGACAAGCATATTTGTAGCAGAATTCATCTGAATCTAATTCTTGAGTAAGTTGGAGATTCCATATACACTTTTATGTCCTTTTTTTGCAATATTTTTTCCATTCCCTCTTTGATGGTTTATCTCCGTATTTGCCTTATAATGAGCTTGTTGGTGTGTTCTCTGCACAAAATTTTTCTTCTTCTTTTGATGTAAAGGTCATTCCGAGGAATAAATTCTTTTGCCAGGATTTTGATCAGTATCTTGAAGAGTTGAAGGTTGCAGTTCCTTTGTTTCAGTTTTCATTTGTGGAGGTTCATTTTCGCTTTTATTAAGTATTGCTTCACAAGCCTCCTGGACCACCACATCAACTGAGTCAAAAATTAAAAAATTAAATTCCTCCAATGAGATTTGGGCTAAGTCAGTGGCTTTAAAACTCTCTTCCATTATTTGTATGCTCATTTTAATGTAGTAACAAAAGCCAGCTCAGTCCAGTAAACCACCAATCTCCAGAGTTAACTTTCAATATTTCTCAGTTGTAACCATAAGCAAGCATGTTTACCGTCCCAGAATCGTTCAACAAAAGGCAGCTGCTTTACTGTTACAGTGGAGTCTGCGCAGAGTGGACTTCCAAACTCCAACAAACAAGCTAATGTTATGAGAAACTGTTAGTCTGTTTTTGTTGAACATGTCTGTGTATAAATCCAGTGAGTGCCAAGAATTTACTTGTTTAAGTTTATATCCAAATCAAAATGGAATTATAAGCTTAAACAATGTTCTCTTAGTGCCCCAAGTTTTAATGTAGCGATTCTTTGTTGTTATTGTTGACTCATAGTAGCCACTCCATGGAAAGGGGGGGGGAATTCCACCCTTCTTTCCCTTCCCCTTTCTTTTAAGTTTAAAGGGGCATTTCCAAACAGTCATTAAGTTCAGTGTTGCATTAATGAGTACTTACAGTAGACGTCTTTATCAGTCTTGAGGATAAGGTTCACTCTCTTTAAATTTGGCCGATCACGTCTTTTCGCTCACTGGCTGCCAAAGAGCAATCTCTCTCGGCTCCTTGCTTCGAGATGATAGGAGGTCTTCGCATGCTCCACCATGTGCATAAGTTCCTAAAACAAGTCCCCTGCAATGAGCCCCCCGTCAGGAAGGCTCATTGGGACCCAGGCACCCTGGATCCACAACTTAAGACCCGGAGGTTCAGAGACTCCCTGGGAGATGTCTGATGGTGATGCGCCACAGACCAGAACCTGAGAATCATAGAATGTTAGAGTTGGAAGGGACCTTGCAGGTCATCTAGTCCAACCCCCTGCACTCTGCAGAAGCATAGCCTAAAGATAGCCCTACAACATACCCGAAAGATGGTCATCCAGCCTCTGCTTGAAAAAGTCCAGCAAAGGAGCATCCACCACCTCCCGAGGCAGTCTGTTCCACTGCTCAACCACTCTAACAGTTAGGAAGTTTCTCCTGATATTTAGCCAGTATCGACTCCCTTGTAATTTCCACCCATTAGCTCTAGTCTTGCAATCCGGAGCAAGAGAGAATAGATCTGCTCCATCTTCTACATGACAGCCCTTCAAATATTTGAAGACTGCAATCATGTCCCCTCTAAACCTTCTCTTTCCCAGGCTAAACACCCTACTCTTTCAGCCTTTCCTCATAAGACTTGGATTCCTACCCTCTCACCATTCTGGTTGCCCTCTTCTGGACATGCTCGAGCTTGTCAACATCCTTCCTAAAATGTGGTGTCCAGACTGGACACAGTACTCCAGGTGAGGCCTGACCATAGCAGAATAGAGCGGAACTACCACCTCCCGTGATCTGGACACAATGCTTCTGTTAATGCATCCTAAGATTGCATTAGCTTTCTTCGCAGTCACATCACACTGAAGAAGGCAAGAAGAGGGCAAGCCAGTGACTCCAGCTTCGCTCCAAGTTTTTAAATAAAAACACCAGCAGCACACAGGACACAGAATGAGGCTTCTCTATTCTCCCCCCCTTCCTTTAAACATTTGAAACATGGAATTTTCTTCAGCAGCACAGTTTCAAAAACACTACCCTCACACTGGACTCAATTTCCCAGAAGCTTCCTCTAGCAATCTCATTGGCCACCAGCTGCCACCATTCTGACAGGAGTTTGAAGCACTGATTCCCATAAGTGCTTACGTGCATGCTCAGAAGACAAATTATTTTTAAAAAGCTGTCTGACTGCCCCATTCCCTGGCTACTGTGTCTGATCAATCAATGACAGAGTGTACATGTGGTGAAGAGGATTAAGGGGCCGAATCTGATCAAAACTCTCTATTTCAAAAAACCTGGATCAATTAGAACCGACACCACACTGGATCAAACTTCCCATCTGACCGCAGCCCTAGTTTGACCCTGAGGTAAAGAATCCATAATCTATTATCAGATCTGGTTCTTGCATGAAAGCAGATACAAAGCAGATAATTATGGTACAATCAGATGTACTTGTATCCTCCAGAAGCAATTCAAACTAAAGTTCCTTGAATAACTTGATATACAGTAGGGTCTCAGTATTCAGGCTGAAAGGGAACACTTGAAATGTGGTGCCTTTCATTGCAATCCTTAGGACACATTCCCCTGTTGAATAACCTGAGTACAACTGCTTAGGCTTTCTTGCTTTCTGACAATCTATAGACCCAAAATAAGCAGGAACTGTGCTATAATCAGGGCTTTTTTTGTAGAAAAAGCCCAGCAGGAACTCATTAGCATAATAGGGCACACCCAACAGCAGAAACTCATTAGCATATTAGGCCACACCCCATGCCTTCCCTTGGCTTGCCCGGGTGCCCCACAGCTGTTGGGAGCCCAGGCAAGCCCCCCTTGAAGTGAAGACTTGCCCAGGTGCCCCATGGCTGTGGGAAGCCCTGGCAAGCCAGCCCTGGGAGGCAAGGCAGTTTAAAGTGCCTTCCTTTGGCTTGCCTGGGTTCCCCATGACTGCGGGCAACCCAGGCAAGCCAGCCCTTGGACAGGCAAGGGAAGGCACAGGGAGGCATTTAAATGCCTCCCCAATCTTTCCAGGGCCCCCCGGTCCACCCACCACAGAGGGGGGTCGCTCTCCAGGCCCTCCCATTGTAGCCATGCACACAGAGGTTTTGGCTGTAATGGGCGTGGCCAACTCTGAAGCCAGCCGGAACTCCGTTCCTGTGTGTTCCTGCCCCAAAATAGCCCTGGCTATAATGATGGGCTGGACAACAGTTTAGTCCTTTGGAAAATCCTGGAATTTATATGAAAATCATATAGAAGAAAGCAAACTAATCCTATGTTTCACACATCCAAGGATTTCATTCATCTGGAGAAGGTGTGTAGACTGAACAGGCGTGGAAGATTAAGCTGATAGAGGGGAAATGTGCAATTATGTGAAAGAAATATAAGGATGGTGTCTCTATTGAAATAAAGACAATATACCTTAAATGCACATAACTATGTATGTGATTACAGCTTAATACTTCTGTGCATCTGAAGGATTACATAACATCAAGATTTTAAATACCATACATGACAATGAATCCCAATGAAATAATGTAGAAGCTGTTACCTGTAAAATCATGTTCAGTTAGAGCTTTCTTATTTCCTGGGAGGAGACAAGCTTACAGGACTCTGTCTGCTTTGAGCAGACTCAAACAAAGGTTTTAAATTAAATATATGATTTGCTTTTAAATTTGTGCATAAAGATAGTATACTTTCCCTCCTTTCCACACAAAGAAGAAGAGGGAGATTTTAATCACAACAACATAGCTTGTGATAACCTAAGACAGAGGTGGTCAAACTTGCTTAATATAAGAGCCACATAGAAGAAATGTCAGATGTTTGAGATCTGCAAGACGTGAATAAATATTACACATGTTTTAATTGAAAAATATGCACATTTGCTTTTTATTAACATTAAATGACACTGCCAAAAATAAAAACAAAAGGGGTATAGCAGATATTTATTGCTAATGATATTTATTTGTCCAATGATATTTATTTGCTTGCTATTTATTTTTCTGAAATAGAAAGAGAGAGAGAGGTGGAAAGAAAGAATGAAAGAGGTGGAAAGAGAAACAAAGAAAGCAAATAGGAGAGGGAGGGAGGGGGAGAAAGGAGGAAAGAAGCAAGAAAGAGAATGGAAGGAAGAAAGGAAGAGAGAAACAAAGAAAGGGGGAAAGAAAGTAAATAGAAGGGGGGAGGGAGTGGTGGAAAGAAAGCAACTTTAACTTTAAATATGTCCTCCAACCCCCCCCACCAATGCTCCCTCTAAGCTGTGTAGTCTTGTGAGCAAAAATTCTGCGTTGTGAGCTCCTGGCATCAAAGTTGTGAGCGAGTGATTTGGCTACTGCATAAATTAGTTTGCTCTGGAGCCATCCTTCCTGAGCTAAGACAAAAATATGTGAGCCAGAGGCTAAAAAACTGTGAGCAAGCTCACACTAACTCAGCTTAGAGGGAACACTGCCCCTCAAACCCCCCCCCCCCCACACACTGGCTGGCTTGGCTTGGAGAAGAGATTTAAAGAGACAAATGCCTTCTCCAAGCCAGCTGGTGGGGGGGTGCTTTGTGACATTTAAAATTGCTTTCTTCTTCTGCTCCCTCCCCACCTCAAGCCTATCCAGGAACACTGGCTAGGGAAGGAAGACCAATCAGGGAGGCATGCTTCCCCTTTACTTCCCCAGCTGCCCTTCCAGGAGCCACACAATATCTGTGAAAGAGCCACATGTGGCTCCCAAGCCATAGTTTGGCCACCCCTATGGCTTCAGTTCACATTTCTTGACTTGTCCCCTGGACCATTCTGTGGTACCTCTTTAAAAGAAGAGGCAAACTTTATGCTTTTTTTGTATGCTTGTGTTAGAGCTTTCATTGAGCAGGATTTAAGGAGTGCAAAGAATTTAATAGGCAGTCAGTGGAAGACTACAGTGGAACTCCCGAGAGTTAAATCCCAGCAAGGAAGAAGTTGATGCCTTTCCTTTCTGAAAAGGCGAAATGGATCACTAAAGGCTTTCTCCCTTTCAAAACACATTTAATTCTGCTTTTGTCTGGCAATATTGCTACTTGTGTAATTACTGTTATCCTAAAGCTGACCTACAGACTACCAGCTGTTAGCAATTTATACTGTAACAAGAACTGATCCTTTTAATTCTCTCTTTTCTACATTTTACTCTGTTCTTAATCCACACAAGCACCTTACCTCCACTTCACATGATTGGCATTCCAATCCCAAGCTTATTACTGGCTGCCATTTATCCAGAAATTTTATTATGCTGGTTTCTGGTCATTATTTATGGCTTCCACCAAATAAAAAAAATGCAATCCTGTAAAAGTGCATTAAAAAAAAACACCTTCTCAAAATGTCGTATTTTACAAAGGTATAATAAAAAGTACCATTTAATATATATTCCCCCCAAAAAGCATGTCATGGCACTAGTAAATAATTCCCTGCAATTATTTTTTTTCCTAATTCACAGGGATTCAACAGCAAATATTCTCACTGCTAGTATATTACCTATAGTCCTATACTATTATTATTTACTGCCAATAATGTCTTCTTTCTTAAAATCACCCACCTTTACAGAGTCAGGACAATATAATTCTGAAGGGAGGGGGAGCTGGAGAAAAAGTCTGAGGGCCCTGTCATTTTCACAATCAAAAATGTGCAATCATAAGATTGCCTGGGCTTGATCACACTTTTCCCGCAGGCATACATTCTGCTGCATGAGTAATATCAATGAATTAGATCGGGAGAATTTAGCAGTGGCTTGCAGCCGTCATAGGTTTGGATCCTATGAGAAATTTCTACTACTGATAAAAAGATTTTGCTGATTGCTGCTCCTTCTGCAGACTTGGTGTAATGCTACAGAGGTGATTAGCATTGCCCCCCCCCCAGTCGGAATAAAGAGAGAGACACCAAAATGGATTTAACAAGGGCCACTTTATTAATTATTTAATAACAACAAATACTAGCGAGGGATTACCAGAAATGTACTGAGGAATATGACAGGTGACAAACTCCTGACCACCTTTATTTCCTTCTGGGTGATGAACCTGCTCTGATCTCAAGCCACCGAAGGTAGCTTTCGACCAGCAGCGTGGCATGTTCAAGAGAACCCCTGACCCACCACCCCAGAAGCCACAAAGGCCCGCTAAGGTAGGCCGAGCCAGATTGTTCCAAGGAAGATCACCCCTTCCCGGCCTTCAGCCGCAAAGGCCCAAAAGCTGTTCCTGAAGGACCCTTTATTTCCTTTATAACAATGCCCCGGTGCTCACCATTTCCATCCTGATTGCGCTCTGCCCCCTGTTGGTTCCTTACTCTTCATGCCTCTCACGGAGGCAAAGCAGCCCCGCACCAGCGCAGGCTCGGCAGGGGATGAGGCTCGCAGTCTCTCTCAATAGCACCATACAGGAAGAGCAGATCAGTCACTACCCTAAATCACTCAGTAGGGCTAGAATGATAACTTGGTTGATGACATCAAAAGCTGATGGGAGATCCAGGAAGTTAACAGGGTTCCCATCCTCTATTTCTCATGGTGAAGGTTGATCAAGTCCATCAATGTAGTTTCTGGCTTGGAAGCTGAACTGCAATGGGTCGAAATAAATTTCTCTGCCAAGTTCTGTCTTGGCTTCCCCTGCTGATAATGCTGACAAAATGGATCCAGGTTAAACTAAGCAGCACTGTCGAGGTGAATCCACCCTGTTTGTGTTTGATTTGTGTTTTATGAGAAATATGGTTTTAACTATTCGATTATATTGTTACTTTGTGTGATTTGTAACCCACCCTGTGCCTGCTTGTGGGGAGGGTGGGATAAAAATAGAATTAAATAAATAAATAAAATAAGTTTACCTTGGCAGATAGCAACTGTTTGAATGCTATGCTCCCAAAGTGATGTTTTGCCGCAAGTCTATAGTTAAAACCATTTGGAGTCAGGTAACCACCTCCTTTGGTGAAGTGTTCATTACTCCTGGGCGATCTTCAAAGCAAGATGACACAATCCAGGATGGGCAAGAGGCAAGTACAGATCTGTTAGATAGTGATTCCCAAGCTGTTGTTTCATATCCTGGTAACTGGCACATCCAAGTGATGTGATTAATCTGAATTCTGATAGCATTCTGAACTGACAAATCAGTGGCATTTAAGGTGTGATGAGCACAAGCAACATTGTCAACTAAATGCTTAGCAAACAAGTTACAGCATCTGTTTTACACTATTGGGGATCTAGTGAGAATCCCTTTGCAACACTGAACTTGTGTGATCTTCCATCTAGTCCATCAATGAGGAATTTATATGTATTTATTTTGGTATTTCTATGTCACTTTTCTCCTCAAAGAGGCTTACAGAAATTTCCAAATTCAACAATGAAATCAATCAAAGAAGATCACAAACATACATACATTTCAGGCACTGCTTCAGTATTTTCATTTTCCCCAGGAACTAATAAAAAGACAGTGTGATCAGCATCCTGATCTCAGTCCAAATAACCAGATGACTTCTCCTTGTAGTTTCTTATATATTCAATAGCATGTTTGGGCCAGGGTATTTGAAGGAACACCTCCTCCCATATTGTCCAGCCTGTCAGTTAAGATGTGCCTCACAAGCACATAAAGAGAATTATTAGTAAAGAGAATGCTCCTCCTCCGCCGTCCCCGCCCTCTCCCGTCCCCCTCGTTTCCAATTTGCTTCTCTTAAAAAAAAATAGTAAAGAGAATTACGAAACACATTGAGGAACAAAGTCTGCTGAGAAAAATCAAGATGGTTTCTGCAAAGAACAATCCTGCCTCATCTGTTGAAAAGGCAGTGTCTGGTGTACAAAGAAGAGAAGAAGACCCTGCAGGGGGCAGCAAGAAGAGAGCAGCAGCTTCTGTCTTTGTCCATCCCCAGATTGCTACTCTGAGGGCAATTTCGTCCTTCTTCTCAGAAGTGTCACACTCAGTCTTACTCTCTCTCTCAGCTAGATATGTACTTAGCAACCTGTCTCTGTCACTCCTGTTTCCTATTAAGAAGGTTAATGCCTAAATAAACCTTTATCTTATGTTCTGACTTCCAACTTGAAATGATTTTACAGATGGAATGATGGTGTTCAGATTCATTCCAATCTGGCTTCAGGCCTGGTTACAGGACTGAAATGGCCCTGGTCACCCTGGTAGATGACAGGAACCAGAAGATGGACAGGGGGACTGTGACCCTATTCATTCTCCTGAACCTCTTGGTGGCTTTTGATTCCATTGATCATGGTATCTGTTAAGTATTGACTCAACGCCATCTCGTAAGTAGCAGTGAATCAGCTTTATTTGTTTCAAACAGGAACAGTGAAGAACACACGAAAACAAACAGTGGAGCAGGGCTCCTTTTAAACTATCCCAGGCTGGTGTAGCCACGCCCTAGAATAGTTAAGGACCAATGGCATTGCAAAGATAACATCCAATCAGATCAGTTCCCTCCTGAACATTTCTCTGCACTCTGATTGGGTATATTCAGACATCAGCCAATAGTATTGTTACAACTTACAATCCTTCTTTTGCTCTCAAGTTTAACATGGCTTTTGATATAGCTAAAGACATAACAGTATCCTTATGAACTGCCTTTCAGGACTGAGATTGGGAGATACTGTTCTGTAGTGGTTCCTGTCCTGCTTTGAGGGTAGGTTTTAGAGTAAAGTGCTGGGGGACTGCTGCTCGGTTCCTTTGGCCTTTGGGGTTCCTCAAGGTTGTATTTTGTCCCTCATACTTTTCAGCATCTATGTAAAGCCACTGGGAGAGGTTATTTGGAGATCTGAGCTGAGCCACCACCAATATGCAGATAACACTTAGCTCTATCTTGCACTATCAGCAGATCACAGGGAGGTTGTGGAAACCATGAAAAGGTATCTGGAAGGAGTTTTGGAATGAATGAGGGCTAACAGGCTAAAATGTAATCCAACAAAACTGAAGTGCTACAGGAAATGGGCTATCCCCTGTTCTGGGTGGGGTTGCACTCCCCCTGAAGGAGCAGGTTCATAGCTTGGGGGTGCTCATGGACTTGGCCTCCTGTTGAATAAACAGGTAGCAGTAGTGGCCAGTGGTGCCTTTCAGCAGCTTTGGCTGGTAAGACAGCTGCAGACCTTCCTGAGCAGAAAAGATCTTGCCTCTGTGGTGCATGCCCTGATAACATCTAGATTAGATTACTACAATGTGCTCTACATGGGGCTGCTCTTGAAGATTGTCTGGAAGCTACAGTTAGTATAGAATGCTGCAGCCAGAGTGTTGACTGGTACAGAATGCTGTGATATCGAGTCATATGGGGACCATATGACTCGATATCACTGGCTACACTGGCTTCCAGTTCACTTCCAGGCTCAATTCAAGGTGCTGGTATTGATCTGTAAAGCCCGATACATCCTGGCACCAACATACCTGAAGGACCGCATTCTCCTGTATGAATCTACCTGCTCACTCTGGTCATCCTCAGAGCCCCCTGCTATCTGAGGCTAGACTGGTGGTTATCTGAGAAAGGGCCTTCTCCATCATGGCACCAAAACTTTGGAACTCCCTCCCCACAGACACTCATCTGTTTCCCTATATTGGTGTCTTTCACCAGCAGGTGAAGACTTTTTCATATCATCTGGCATGCCCCCAATAACGGCTATTGGCTCTTCTAGTTTTGTTTATGTGTTTCTAATTGAATTTTGTAATTTTAACTGTATGTTTAATTGTTTGATTGTTTTAATATTTTTATGTTTGCTGCCTTGTGGACCCTGATTGTGTAGAAAGGCAGCAGAAAATGTTATAGAAGAAGAAGAGGAGGAGGAGATTGGATTTATACCCCACCCTTCACTCGGAATCTCAGAGTGGCTTACAACCTCCTTTCCCTTCCCCTCCCCAAAACAGACACCCTGTGAGGTAGGTGGGGCTGAGAGAGCTCTGACAGAAACTGGTCTTTCAAGAACAGCTCTGACAGAACTATGGCTTGCCCAAAGACATCCAGCAGCTGCAAGTGGACGAGTGGGGAATCAAACTGGGTTCTCCCAGATTAGAGTCTGCACACTTAACCACTACACCAAACTGGCTGTCATTGCCATTGACAATGTTGTCATTGCAACCAAGAAGGCTTTTACATAAACTCTAATCTGCATGGATTAATCCTGAGTTGTTTGCCATCACTACTCAAGCCATTGTATCTTTCATTCATTTGTCTCACTTTCTCTGTAAATTAAGGAGCAAATCCAGTTCTACTCTGTGGGACAGGATTTCTAGGACTGATTGTCCAGAATGCCTGGGCCACCCCTCGATTTCAGAGAATCTCAGAGTTTCAAGGTTCAATGGAACTACCAACCAGGCAACATCAAAATCCTCCAAAGAGAAGATTGGACCTATCAGCTTCTAGAGGCACTGTTCTTAATGGATTAGCACCCCCTGAACACACTAGGATTTACTACTGAATAAATCTGCAGTGGGTCAGCCCCTATGTCTGTCTTACTTAAAAAATGATACAGGAGATAGTTTAATGGGTTTTCTATATGCACTGTGTTTTACCTGTTAGTTGTCCTAAAATCTTGAGCAGGACAGTTTTAGTTCTTTAAAATGTAGATGATTGTTGCTAAGTTACACCTGCCAGTAATAAGACGAGAACCTTTCAAAGGATTTGAAATGATTCACAGGAATATCCCAGCTATATTATAGTCCTTATTAGACTATAGTTGTTCTTTAGATCTTTGAAAGCCTGAAGCAGCTTACTGCACTACCTAATCTAGTCCAGAACTTTTATAGTACATATATGAATTCTTTATCTGGTAGCAGAAATAGGTAGGGTAGGGTTTCAGGTCTTATCTCCTGATCCCCTGTCAGATATTTTATTTATTTCTGTTAGCAGCTTAAACTCTCTCCAACAATATTGTCTTGACTTGTGCTGCTCTCTATCCATTTTACCTGAAGTCATAATCCTTCATCTAAGACATCCAAATTTGTTTCTACAGCAACCATTGTGATAAGAGAGAATAGATACTTCAGATGTGAAGAAAGAGGCATGAAAACCTAAACTGCTAAGCAAATACCCTGCTTTCATTCAGCAAGGTCCATGCAATAACAAAAAGATAACACATTTTTTTTAAAAAAAGCCCAACAGATATTCCTTAGAATTTTTGAATCTATCATCTACAGTGACTAATAGCACATTAAAGCTAATATTTTGGTATTTGAATTGTTCATTCACTTCAGATAGTGATCGAAAGGTAATCCAAGAGGCCAAGCAAGGAACTTCATTCATGTGTCTCTTTGTGATGCTCCCTTTCATAATGCAATTACCTGTACAATCAATAAACTGCTCCCCAAACATGAGTACCTTTTGAATAGCCTCAACACAATGCAAAGGACTTTGACCCTCCTGCCACATGTGTGACAGTAGATGCATGCCTGTGAATTTTCCATTTTGTTCATCTGGGTAGCCATGTTGATCTGAAGCAGCAGAACAAAGTTTGAGTCCAGTGGCACCTTTAAGACCAACAAAGTTTTATTCAAGGTATAAGCTTTCGTGTGCACACACACTTCCTCAGATACAATGAGATGGAAGTTACCACTCCATACATATAGGTAGAGGATGAGCAGTAACTTAGCATTCAGCATAACAAAGGTGTTTAAAAGATTCAAGGACCAAACAGGAATAACAAGCTTAGTTTATATGCTTACCATTTGTTTGGGTTTAATTCCAGGAGAAACACAGTGAAGGAAATAAGTATATCAAAAACGGAGATTGATGGGCAGATGTATCCTTAATTGTGGAATGCTGAGACTAATTAACTGAGACCCTGCCATTAGGATTTTATAAATTTTTGAGATCAGGTCTCTATTCAAATTTATCATGCTAACCAGCAGTTTTTCAAAATCTGTTAGAGACTTTCAGAGCTGGGATTTTTTAGAATTGAATGAAGTGACGAGATTGTTACATTGCATATACTCAAACCAAGGTAACGATACCTTGGGGTTTTTTCCCCCAATTTTGATTTGTCATAGAGCAAACCTTTATTGGTGATATCCCAAAACCCCATTAGCCGTGCCTTTCTCCATTGCTGGAAGGAGTTACAATCTTTTCCTGGGGGGAACCAGGACTGATCAATGAAGGTTGTCAACAAAGATCTCGATGGAGCTAAAATATTGCAAGTTGTGATCCAGTTTTTCAACATCGCTTCAATAAAGGGGTTGTTATAATGTGAGTATGAATGCTGGCTGTGACTGTTCCATAAGATTTCAGAAAAAGATTGGGGGAGAAAGTAATGATTTTCTATATGTTTCCAATCAGCTTCATAGGACTCCTTGTATTGTTTAACCAGATTTGTTAAAAGGATTGCCTGATAATACCTCTTCACGTCTGGTACTGCAAGGCCTCCTGTGGTGATAGTTCTCGTAAGTGTGGTAAAATTGATTCTTGGGCATTTAAATTGCCAAATAAAGGTGGTAAACACAGTTTGCCAACATCTTAGAAGGTTATCAGGGATGCTAAGGGATAAAGCTCGAAGGTGGAACATGAGTTTGGGAAATAAGAAGCTTTTTACTAGCATAGATCTCTCCAATAACGATAAAAGGTTGATGTCCCACTGTTTGGTCAAGTCTGTTATGGATTTGATTATGGCCAAGATGGCATTTACAGTGTTAGAGGATGAGCATGTGAATAAGCCTGAGATGGTGTAGTTGATGTTGTTAGGTCCAGTGATTGTGTTGTCTGGGTGTATGTGGCAACAAAGTTGGCATGTGGGTTTATTGCAAGCTCTGGTACCAGTGTACATGTTCAAATCTGGAACATCTAGAGCACTTAATATGTTGTAACATTGTAGTGATGGTTTTATATGGTTTTAACCTGTTTTTATGTGTTGGCTTACGCCTATCTGTGAGCCGCCCTGAGCCTGCGTTGCGGGGAAGGTGGGCTATAAATTGAAATTATAAATAAATAAATATAAATAAATTAGATGTTGTATTATTGTGGTTGAGGTTGAGGAGCTGTTTGAGATTAGGGGACTGTCTGTGCACAAAAAGAGGTGTGTCCCCCCCAAGTCCTTGTGAAAGAGAACTGTCATTATACATTAGAGGTTGTAAATCAATGATGATGCATTGAAGTGTTTTGAGTTGAGAGCTGTAGGTGACCACTAGTGGTGTTCTGTTATTCTCTCTTTTGGGCCTGTCTTACAACAGGCTTTCTCTGGCTACCATTCTTCCATTGTTAAGCTGTTTCTTGGCTTAATCTTTTACTTTAGTAGTAGTAATAGTTATTTAATTTTTTGATTTTTATCCCACCCTACCACGCAAGCAGGCTCAAGGCAGCTAACGTCATGACATAAAACAATTAAATAATTCAATAAAACATTAATTCATTTAAACATTAATTCATGCAAGATTAAAATGTAAATACCAAATTTAAAATACCTAATGGCAGCTCAGCGGTTAGCTTCAGTCCAGTATATGGGAAGCTCATGCTAGGGAGGGGCAGAGGATCACTCTGATGGAATAAAGCAGTCGCTCCTAGAGCCCGTGGTATAAAAGCACCATGGAGCACTTGAAGCAGAGGAGGCCAATGCTATTTGACGTCCACCACCTCAACCAAAGGCCTGGTGGAACAGCTCCATTTCACAGGCTCTGCAGAATTGTAACAAATCCAGCAGGGACCTGTTCTCAGTCAGGAGCATGTTCCACCAGGCTGGGGCCAGGACTGAAAAGGCAAGGCAGACATCTTTTGGGCTGCAGACTACTTTACAGAGGGGGTCTGAAGAGTGCAAGGCTGTTCAGGGCACATACAGGAAGAGAGGGTTCCACAAGTATGCTGGTCCCTGTCCACATAGGGCTTTAAGGTTACTACCACAACCTGACTCAATACTCAACTGGCAACCAATGCAGTTGGTGCAGCACTGGCTGAATGTGCACCAACACAGATGTCCCAGTCAGCAGGTGTGCAGCCACAGTTTGTACCAGTTGAAGCTTCCAGGTCAGGTTCAAGGGTAGGCCCACATAGCGAGTTGTAGTAATCAAGCATGGAAGTGCCCATTGTATAAATCACTGTTGCCAAGTCATGAGAGGAAAGGTAGGGAACCAGTTGCTTGACCAACTGGAGATGGTAAAAGGCTGATCTGGCAACACTAGTGACCTGGGCCTCCCTGGGAAGGGAGACATCCAGAATTACTCCCACACTCATCGCTGTTGGTGCTGGCATCAATGGCACCCCACCAAGCGCTGGGAGTTGGAGTTCCAAACCCATCCCCCCATGACTCAGGAACAGGACCTCTGTCTTAGCTGGATTAAGTTTCACCCAGCTCAGTTGTAACCAGTCAGCCACAGTCTCTAGGGCCCTAGCCAGAATATCTGGGGCAGATTCTGGCCATCCATCAACAGATACAGCTGGGTGACAAACCAGCCCTAATCCATGGATTAACTGGGCAAGGGTATGCATGTAGATGTTAAATAACATCGGGGAGTGGATCAGCCCTGTGGGACACCACATACCATAGCATAATGTGGTGAAACCCTCTCCCCAACTGCCACACTTTGTCCCCAACCATGGAGAAAGGAGGAGAGCCGTTGCAAAGCAGTTCCTCATATACCCACATTGATGAGGCAGTGGGTCAGAAGGTCATAGTTGAAGATGTTGAACACTGCTGTTAGATCAAGTCACAACAGCAGCACCAACCCACCTCAATCCAGATGCCTCTGGAGATTGTCTATGAGGGTGACCTGTGTAATCTCCACCCTGTAGCCCAGGTAAAAGCCATACTGAAAGGGATCCAGGATAAAGGAGTCATCTAAGGATGTCTGTAGCTGCTCAGCTATAACTCTCTCAACTACCTTACCCAGGAACCATAAGTTCAACACTGGGCAGTAGTTGGCTAGGACCTGTTAAGAAAGAGACTGATATTTTCTGTTTATCTGCTGACACACACACTATATGAACTGTGCACACACATGTATACCAATAGGCATAGAGAAAGCTGCTTGCATTACCTATTGTGAGAAATTTCACATAGAGGACACTGGCCTGCATTTCATGTTAATGAGGTTTGCACACATTCTGCTCAAGAGCCTTATGGGAAAGAGAAGCACATGTTAGCCATTGTTAGGAGAAACAACAGCTAAGGAGAAGTAACCCCACCATTGCTGAAGGGACCCAATGTCACACAGTATATGGATCTGATCTGCATCTGAATTGCCATTTCCTGTTGGAAGGTGCCTGGAATGCCTGGGAAAGCCAAGATCTATCTGCACATCAAGGGAGATGCACATCAAGGCCAGAACTTCACACCTGACCAGATGGCTTTCCATGAGATAGAATTTAGAGTTTCAAATATTGTCCACACCCCTGCGGTACATGCCCCTTTCCGCATGTACCAGTGAGTGAGGTTATGGGATGGACTTGTAGGTAGGTGGGTTTAGGTTGCCACCCACCTGGAGGTTCAACTATAAAAAGCAAGGACCATGCATTAGGTTTTGCTAGCCGCAATCCCTTTCAACATCCCCTCTCTGCTTTTCTACCTCTAAAGCCCAGCTTTATATCAAACAGCCCCATTGTCTATTTCTGACTTCTTGGTGTGCACAGCCAAAGTGGTCCACGCTTTGCTGGCTGGTTCTAGCAGGTGTGAATTAGAAACATCCCTAGTTCTTATTTTGTCACCCCTCAATTTTCATCGCATCAGACAAGGCTTCAGGAAAGATAAGTATGAACGTATACCAACCTACCTCCTAAGTAAAAGAGAAACTATTTGTGCTATTTCTGTAATTCTAAAGGAACTTGATTGCAAGTGTGAGTGATTCTGTTTTGTGTATATGTGATTTTGAAATTATTCAGTACAAGACATTGTTTTCCTGATCCAACATTGGCGTCTCTTATGTTCTTATGTTTTGGAAATATACCAGTCTCGTCTCTTTCACTGGGACCCACCTGGGGTAGATTCAAACCTCCGTAAACTTTGGCAAGAACTCATGTTAAATTTAGTTGCCATCTGCTGTACATAAAGCAGTTTGGCTAACAGACCATAGGGTCCACAGATGATTTTTTCAAGAGTGGTCTCACCACTGCCTCCTTGAGGCTCCTTGGGAATGTCCCTGACAATAGGGACAAATTGATAATAATTCCAAGGGGAGCTCGAATTCTGTCTCCACAGGCTTTAACAAGCCAGGATGGATATGGATCAAGGAGGCAAGTGGTGAGCTTCACAGCAACCAGAGTCTTGTCAGCCTCTTCCTGGGAGAGACAGCTGAATTGGTCCTATACTGGACCAGAAGAAGGGGCTTTCATTCCTTTACCGTTTCAACCACTGCGGTGAGCTCCTGACGGGGTGACAAGACTTTATCCATGAAATAGCTTGCAAATGCCTAATAGGCAATATCCAATTCCTTGTTCTTTTGTTTTCTTTATAGTAGGGAAGTTAATGATCTAATTGTTCTAAATAATTGGGCTGGATGAGAGCTAGCAGATGCAATGGAGGACATATAGAATTCCTTCTTAGAGGCCTCCATTGCCATTGTCCTAAAAGATGCTCTTGCTGCTTCATCATGAGTATGCTACCACCCTCGCTCTAACTGTCTTAGCTCCCGCTTTATCCTCTGAAGCTCCAGAGTATACCATGGAGCTTGTTTGGTGCAGGGGAAAAGAGGGTGCCAGGGAGCACTTTCGTCAATGGCTTCCAAGAGATAGCCCTGCCAGTCCTCCACCAGATCATCCCAGGGGTCATTAGATCCCACAGCACATTCTGGAAGCCAGTTGGATTCATTAGTCTCCATGGGTGAGCATAAATTAGCTTGCCAGCTAAAGAGGGAGGGGTTGCCTTCAGGGCAAAGTGGTCTGTCCATGGCACAGCTTCCTTGGCTATCAGAGCCACATCTAGCCCCACCCCAGAATAAGATCCAGTGTGTGGCCTGCTTGGTATGTGGGAGCTGATGCAAATTGGGAGAGTCCCAGTGCTGCCATGGATAACACTAGTCCCTGGCCTGTGAGAAGGCTGAATCATTGACATGGACAGTGAAGTCACCAAAGACTAATAGCCTAGAGTACTCCAGCACATTACAATACCAATAGCCCACGGAAGGCTCTACTAGAAATTACAGCTATCATGATCGTTGAATCAACAGTGATACCTATGAAATTTTGATATGTCACCAGAGGAAATGAATTGTTATTAAAGATATATTTATTTCGGTTTTCTTAAATGCATTACAACATGCATATCGTATTCAGATTACATATATATACATCAGCTTCTGGAGCCTTACATTGTCATACTTAATAGATTAAACAAATGTATCTAACCATTTATAAAACAGTTCCCACCTTTTACTAAATATTTTTGTATCTTTGTTCTGTAATAATGAGGTCAATTTATCTATCTCAACCACTTCTTGCACTTTGGATATTAATTCCTTTTTTGATGGTATTCCCCCATGTTTCCATTTCTTGGCGAACAAAATACGTGCTGCTGTATTTATATATTCCATGATATATTTTTCTTCTTTTTTATACTTCTCTGGTATTACATTTAACAAGAAGAATTCTGGTTGGTATGGTACCTCTATTTTAAGAATATCGGTCAACATCTTATGTACCTTGTGCCAGTACCGTTGGGCCAAGGTACATCTCCACCACATATGGTAGAAGGTACCTACATTGTTTTTACACTTCCAGCAATTCTTAGACATGTTTGGGTAACATTTCGCTAGTTTATCAGGTGACCAGTGCCACCTGTGAAGCATTTTAAACACGTTTTCCTTATATGGAATAGATCTTAAACATTTTGCAGCTGTCCACGTTTTTGACCAATTTTCTATAACATAACCAAAATCTTGCATCCAGGCAATCATAGTACTTTTGACTTCCTCGTCTAACTCATAGTTTACCAAAAATAACTTGTACATATTTTGTATTAGTTTATCATTTGTGGATAGCCATAGCTTATCCAGATCATTCTTTTCATAATAAAAACCTTTCTTTTTGTCTTTATCATAACTTGTTTTCAATTGCATATTTTGCCACCAAGTTAGTTTAATACCTTGTTTCTCTAGTATCTCTCGTGTTTTTAAGGTACCATTTGACTCCAATAGGAGTTTGACAATAAAGAGGGCATTGTAAAAGCCTCTATCGGGGATAGCCATAAGGGTGTCTTAAGATAATGCACACCTTTGATTTCTTGCCATACTTTATTTAGGGCTCCTCTGATCGTGTGTTGGTTAAATTTTTTATGGATTTTATCTTTTCCATATCCTATATAGGCATGCCAACCCATGTCTAAATCCCAACCCTCCAGCAATAATAGCCTTATATTTTCTAGGGTAACCCAGTCTTTTATCCAGGTCATTGCCGCAGCCGAATAGTAGAGTTTCCAGTTGGGAAGGTCTAACCCTCCCTTTTCTTTTCGATCTTGCAAAATTTTCCATTTTATACGTGCTGGTTTGTTTGACCACACGAATTTTCTGCACATTTTATCCAATTCATTAAACATTTTGGCATTTCTTAGTACTGGGATATTTTGGGCTAGGAAAAGAAATCTCGGTAGGACATTCATTTTAAGCACAGCAATTTTCCCCATAAAGGATAATTGTAAGTTATCCCATTTTTGCAGATCTTTCTTTATATCATTTAATAGTTTAACATAATTGTCTTCAATTAACGTATTATTTCTTTTTGACATAGTTACTCCCAGGTATTTAACTTTAGTAACCTTCTTTATACATGATAATTGTTCCAAGTATTCAGTTTGATGTGGTGTACAATTTTTTATTAACATATTTGTTTTTTTGTAATTTATTTTTAGACCTGATACCTCACCATATTTCTCGATTACCTGCAACAATGTTGGTATGGATTCTATCGGATTTTCTACAATAAACACTAGATCGTCTGCAAATGCCTGCAATTTATAGACCTCGCCTTTGATCTTAAGGCCTTTTATTAAATCATTGTCTCTTACCAAATCTGTCAGGGTTTCTAATGTAAAGATAAATAATAAAGGTGATAATGGACAACCTTGTCTCGTGCCTTTTTGAATAGCAATGCTTTGTGTTGTATCGCCATTTACTATCACTTTTGCTGATTGTTTTGAGTAAATTGTTCGTACCATTGTGTAGAAGTTTTCACCACAGTCCCAGCTAGCTAATTTTTGTAGCATAAAGTTCCAATTTACTCTGTCAAAAGCTTTTTCAGCATCGAGAAAGATTAAAGCTAGTTGTTTCCCTGGATGAAGTTCATAGTATTCCAGTACGTTCATAATCACCCTTATATTATGTCTCATATACCTTCTTGGAATTCACTCACCCAGTATGGAGATATTCTATTTCACACAGCAGCCAACTAAATATCTCTACTTATAAGCAGGTCACTGAGGCCAAAGTTTTGCTCTATCATTGCATCATAAGTGGTCATCAGAAAGGTAGCACCTCTGAATGTGGAGATTTCCTTTACTTATCACGGCTACCAGACAATGATTGAACATGAATTTGACCAGTCCTCTTTTAAAGCCAACTAAACTAATGATCTCTGAGCCACAAGTTTGTTTTGGCCTTTGAGTGAAGAAGTCGTTTATTTATTTATTTATTAGATTTATACCCCACCCTCCCTACCAAAGCAGGCTCAGGGTGGCTAACATAAAATTTTGTAAACAGTTTAAAACCAACATAAAATCTAAAGTGCTATACATACATGATTTTCCTGTGCTGCAGTGAACATGATCCAATATTGCAATGTCCAATAATTTCATAACAGGAGTCAGTCAATACAACAATGGCAATAGAAAAGATCCCAGGGAAGGTTCTGATGTTATAGCCAGATGTCAAATGTGGTCAAATGCCTGGTGGAAGAGCTCTGTCTTGCAGGCCCTGAGGAATTGTAGTAAGTTCTGTAGGGCCCTGATATCCTCCAGGAGCTCATTCCACCAGCGCGGCACTGCCACAGAAATGGCTCTAGCCCTGGTGATGGTCAGTCTGGCCTCTTTAGGGCCAGGGAGAACTAGGAGGTTTTGCATTGCAGAAGCAGTGCTCTCTGGGGAACATGTGGGGAAAGGCGGTCCCTCAGGTATTTTGGTCCCCCTGATCATAAAGGGCTTTATAGGTAAGAACCAGGGGTCTCATGGGCCCGGAGCCCTCTGGAGCGCAGCTCCGGGAGTGACCAGCCCAGTGGGCGGGGCGGTCACATGACCAAGCCCCGCCCCCTGCTCCCCGTGCTTCCTGGGGCCGCGGCAATCCGCGGCGCCCGGGAAGGCCGGCACACCCCTCCCATCGCTTCCCAGGGCAGCTAGAGGTTCCTTTCCTCGAAAAGATCCCCGCCCTTTCTTTGGAGACTGCGAGTTTAAACAGCTGGGTGAAGGTGGAGAAATGCTTAACTCTTTCTCCTCTCATCTGCTCTCCAATCCTTTTGTTGCTGCGCATCCCCCCTCACAAGGAGCAAAACAGTAGCGGAGCGAACAAAGGATAAGTATTCCCCCCCAAAAGGTTTTTTTTTTAAGCACATCGAGGATAAAAGAAAACGGAGCACAGCGTTTGTTTCTGACTGGCAAAACGCACCCGGTTTGATTTGCCTTCATGTTCTCAGGCAACCGGTAGAAACCGCGCTGGGGCGGAGAAGAGGGCGCTGAAATCCTCTCTACTGCTCCAAGGGCTGCAGAAAGAGAAGGGCGGCGATGTGCTTCACCTGCCTGCCTCCCCCCTTGCCATCGCCGGCTTGCCGCCCGCCTCCCCCCTCGCCATCGCCGGCCTGCGCCTCTGCGCGCAGACCGCAGGAAGGCT
>NW_015171504.1:766843-783995 GCF_001447785.1 Gekko japonicus | reverse complement strand
ATTTCCTCTAAGTGCAAGGTAGCTAACAGTTTTTTAGCCTCCGGCTCATACATTTTTGTCTTAATTCAGGAAAGATGCCTCCAGAGCAAACTAATTTATGCAGTAGCCAAATTGCTCACTCATAGCTTTAATGCCAGTCGCTCACAAAGGAGCATCCTGGGATGTGATATCAGAGTCATGTGACAGGAAGAGGGGGAGCTGGATAATAACCAACAGACCAAAAGGGCCAAGGACAAGAAACAAAAAACAGTCATCAAGAGGTTCCGGTGATGTCAGGGGGTGTGGCCTTATGACACACTTCCGGTGATGTCAGGGTGTGTGGCATATGCTAATGAGTTATGCTAATGAGCTCCGGCAGCTCTTTTTCTACAAAAAGACCCCTGGTAAGAACCAGCACCTTGAAGTGAATTCAGTATGCCAGTGTGGTGTTTTTAGCACAGGCTGGATGTGTTCTCACAGAGACCCATCAAAAGCTTGGTCACCACATTTTGCACCAGCTGCAGCTTCCGAATTTGTGGCAAGGGCAGCTCCATGCAAAGAGCATTACAGTAGTCTAATCTCGAGGTGACCATTGCATGGATTACTGTTGAAGTCGCCACGTTCGAGGAAGGGAACCAACTGCCTGATCAGCCTTTTGCCCATCCTGAATCTACTGCCCAATAACTTGATTGGGTGCCCATTAGCTCTAATATAATTTTTTTTGGTAACTTGATTGGGTGCCCATTAGTCTAATATAATTTTTTTTTGGGGGGGGGGATTTCTCTCTTTTCTCCATATACCATATAGAGGCTTGGCATGTCTCCTTTTAATAGTGTTTTCTCTAAACTAAAGAGTCTCAAAACCTGTAGCCTTTTCTCTTAGGAAAGGTACTCAAACCTCTTGATTATTTTGATTGCCCCTTTCTACACCTTTTCTTGCATCTTTTGAGATGTGGCAATTAGAATGTATGCAGAACTCCAAATGCAGACATCTATAAAGGCATTACAAAACTAGTTTGCAGCATAGAATTTGTCTCTTTTTTTACACACTGTCAACATTTTCGTGAAATTATCCACCATGTCACAAGATCTCTTTCCTGGTCAGTTATTGCCAGTTTAAACTCCATCAATGCAAGGCTTGCCAGACGTTTTTTGTCACCCTAAACAAACTATGACTTTCATGCCCCACTGTTCAGTAGAGAGAAAAGTATAGAATGAACATTTTACTTACTGAGCATTCAAATAAACAAAGTAAAAATAAAGATAAACTCTTAATGTTCCATCATGGCAGCTATAAAAGACCAAAGTCAACAGAAGCCAGTTAATGCCAAGCTTCCCTTCAAGCAGTAAAGGCATATCCTCTCACCTTTTTGGTGCATCACAAAATCTAGTACCCTAAGCCTAGGTTTGCCTGGTAGTTGGGCTGTCTGTATGCATGGTCAGGAGGGTTTTGTTGTTGTTTTGGCTGCAGTGTTCATCACTTTACACTGAAACTGAACCTACATTATTGCCCACTTACCCTGTCTGGAGATATACTTTTGGAGTTCTCCATAATCTGCTTTAGTTGATGCTATCCTGAATAATTTGGTATCATCTGACTCTCTGTTGGTGACTCCCAATTCCAGATAATGAACAAATGGAATAGCAGTGGTTCCAATACTGATCCCTGATCAGAGTAAATACTGATCTACTTTGTTTTGTTGTCATTCTCTTTCTTAATAGTCTTTTAGTATAGTCTTCAGTGGATTTAGAAGGACCACTGTTGAAGTCAACTCAGACAATGTTTTCAGTGAGGCCAGGTAGTCTGTCAACCATTAAGTTTTGACCAATCATGTGATGAAAAAGCAAGTAATTAACAGGTGTGAACCAGTCCTCAGTCTTCCTGGTTTCTTTTGAACTTACAGGAAAGAACATTTAAACTTTGTGTGTGGCCCACTCCTATGAAAAAGGAGGAGGAGGAGATTGGATTTATACCCCACTGTTCACTACCTGAAGGAGTCTCAGAGTGGCTTACAATCTCCTTTCCTTTCCCTTCCCCTCCCCACAACAAACACCCTGTGAGGTAGGTGGGGCTGAGAGAGCTCTTTCAAGAATTGCTCGTGAAAGAACAGCTCTGAAACAACTTGTAACTGACCCAAGGCCACATCAGCAGCTGCATGTGGAGGAGTGGGAAATCAAACCCAGTTCCCCCAGATCAGAGTCTGTGCTCCTAACCACTGCACCAAACTCGCTCTCAGTCAACCTACTTAATTGTAGTTCATGGAATAAAGTATTAGAATTTCTGTTCCATGATGCAATATCTCTGTTGATCCTGCAGTCCCTCACCTTATAACTTATGAAGCTTTCATAGGGATAGGGATGACAGGTCATGGAGAAGAAACTGGCAACAGCTATTTGTGCCCCAGCCAAAGCAGGAGCTATAGGGTGCAGTTCTGAGGACTGGAACTTACTTCTGAGTAAACCTTTTTAGGGGTGCTCCTGTAGTAAAAAACCCTTCAATCTGTACTACAAGGTGAAAAAAACAAAGACAAAGGGAACTACAAAAGCCAATGTACACTTGTGAACAATATCTACTTAAACATGTAAAAATAAGGAAACAGTGCATTAATATCTGAAAGTAGAAACAGTAATATGTAAAAGAAAGAACATATTTTTAATCACACTTTGTGTATTTGGTGTCCATAATTTCTTATTATACATACCTTAATTCCACACTTCTGAATAAGCGAAGATATTATCACAGTGGCTAGTGAAGGCAAAAAAGAATATGATTTTGGCATCTAAGGTATTCTCACCTTTATATCTTTAGACTGGCTCATTTCTACACATCATTCATACCAAAATGGATATCAGTGGAACCGGCTTCTATGAACTGTTTGTTTAAAATAAAAAAAAGAGTTTTCACTGAAAGAATATTACAGCAAAACTTACATCATAAGCATATTTATTCCATTTGTCACTACTTTGAATTCTGTAGAACTTAGTAAAAGTAAAGTTAAAGGTTTCCCTTGCTCAAAAGCCAGTCATATCCAACTCTAGGGTTGCGGTGCTCATCTCCATTTCCAAGCCGAAGAGCCAGCGCCGTCTGAAGACGTTTCCGTGGTCATGTGGCCGACATGACTAAACACCAAGGTACATTACCTACATGAAAATAAAGTTAAACTTTAATACTAGCAATATTTGCTTTTTCCCCTCACATTTAGGTACCCAGTAGAATATTCTACAGGTTTATGATGTAAATAAGTCAGGCAAGAATGCTGCAGCTTATAACGGAACAATGCAAGCTTTTTAAAATTCTTCTTTAGAAGAATTGTGTTGAAACTTGTGTTTGCTGCTGGACTACAACTTGGTGCTGATTTGGAGGTTCTGTTAAATGAGATTGTGGAAGGGAGATTGGTAAGAAGAGTGCAAGATAATGAAGTCCACATGGCCAGTTTACTTGCTTTGGGGAGTGGCCTCCTATGAAAAAAAAGCAGTACTGCGAAGTGGGTCCCAAATGGTCCAGAACAGCTAGCTGTAAGCAGCCCTATAGGCATACCGTTGATTGCAGCTGTAGTGAAACAGGCTTCCTGCTTGAGAGGTCCACTTTGCACCCTGATTGGGCTCTTTTAAAATAACATTGGCAAAACTGCTTTTAACAAACATGGCTCCTCTCCTGTACCAGAATCATGGGGTTTTAAACGGTTCTATCCAACATGATCCCTCTGGAAATTATACCTTTATTTCTCCTTGGGGATGCAGCGTTACAGATTATGCAATATCCTCTATGGACCTGAGAGACTCTATTATTTTCAGTAGGCACCCAGACAGAAAGTAACCATTTACCTATTTTGATTTCCCTCCAGATAAACGGTATCTCAGATAGATTTTCTCCAGCTTGTCTTACAGAGGTTGAACCTGTTCAATATAAAAAGATACATTGCTCCCATTCCTCCCTGTCTCAGATTCAAAGTTGGATGTCCAGTACCCTTGGATTGCAACTAAATCATAACCTTTCCAATGCAAAATCCCTAGAAGATGCACTTACAACTTTCAATTCTATTATTGATAATATTTTTCTTTTTGCTAAATCAATCGATTCTAAGTCACAGAAATGTTCAGCCAATTCCTGGTTTGACGCTGAATGCTGCTTTGTTAAAAGTAGACTGTGTCAGTTATTTCAACAGATGTACTCGATTGGCCCCCTGTCTCACATGGGGAACTAACTGAGCTTATTAACTCCCTTAAATCTAATAAGGCCCCAGGCCCGGATGGCATTCTGGCTGAGATTTTGAAGGATAATATTGATTGGTGGTCACATTCTCTTGCCCACCTCTTTGATTGATAAGTATGGCATTCTACCTGACTCTTGGTTGAATTCTATAATAGTTCCTTTTTTTAAAAAAAAGGTGATCCCAATAATATGGACAACTATAAACCTATAAGCCTGCTATCCATTCTAGGGAAGCTCTATGCTAAACATCTCCTTAAAAAACTATCCGAATGGATGGTGGGGCACAATCTTCTAGGCAGAGAACAAATAGGTTTGATAACAAACCACTCAACTTTGAATCATTGCGCAATTTTAGCCTTCCTAGCCAAGAAATACTCCCACCACTTACGTGGGAAGTGCTATGCTGTTTTTATTGATCTACGCAAAGCTTTTGATTCCATCAATAGGCCTCTGTTGTGGAAGAAATTACATAATTTAGGCATTGATCAATGCCTTCTCTTTTTGCTTTGCAAATTCCACTCTGCAAAAACTTGCCAGGTTAGATTCGACGGAAGAGGGGCCCTTACCCATAAAATTCCCACAACCAAAGGCATCAAACAAGGGTGTGTTTTGGCTCTCTCTCTCTTTAATCTTTTTTATTTCTGGTCTTCCCTTATGTTTAGCCAAAATTAATGGCCACTCCCCTAAACTAAATGCTCCTTCGGTACCTATCCTACTGTACACGGATGATGCGGTGCTGCTTTCCTATACTTGGGTAGGGCTAATGCGACTCCTATCGGAGTTCTCTGCTTATTGCAGACAGAACTCACTCCTTTTCAGTTTTGATAAGACAAAAATACTGGTCTTCTCTAAATCCTGGAAATGCATTCACTGGGGAATTGAAGGAAGAGAAATCGAGCTGGTTAAATCATTCAGATATCTTGGTGTTTTATTTCAGTATAATTTAAAATAGTATTCTCACAGGGATCACTCTCTCAGTCTGGCCAGAAACAAGATTGCAGCTATAACACACTTTTTTCACCAAAAAGGCAATCAATATGTCCTGACTGCTCTCCGGATTTTTCAGGCTATGGTTATCTCATGCCTGCTTTATGGGATTCCTGTGTGGATCCAAAACTTCAACAAAGAAGTTTAACATATAAATATTATCTTTTTATGATGGATCTTTGGTCTTCCCATCTCTGTAGCTTATTATACTATCTGTGCAGAGCTGGGCATCCATCTTATTGAAATGTGAGCTTGGATAACTGTCATTAAATACTGGCTCCATCTTTATTTCAGTTCACCTCTCAACAGTCTTATTGCTCTCCTCCCTAAAGACTTTTGTATCTTGAAATGGTCACAATCTATAATGTCCAAAATCAAATCAATTGGGATTGATCTGGACTCTCTGGGCAATTCTGGAGAAAGGGACATTTTGCGGATTGTACAAAGGAGGATCTGGGACATTGAAGCCCAAGTAATCAAGGCAGGCAGCTCCGGAGTGTGCTCCCCTCGTTCCCTTGGCCACAAGATTCAGTTTTTCTAATTTGATAATCCCTCTTAATCGGAGAGCCTTTATGCTGGCTAGGTTCAATTTATTTCCTTCAGCTGTTTTGGCTGATAGATACAAGGGCACCCCTTATAAGGACAGAGTTTGCACCTGCTTCTATAATGAACCCGACTCTGTGCAACATATCCTTCTTTGTTGCCCCCAATACTCTTTCTTATGTCATCACTTGATTCACCCTCTTTTGGCTTCTGTAAGGATTGTTGATAATGAGTTTAACTTCTTGCTTTCTGATAAATTCCCTGAAATCACTGCATCCGTAGCTGATTTCTTGTATGGAAGCTAAGGGCAAGAGCTTTTAACATTTGGTTGTTAATGTATCATTTTATATTGAGATATGACATTCTGAACTGTTTGTTTATGACCTTTTTTACCTCTATTACTGTGGTATAAAGCCCTCAGCTTTATCTTGTTTTTATTTTTTTGTAACACCATGCTATGCCAATAAAGGTTGATGATGATGATGATGATGATGATGATGATGAATCATGGGGTCAGTGATTATTAACATAAGTCATATGCCCCTCTAATAAATGATCTACAAATCTTGGGGAGATATTCAGAACTTCAGGGCATTTAAGACTCTAGGCAGCCTCCTCTTCCCACTTGCACTGGCTCCTAACAGCAAGCAAATGAGAGGAGAGTTGTTTATTGCCACTTACCTTACACTGAAGATAAAATTCTAGATCTTAGATATCTCCCAGAGGCTTTTTAAAAATGGCACATTCAAATAGATAACAAATGTAATATTAAGGCATTTGTAAATGGCCATCAGGCACAAAGATCTCATTGAATATATGTGTTTGAACATGTGCTCTGTACAATTGAAATAAAACAAATTGCTTAATTGAGTTTTTAAGGAAAAAACCTCACACATTTGTATATATTCCTGTGTTATTTAATATGCTGTGTCTTGTTTATTCAGAGTCATAGTTATAAAACAAACACAAATATTCGATTGGAACATGTTTAATTTTTTTTCTGTGGACTATAATTCCATTTTAGTTGTATTCTGGACATTGTCATTAGTGTTCTAAGGGAGGATTTTGTTATTAATGTTCAGGCTATTTTTGCACCTTATACCCTTCTTTGTGACTTTGGCCCAAATAAGCTCATTAAAAATTAAATTGCTTATTATACCCTAGCATCAATTTCCATTTTGATCAGAAAGCACAATAGCTTTGTTAAGTGAGTTTACCTATAAAGTATTCCAGTAATGAGAAGAAACAAGACAAGTTTAACAATCACAATGCCACACATGCAGGGGGGGGGAAACCCAAGTGTAACAGAAATATTTATTATTGGACATATTAGCACAAAGGGATAATCATTTTATCCTGTGCTATTTGACATAATATCTTATTTTAAATGGATCTACTATGATGGTCAAAATACTGTCACTCCTCACTATGAAATGTTAGTCTTATCAAGACAAATGTTTGCTTCCTTTAGAATTTCTTTGCTCAAGAACATACATGCTTAAGCAATTATTAAATCACAGAGATGTGATTGTGTGTGTGTGTGTTGATGGTAATATGTTAAAGTCACTACAAACTGAACATTATGCAGAAGCCTGAATCAAATCCATACATCAAAAGAAGAAGAATGACAGATGAAGGAATCCAGATTCCCCCTCATCCCCACCCCAATCTAAATAGGCCATAAGATGCAGAGAGCTGGCACATAGTGTGTTGCAGGACAGTCAACTGAAGTTGTGCTCAGGTTCAGCAAAACCATTAACTTCTCCATAGAGGCTGACCTGTTCTTGCATTTGTGATATTATTTGACAAGCTTTCTGATCTAGAAGAATGCATGGAACACTCATACATCATATATATAGAAATCTCATGCATTCTTAAAACATTCTAGGGAATATTTGCAGAAGAAAAAATATGGAAATACAAATCCCTGCCTTGTTGCCACGTCTTGTGACTACAGATGTAGTAGTAAAGAAGATTTTTAACATCCCTCTCTTGGTTGGTCATCTGCCACATTTGTCATACAAGTACATCTAAATCTGCCTCTGGAAGAACTTGTTTGACATGAAAATGTCCCAGGAATTAATTTGGCCCATAGTGCCAGACAGGTTTCCAAAGTATGTTGCTTAGTTTTTGGAGAGATTGTATGACAACACTATTTTCTTCCAATGACAATTTGATCAAGATAATTCAGAGTAACTAGTAGTCAACTGACAAACTGATGTATTTCAGCTGTCTCCCTATTCCTCCCCACCATTTGAATCTCCTACCTTGAGTAGCCAGACTTCCTGACTTCCAGCACTTTAATAACCTGACTGGATTCAAATTGTATTGCCTGCCTCTATGTTCCAGCCCTGGTATTCCTTGGAGGTCTCCCTAACAAGTACTTGCCAGGGTTGGCTCTGCTTAGTTTCCAAGACCTGATGAATTTGGGCTTGCCTGGGCTATCCAGGTCAGGGCAACTGGAGTCACACTTCTGATATTTCCATCTTCTGTGATCTTTACTGGGATTTGTTTATTATTTATTTATTTTAAACATGTATTAATTGCCTCTCTGCCTTGCAGAACTCAGTGTGGTTTACAACGTAAATAACTAAAACAACAATAATAAAAATGCATAAAATACCACAAATTAAAATCTCAATTAGGACTGAAAATAAATTAAAAACAAAACAAACAACTAAAGTAGTCAAGTGATGTCATGATTAAAACTGTCTTCAACTGCCTCTGAAATGTCGAGAGTGAGGAGACCAGGCACACCTCCCTGAAGACTGCATTGTTACTGTCCAGACTAGGGGTGTGGCTAGATCTAACAGAACCAGGAATGGACACAATTGAAGCACCAGCCAAAGCTTGGTAAATGCACTCCGACTCACCACAGTCACCTGGTTTTCTAAGGTGATCTCTGTGTCAAGCAGCATTTCCAAGCTGCTAACCTGGCTTTTCAAGGGGAGCATAATCCCATCCAAGACAGGAGAGATCCAAGTCCCTAGTGTGGTTTTCTGCTAACCAAGGGAACCTCTGTCTTTTCAGGATTAAGCTTGTTCACCCTCATCTAGGCTATTACTGACTCAACACACTGGTTCAGAACATCAACAGGACTCTGAGAATTAGAAGGGAAAGGAAGGCAGAGCTGGATGTTATCCGCATATTGGTCACACTGCAGCCCATGCTTCTCTTGATGACCTCTCCCAGTGACGTCACATAGATATTAAATAGCGTGGGGGATAAGAACAAACCCCATAGAGCCTCAACAGCCATGGGACAGAGAAGAAATCCCCCAAACTACCTTCTGAGATGTACCCCCCCGATAGGACATGAACCACCATAACACGATGCCATTTCATCCCAGCGCTGAGATGCAGCTCAATAGGATACTATGGTTGATAGTACTGAAGGCCACTGAGAGATCCAGCAGGACCTGCAGGGCCATATTCTCTATGTCTAGTTCTTTATAGAGATAATAAACCAAGGTGACCAAAGCAGACTCCATTCCAAAACAGGTCTGAAACCAGATTGAAGTGGATCCAGAAAATCAGTGTCTTACAAGAACTCTTGGAGCTGAGAAGCAACCACCCTCTCTAGCACCTTGCCCATGAACAGAATATTAGAAGTTTTCCAGTACAGTAGAAGTCAGGGAAGTTTTTTAAAAAAAATCAGAACTGGTCTAATTGCCTCCTTCAGCATGGGCAGCATAACTCCTGCTCTCAAAGAAGCATTTACCCACTCAGCCAGTCTCCCTCTGAAGGCTTTTATCAGCCAGGAAGGGCAAGGGTTGAAAACACAACTGGTAGTTCTCATTGTCGGAAATGTATGTGTTTACAAGGTCTGACAATCCAGTCATTATAGGGTTAACTTGTTTACCTAGTATTGCTATTGTTTAGGCTGACCTGGAAGGGAAACCTGGCACAGAGCCAATGGGGAATTAGCCCGGGAAAAGTAGTTTCTATTGTGATACAGATTGGTTGTTTGTTTTCAGGTGACTTCCTTTCTAGGGGTCGAGAAGAAGGACAGATTCTCCATTATCTCTGTGCAGAGTGCAACCATGATTTGAACTGTAAGCAGCTTAGAAAATGTAGCTCTTAGGAGTTTGTTATTTTGTAGGTTTCCTGTATACCTTTTATCCTTAGAAGTAAAGGTTTTTAAATGCAAATAAATCTCTAGTAACTGCTTTGTGTTACTAGTCTAGTAACTGCTTTGTGTTACTCCTCATAATAAGTTTTCCTTGCTTTTCTATCCCTCTTCAGACATACTTAGTGTCAGGGCTATTTTGGGGCAGGAACGCACAGGAACAAAGTTCCGGCTGGCTTAAGAGTTGGCCACGCCCACTATAGCCAAAACCTCTGCATGCGTGGCTACAGAGGGAAGGCCTGGAGAGCAACCCTCCCCGACGACTCTGAGGCAGGTGGGCCGGGGGGGGGGGCTGGGAGGATCAGGGAGGCATTTAAATGCCTCCCTGTGCCTTCCCCGGCCCGTCTAAGGGCTGGCTTGCCTGGGCTTCCCACAGCTGCGGGGCGCCCAGGCAAGCCAAGGGAAGGCAGTTTAAACTGCCTCCCCTTCCCTCCAAGGGCTGGCTTGCCCAGGCTCCACGCAGCCATGGGCGACCCGGGCAAGCCAAGAGAAGGCATGGGAGTGTGGCCTAATATGCTAAAGAGCTGTGTCAGGGATGTGGCCTAATATGCTAATGAGTTTCTGCTGTTGGGTGTGGCCTATTATGCTAATGACTTCCTGCTGCGCTTTTTCTACAAATATGCAAAAGATTTGTGGAATTCCTGAAAATAATGATTTGTGGGTTTCAACAAGAACTGGAGTTTCTTTAGTACATGCTTGGACTTTTTGAAAGAGCAAACAGTAAAGTCTGATTGGCAGAAAGTATATTATCCACAAGAGTGAGGATCAGGATCAGTCTTTAACTGCAGGTATGAAAAGCAGGCATATTTATTGTCTAACTGATTATAATTCAAAAGTATAACTGAACAAACAAGCACAACAATAAACATAAAGGTAATTAATATTACAATCAAAATTCAGTCCTGTAATCTCTAACACATCTATAAACCCATGCTAAGAAAAGACCAATAGGAAATGTGCTTGCCAATCAGAGGTCTGGTGTGTACCCACATGTGCTTCAAGTATCCATTGGATGAGATGTTGACCTACAAAAGCAAATCTACCTCCCAGCTCCCTGATCACACTTTTATATGGAAAAGAAGTCTCCATCTATCACTGTTTGCATCTTTCATTTTAACAAAATGCAGTTACATTTTGAAGCACTCCTCCAACAGGATGCTGTCTTCTGCTTATCTTCTAGAATTCTTCACACTTCCAGTTATCAGTGGAATTATATAAACTCACTGTTGCTTTCTTGAGCACTAGGTTCTCTACTATATTCCCATTCTTGTGTCATTCAGGCTGTTTGGGTTTGGGGGTTATCATTTGTCCATCAATGGAGCCAAGATGTTCTGGATGGATAATCTGTCTGAAGCTCTTATCTTCATTCTGTTTAATTTCACCTTGTACAGTTTTGATTGTTTGTTTTCTATGCTTTGGATCCTTGTCTCATGTTTTGGTTTTGTGTGTACTTTCAGGAAGAGATTAACTTCCTTTCACTTTGCTGGTTGTTAGGAGAATTTTTGGATTGCTGAGACTGACAAGCGCCTTTTCCTTTTCATTCTGTAGTCTCATCCTGGTTTATTCCCTACTGCCCTTATGATGTGAAAACTAATTATTGCAAAACTAATTATATAATAGCAACACCATATTTGCAAAACAACTCAAAAACATAAAAAATCAAGTGAAAGTGTAGCTCCATGGAGCCAACACAGGAACTATCAGAATGTACAACCGAATGTATGGCACAGGAATGAAAGTTCCAGCCTACAGTTTTAATTATTTTGTGCTAGATCTTCTCTTTAAATGAAAGGATTTTATTTAAAAATAAACAAGCAAACAAACAAAAACATAGGAAGAATTCCTGAACAGATCTACACAGTAAATCTGTTCAATGGAGCTTATTCCCAGAGAATTAAGGATGGCAATATGAGATAGATAACAAAGCTGGTTTGCAAAATTATGTTGCACTGCAGCATCAGGATGCCAGTCATTTAGCCAGTTAGATAATACTGATTTTTCTTCCAATTAGCTGTCTTTTAACCTATTTTGTTTTATTTTACTTTGTTTATGCT
Source organism: Gekko japonicus (assembly GCF_001447785.1). Classification (NCBI taxonomy): domain Eukaryota; kingdom Metazoa; phylum Chordata; class Lepidosauria; order Squamata; family Gekkonidae; genus Gekko; species Gekko japonicus. Next base: position 772,092 of record NW_015171504.1, on the reverse strand, counting down.
ATGCCTTTCTCCCCAACTGGAACCCAAGCAACTCAACATTTTATTCTCCATGGAGTCAAATGGATACTTACATCTATTGCATGCACACTCTTACCAAAGTCCGTGGAGCAAATTGGTTGAAAGTTGTATCCAGAATCTCTCCTCATTAACTGAAAGAACAAGGGCCTTCAGCTGCTCTCTCTTATGCTGTCTGGAAAAACTGAATACTAGAAGTATCATGATAAGAGCACACAGAGTGTGCTCACCTTTAGGTTTAATGCTACCACGATCTCTTCCAGACTATTTTGGTTTCCTGACAGTTCCACATTACAGACAATTATTTATGCTGGCTGGACTGAATGCTATTCCATCAGGAAAGCTGTTGGGATGCTTAAATAAGGTGCCTGAGTGACTGTGCCAGTGCAGCTCTGGCCAAATAGACACCCTTCAGCATTGTCTATTCGATTGTTATTTGCTTAACAAAGCAAGAGATAGTTGGATAAAACCTTATATCCAGGACTCTAGGTGTGAACTGGATAATTTGAGGGTTGGGTTTTTTTGTTTTTGTTTTTAGCAAGGGTAGATTTTAATATTACATTGGCAGTTGCCAAGTTCTTTTCTCAGTTGATGAAGATTAAAAATCATTATTTTTTGTATTATATAGACACATGTATTAAATAAATCTCGTTATTTTTTTTAATTTAGTCTTTGGGTGACACTGTTCAGAGCCAAGCTGGCCGTAAGAGCAGTATCATTAAAGTAAGCAACTCACATCTTTCTACTCTCCTCCATTTTATCCACACACCCCTTGAAATAGGTCAGACTGAGACTATGTAACTGGCCCAAGGTCACCCTGCAAGCTTCCAGGGCAAAATGGAGATTTGAACCTGGACCTTCCAGATCCTAGTCCAACACTCTAACCAGTACACACAGTAATTAGAATTATTTATTCAGATTTTCACACACACGGGAGAAGGAGGGTGATTACGACCCTCCTTATATCATTTCAGAACCTTCAGAAATGGTTCAAGGAACAGTGCTGCTAAGTTGGCACTGAATTCTCAAGGGTCAGCCTTTGATATCAATGCTAAAATGGCCAGGGTTTTGCAACACAACACCCTGGTCAGCACGACCCTTTCATTTGTCAGAAAAGAATGACTGGGACGCATGGCACAAAATCAGTCCACCAACCTCTGCCTTGCCACTGACAGTGGGTGCAACTGAAAAATTTTCTCCTTCTAGCTCAGTGCACACCCTCATCTGTATTCCCATGCTTCTCACAGGGCTCCCTTTCACACATTCCCTTCTGGAGCCGGAATGACCAGGTTCACTAGGACTATGGGTTCATCTGTTAATAAGGCCTGAAGATCAAATAACTAGTATGGCTAAAAAGCACAAAAGCTATGGTGTGGCCCCAGTCTGTTCAGAAGGAGTTTGGGATGTTTGACACACAGAGGAATTAATCCTTGATCAGCTTTCCAGAATCACTACCATCAATTATGGTCAGTTCGTCTGCCGAATTAATTCATGATGACGATCTCATCATCACGACACAAGACACTAGTATGTGGGCTATAAACTAGAATTTATTGATGGCTGATTTGCATTATCAAATATCCTAACTTGTAAGGGTGTGTCAGAACTATCAGACAGTCCATGGGATTTTGATTAGGTTCTAGTCCAGTAGTACCTTAGAGACCAACAAGATTTTCAGGGTATTAGCTTCCAAGAGAACAAGAAGAAGATAGTTGGATTTATACCGCACCCTTCACTTGGAGTCTCAGAGTGGCTTACAATCTCCTTCCCTTCCTCTCCCCACAGCAGACACCCTGTGAGGTAGGTGGGGCTGGGAGAGCTCTGAGGGAACTGCTCTTGAGAGAACAGCTCTGAGAGAACTGTGACTGACCCAAGGTCATCCAGCTGGCTGCATGTGGAGGAGTGCGGAATCAAACCCTGTTCTCCAGATTAGAGTCCACCACTCTTAACCACTACATCAAACTGATTATTTATTTATTTATTAATCTCATTTGTACCCCGCCCTTCCCACAAAGGAGGCTCACAGTCAATGCATAAATACAATTAAAACAACATAAAAGCTCCCTTGGCAACCTTCATCCTGACTGCAAACTTGGCCAGCATTATTAGTAACTTTGTTTATCCTAGTTGACATAACAAAGTGCCAAGAGGTACCAAGTTTCAACCTCATCCTCCAATGTGCCATTCAAGCCCGCAAAATGTTAAGCTGACCAAATATAAGATGAACTATCAATTGAAGTGGGACATGATGTAGGTACAGTACTTATAGTCCATGGCTACAGATTTTATATTTGACACCTGTTTATTCACCTCTCTCCTGTGACCCTTATTTGGTGGATATTTACTGAGGCACACTTCTTAAATGACCTGTGGCCATACTAAGCCAGCAAGCCACATGAAGTGTATAGCTTGCAGGCAGCTGCACAGACTACTTCATCAGCAAAAACAGTATTTAAATTTTGTTAGCATCCAGTCAGTTTCTTCATATATGAAATTTGTGACAACAACTGATTTGGAGGTGGAATATAACAAGCTAACTTTGTAGATTTGTTTTGGCTTTGCCCTCACATTACAACATTCTAGTATGAAACAGAAAGTTAGATTAACCTGGTTCTGTCAACCTACATGAGACTGTCTTTCTGACATCTCATTTTAAGTTATATTTCTGTATCTAGGCCCCTCTCAAAATAAGATAAAGAATGGATCTCTAGAGCTGCTTTAGTGGCTTGGTATGTATTCTTACAACATTGGAATGTTAAGGAGGTGACAATAACTGAATGTTAAGCAAAGACTTATTTGATCTAGCAAAAGAAAAAAAAATCGAGACAGGAAGTCATGTATAAATATGAGTTCTAGAACATGTTTTTAACCTGTCTGAATAGGAGGCAACAGGGCTATTTTTGGGCAGGAACGCACAGGAACGGAGTTCCGGCTGGCTCCCAAGTTGGCCACGCCCAGCAGGAGCTCATTAGCATAACAGGCCACACCCAACAGCAGAAACGCATTAGAATTGGCTACATTAAGGGTGTGTGGCCGAACATGCAAAGGAGTTCCTGCTACAAAAAAAGCCCTGGGTTTTGACCACAAACAAGGTCAACAGAATAAGAAGCAAAAGGTGGGCGTGGCTGGATGACCACACTTCTTGTAGCATGGGGTGTGGCCTAATATGCTAATGAGCTGTACTGTCAGGGCTAATATGCTAATGATTCTGCTGTTGGGTGTGGCCTGTTATGCTAATGAGTTCCTGCTTGGCTTTTTCTACAAAAAAAGCCCTGGGAGGCAAGCACCATAACCTGTATTCTTTGAACTGTATTTCTGGGGTTGGATACACTGCAACATTTCCACTTGTGTTGGAGTGCTTGCACAAGTTGAAACAGAGTATAAGACCACAGTAGCCACTGGCGATGTCAGACTTGTATCCCCATGTGCATTTCTGCTTGCACAAAATCTTGTGTAACCATTTTCTGGGCCCTATAATATATTGGGAGAAAAGCACTAGGTGTGCACAAGATTCTGCACAAGCTGAACTGTTCTATGTGTGTTTTTATTTCTGCTTGCGCATTGCTGGATCTAGTTGTTGTCTACATGCTTTCTAATCTCCTTCCCCTATAGGGGGTTGGGAATGACACATAATCATTGGGAATAATAACATACATTTGTTCTGTATATATAATAATAATAGATTTATTTGTTCAATTAAAACATTTATAAGCCTGCTTTTCTCCCAGATACCTGGGAACTGTAGCAGGTAGCAATAATAAATTTAGTAAAAGATACCATATTTTAAAACAAACAACAACAAAGTTAAAACAACTAGCAGAAAACCTTAAAAAATAAAGTCAGGTAATGGTGATAGCCGATCCTAACATGCCTTCAGGAGAATTCTCCATGATCTTACTCCTGATTTCCCCCCTCCCAACACTAGGACCATGTTTTCATGAGAATCCAATGCCTCTGGCCTTGGACTGATAAGGTTCCAAGCAGGCCAAAGCCCTTAATTAACAACACCTGCAAGAATGAGCCAGGCCAGTTATCCACACATTAATCCTTGAGAGGAGGCAATAATTGTGTTTCACCTCATACTGGTATTTTTCAGGTTTGGGAATATTGAACCCCCCCCCAAATATCAATATGTATTGATATTACCAAATCCCAATGCGATATGGACCCAGCTGAGCTCTGAGAAGGAGCAGGAGATAGAGCTGCTAGAGGAGTGAGTGTTCTTTATTTACTTTCAGCTGAGAGCTGAGAGGGTACTGTGTGGGGGAACTGTGTTTGAGAGTGTGTGTGGGGAGTTGTGAGTTGTTGCAGAGTCCTGGCTGCTTGAGATAGGGTGTGAAAGGGTCATTGTTTGGCTGTAATTGAGAGCCTGGGTGAATTTGAATAGCTGCTGGCCACACCCTCTGCTGGGGGAAGTTTCTATTTAAGGCAGCACCTTGCCAAAGGCATGAGCCTCTGGTGAGATCCAAAGGGCTCTTTGTCTGTGGCTCTTAGACTAGAGACTCTGTAAGAAGCCCAGGAAGAGCCAGAAAGCCAGGGCCCTAGTCTCCTTGAGTTCCCAGTAAGGTAAGTAGACTTCTACAAGGAGAACCACATAAATACAAAGGGTTTTAAAAGGGGGATTATATATAATTATCATTTTAAAAGCAATTATGAAGCCAGAATGTCAGCAGGGGGCTGGGTGCCATCCAATGTTTTGCACGGAGTGTCACATGTATGACTATCTGCCCACTAGTCAGAAGTCTTGGGTGTGTGCTCGGTGCAAGGAGCTCCTGGTTATCAGGGAATGAGTTTGCTCCCTTGAGGCCAAGGTGGCAGACCTGGAGAAACAGAAACAGTCAGGCACATGGAGATGACTCTCGGGGACTTATTAGATATGTCCCACTCTGGTTATGGCAGCCCCACCACTGTCAGAGAGCATGAGGGTTGAGGGGAAACAGGGCACCGTGCTGCAGATAAGGGGGATGTGCCCTCAGAAGGGACCTTTTCTCCAGCTGGTGAACGGGTATCCTTTCACACCAACGAACCATCCCTTGGCAGGGAGGGAGGGGGCTCTTGGTAGTTGGTGATTCGATCCTTAGGCAGGTAGACAGCTGGGTGGCGAACCCGCGTACTGACCGTATGGTGACTTGCCTGCCTGGTGCGAAGGTAGTGGACATTACGTGTGTTGTAGATAGGCTGGTAGATAGTGCTGGGGAGGAGCCAGTGGTCGTGGTACATGTTGGCACCAACGA
>NW_015171504.1:753098-765193 GCF_001447785.1 Gekko japonicus | reverse complement strand
AACTGATAAATCACCAGGCCCAGATGGCATACATCCGAGAGTTCTGAAAGAACTCAAATGTGAACTTGTGGATCTCCTGACAAAAATATGTAATCTTTCCTTAAAATCTGCCTCTATTCCTGAGGACTGGAAGGTAGCTAATGTCACTCCCATCTTTAAAAAGGGTTCCAGAGGAGATCCGGGAAATTACAGGCCAGTCAGTCTGACGTTGATACTGGGTAAGTTGGTGGAAACTGTTATTAAATAAAGAATTCGTAGGCACATTGACGAACAAAAACTATTGAGGCAGACTCAGCATGGGTTCTGTAAGGGAAGATCATGTCTCACTAACCTGTTAGTGTTTTTGAGGTAGTGAACAAACATGTGGACAAGGGGGACCCAAAGGATGTTGTTTACCTTGACTTCCAGAAAGCTTTTGATAAAGTTCCTCATCAAAGGCTTCTAAGTAAGCTCAATAGTCATGGGATAAAGGAGAAGTCCTCTTGTGGATAAAAACCTGGCTAATTAATAGGAAACAGAGAGTGAGTATAAATGGGAAATCTTCTCAGTGGAGGGCGGTAAGCAGTGGGGTACTGCAGGGATCAGTACTCGGTCCGATGCTTTTTAACTTGTTCATTAATGATTTGGAGTTGGGAGTAAGCAGTGAAGTGGCTAAATTTGCAGATGTCACGGAGTTGTTCAGGGTGGTGAGAACCAGAGAGGATTGTGAGGCACTCCAAAGGGATCTGTCAAGGATGGGTGAGTGGGCGTCAACGTGGCAAATGGGTTTCAATGTGGCCAAGTGCAAGGTGATGCACATTGGAGCAAAAAATCCTAAATATAACTACACATTGATGGGGTCTGAACTGGCAGAGACTGACCAAGAGAGAGATCTTGGAGTTGTAGTAGATAAGTCACTGAAAATGTCTAGACAGTGTGCAAATGCAATAAAAAAGGCCAATGCTATGCTGGGGACTTTAGGAAGGGAACTGAAAACAAATCAGCCAGTATCATCATACCCCTGTATAAACTGATGGTGCTACCTCATTTGGAGTACTATGTACAGTTCTGGTCACCACACCTCAAAAAGGATATTATAGCACTGGAAAAAGTGCAGAAAAGGGCAACTAGAATGATAAAAGGGTTGGAACACTTTCCTTATGAAGAAAGGTTAAGGCGCTTAGGGCTCTTTAGCTTGGAGAAACAGCGGCTGAGGGGTGACATGGTTGAGGTTTATAAGATTATGCATGGGATAGAGCAGGTAGAGAAAGAAGTCCTTTTCTCCCTTTCTCACAATACAAGAACTCCTGGGCACTCAATGAAATTGCTGAGCACTTGGGTTAGAACAGATAAAAGGAAGTACTTCTTCACCCAAAGAGTGATTAACACATGGAATTCAGTGCCACAGGAGGTGATGGCAGCTATAAGCATGGACAGCTTCAAGAGGGGATTAGATAAGCATATGGAGCAGCGATCCATCGGTGGCTATTAGCCACAAGGTATAGATAGGAACTCTCAGTCTGGGGCAAGTGATGCTCTGTCATCTTGGTGCTTGGGGGGGGCAACAGTGAGAGGGCTTCTAGTGTCCTGGCCCCACTGGTGGACCTCCTGATGGCACTTGGTATTTTTGGCCACTGTGTGACAGAGTGTTGGACTAGATGGGCCATTGGCCTGATCCAACATTGGCTTTTCTTATGTTCTTATAGTATTTGGATTTGGTAAACATTCAGGATTCCCAATTTTTTTTTGGGGGGGGAGGGGCAATGGACCCAAGAAGGAAAAAAAGAGAGAGAGGATCAGCAGGGGTGGCAGGAGCTGAGAGCTCCACACTGCTCAACTGATCCCGGGCTGGCTCCTCTTTGCAGCTCAGCTTAAACCAAGCTGAAAAGAGGAGCTAGCCCCAGTCAAGGCAGCATGGAGCTGTCAGCTCCCACCACTCCCTCTGACCCTCGGCTGGGGCTGGATCCAATTTGCAGTTCAGTTTAAACCAGACTGCCCAACAGAGCCTGTCCAGGAGCTGATCTTGTGGGGAGAGTTCTTCTTGAAGGCTCTGCTGGGGCTCACCTGGGCAGCCTGGTTTAAACTGGACTTCCCAAGAAAGCCACTCCCATCCTACATTCTCTCCAGTGAAGGGGGAAAATGCAATTAAAGGCATTTTGGTCCCTTTAAATGCCTTTTGCAAGCCATGAGTGAAATCTGAAGGCATTTAAAGAGCTTGCAGTCCCTTTAAATGTCTTCTTGATGTGGTGACTTCACCTGGAAGGTGTTTAAAAGGACTGCAATCCCTTGAAACATCTTTTTCTTTCAGCTATCAGGCAGTCCCGAAAAATCCCAAAAATTTTTAGGATATTTTTGGTCAGCCAGTTTTGGATAGTCAAATAAATAATAGGCTCTATGTCCATCTGAAAAAAATATCTGGAGAATATTGATAAGGTATTTTTAATTTTTGGTTTTTTAATTTGGTATAGGCTGAATGCATACCCCTAGCTGGGTATAATGCCATAGAGTCTGGCTATTTTCTCCAAGGGAACTGATCTTGGTGGTCTGGAGATCAGTTGTAATTACAGGAGATCACCAGGTTGGTAACACTAAGAACCCTAAGGTTGGGCCAAGCAGAATGACAACACCTTCTCATTGCTCTTGCCACTCACACACTACTGTTGAACAGACATCAGATCAATATGTTGCAGCTGTTACTCACCATTCATTATGGTCCCCATGTTTCTTCACAGGAAATTAGGCAGCCATTCAACAAACACAGAATCAGGGAGTGCCACCTGTGCTATAAAAGGCAACCAGAATGGCATCAGCATCCAATGAAAAAAACTGCCATTTTTAATGCCACATTTTCCACTATGGACTTTTCTGTCCCTCAGAAATACATGGAAGAGTTATTTAATACTGAAATAGGGATATTGGAACATCTGCATTGTTTGGTTCTTTTAGGGCTCACTTGTCATAGGTCAGCCAGGTCTCAGTGAGAGTGAGGACTCTTCAGGAGAAGAGGACTCCTCAAGAGAAAAGGAGCCCTGTGTAGCCAGTTCTGAGTCAGCAGAAGCTGACAAGCAGGAAGGTGAGCTGCAGACTTGTCAGGATTATTCGCCAACATCTTGTGCAGAGCCACTGACACCCTCCAGCCCAACAGGTGAAACTCAGTTGATTGTTTTCAGCCCTCCAGTATCACCCACACCTTTAGGGCACTGCAGATAGAGGCTACGATCAGAACTACAGGAAAGACAACAAAGTGCTCACCCCCTGGCCTGACACCAGCTGCTTGAGTAGTTGCAGGATTACTCCCAAACAGCTGGCATGACCCTTAAGCATATGGCTATAAAAACCAGCCAAGGGAGGCTGTTAGGTGCGGAAGCAACAAGTCAAAATCTCCAGTGCATTAGATCCTGTCTCTACCCTGTGATTCTTTGGACCATTTCCTGACTCTGTCTTCATCTTGCTCATGAACCTGCTCATGAGTAACCTTAGATTCTCAGACCTTACTGTACATACTGACTCTCAGACTACTGACTCTGTGCTTAACCTTGGACCAAACCTTGACTATGCTCTTGAGTTGGTACTCTTGTCTTCCTCACTCTACACTCTGACAGTGTGCCCTATGCCATTCCCAGCCCAGCTCAGGACATGATCTATGCTCAAGCAATCCAAATGCCCCCTTAAGTACATGTAAAAATCTGAATTCAGCTATTTTTTCCAAATTTTATTCAATCATGTCTGATGTTTAGAAACAAACAAACAAAGCTAACTGTATCAGGTAGAAGCATACAATATAGATATACTGAAAGGAAAGGCAGAATGTCTAAGTAGATAGCCCAAAGTAAAATAATCTTGTATTTACTTCATTTATATGATTTATGGCTTGTATTGCAACAATTTATTTCAAATATTTTGCCAAACTCCTATTACTTAATTACACAGTAGAAATTAAATTAAGCAACACTTCAGACAACTCGAAGGGATTTAGCAGTGCCCAATATTACTAAATATTATCTTCACAGCAATGTGTCACTAGGGCAAAGAAATTGTGTTAATTTGATTAGGATGCTAGAATTGCAAGTGATCTGTTAGAGAATGGGGAAAGGATGAGATAAATAACAGTCAAATGAATGAGGGATACATATGAAAAGGACTTTGCACACCACTGTAATTTTTTTCCATCAAGTTTTTTCTTTTCTTTTTGTAGCTTGCACAGTTAGGACACAAGGGTAAGAACATTTTCCTGGACCCATTTAATCAAATGTAGCTTACTCAAAGTAGATCTGTTTAGGATTGCTACTTTAGTGCTTTCAGCGTGTAAAAAAGCCACCTTAGGTCAACTGGTTAGTTACTTTTCTGGAGATAGATTCATAATTTTGTGATCATGTGAAAAATAATAGAATCCAAGAAAACCAGTTTTTTCTACAACAATTGTAAAAATATGATAGGAAATGTGATTTTTTTAAAGCCCAAAGCGGTTTCAAAATTGCAGTGAGGTTTCATTTAACCAGCAAGACTATTTTATCAAAGATAAGGCCCTGGAATAGAGAATGTGTAAGTTTTGATGAGGGCAAGAATGATGAGGGCAAAGCAAGGACAATAAATAAATAAATGTTAAAATGAGTGACTAGGAAGCGTTTGTTTATTATGCTGATAAAAATTATAGCATGTAAACTAATGCGACCACATGGTTATTTTCAATTATAAAAACCTGGCAAACAAATAATATGGGAATTTTCAAATAATATAATATGGGGATTTTAACTCCTCTCCTATAAATTAAGTTTTATGTGGATTCTTTTACTTGTGTTTTGTATTGTTGTATAGTTAATTTTGTAACTTTTGATTTTTTAAATTATTGGGCTTAAAATAAATTCTGTTGCAGTAGCCTAATTCATGCCTTTGATTTTTGCATTTAAATTACTCCCGCCAACCCAGCGGTTCGAAAGATAAATAAACAAACGAGTAGATAAATGGGTACCTGCCCTAGGTGGCAGGGGGCAGCCACCTCCTGGTTCCATGCCAGGAGTGTTGGCAGCAGCAACGGAGGTGAAGACGGCGGTGGCGAAACAACAATGGCGGCTGAATTCCAGATGACCAGACCTGACGGAAGGCGGAGCGAACGCAGGACGCAGGTGAAGCAGACAGGACGGCGCAGCACGGCTGGAGCCGGAAGGACGTGAGCCGGAAGCTGCAGCCGAAAAGAACGTGTGCACGCAAAACACCAAGCCTCCAGGAGAAGGTCGCCGGGCAGCCAGAAAGAGGCCAAGAATAACAACAACACTCGGAGCCCGCCGGGAGAAGAAAAAGAAGCGCTGCCAACAGGGTGTCGATAGGGAAGTCCCTCCCCTTGTGAAAATGTGGCCCTAGGTAGGTTCAATCACTACTGTATAGTAGTAAAGTCTGTAAACCGCTCTGAGACCCATTAGGGGTTATGCGCGGTATATAAGTCTCATGTAAAAAACAATAAAAAAAATAAAATCATACAGTATCTTCAAGTTAGAAAAATGACTAAAGGGGCATGATACAGGTTTCTAAAATTATGTTCTTATAGTCTTCCTTATAAAATATCACCTTATCATGATTCAGCTAGCTATCTGTTATCATGCAGAAACTATTTAGTAAATTAAGTTTCATGACACATGAGGTAGCATCAAATCCCTGCTAATCATTAGAGGTGCATGTTGTATTACACTTTGCTTCCAAAATTTCCATACAGCCATTCAATCAGGAAAGTTTCAAATATATCTTTAGCATACCGTAACTGCCAGTTGTTTGTTGCTCTGTGAAATTCCCCTTGATCCCTTATTACGTATTGCTGTGAGCAACATGCGTTTGCATACTGTGCTAGTGAAAAACAAATTGCTTTTTTGTTGGCATGATATGCAGAAACATGTTACTATGGTAATATATTGTAATATACATACAAGAGACAACAGCCTATTAAACATGCACACAAAACTGTACACATTTGTATATTTGTACATGTGTCAGTTCATTATTCATTTGCACTTCAATCTATCAAATTAGACATGCTGATATAATCAAAACTCAAAAGATATCTGTTATCCCCAACACCTATTTTGTTGCTAAGGAATTTCCCAAGCCAGAATTGACAACCCTACCCACAAACGGGAACTCAGAGGTAATCAGGCCACACTTATGAGCCTTCTGACCATTCCTGCCATTATTAACATAGCTGCTTGTTTACCACTTCTACTGAATTTACCTGAGCAATAACATTATGTCCATTATCTCTCCCAAAATTGCTGCTGTGGGAATGAGGAAACTTAACAGGAGCCTCCGGGGGCTCAAAAACAAAACAAAACAAGGAGCCTACATGGTGGCTGTCATCAAGAACTGAGGTGATAATTTGTGGGGGGGGGGCAGACCATGTCATCTCAACCAACTGTGGTGCAAAGCTGGTGGAGCCCACTTCCAGGAACTTCAGATCACATACAGACAAGAAAAGACAAAGAAGAAGAATAAAAAAGGAAATGCAGAGAGAACTTGGCAGAAATGAGTGAAGGGGAAGAGAGGGGAGTTTTAAAAGAAGAGGAATGGTGAAATGATTAGTGAGAAGTGCCCACAAGATTACATTAGAATAAGAAAGGAAAGGGAACACAGAAAGAGAGTGAGCCCAAGGAGGCTTAATAGAACAGAGTCTTACTCTTTTTCATAAAAGGAAGAAGCCAGTAAGAAGAAGACATCAGGGTGAGTATGAAAATGGGTTCAGTGCCTAGGGTCATTGCGCAACAGAATGTTATGAGGATGATGTTAATAACCTCATCCTGTAATCAAAGACAAAAATAAAATGAAAGCAATGTACGAGGAGTGGTTTTGAGTGTCTAATGGAGAGCTGTAGCATGCTCTTTTTCCTGATCCTGCCACATTTGTCTATATTTGGGGTTAGCTATTACAAAAAGACCCTTGTCTGACCTATTTTAATTAATTCCTGAGCTTAAGAACACCCCCTTTCCTCCCACCTTCTTTCACTCCTGCCTGATAATTTGCTTCATCATCTTGGTACCTGGAAATCATTCCCATCCAGAATGGTTAAATCCTCCACTATTTCTCTTTATTAAACTTATTTTGTATTTGTATTCTGTCTGGATTCTGTACATTTCTTTACTACTTGCACTTTTTTGTTAGTGTTTCATCATGCAGTACAGGGTGATTAAAATCAGCTCTACAGGAAACAGTAGGTTAAGAGGCTGTGGAGGATAGGTTTCTCTACTTCGGGGTTCTTAGGCCAGTGCTGATTAATGCAGAGCCATTCAACAATTAGAACTGTCTTCATGTGCCCAGAGTACATGTGTGCCTGATCACTTTCCGTAAAGGTATGCCAGGGAAATGATGCAGTATGGTAGCCTAAGGTTAATTTCCTTCTCTACAGTCTATGTGACAGCCTACTGGATTGGAGTTATTCATTATTAAAACTAAATTCTTACTACAAGATGATGTTTGGTTTGTGCTACAAATGGTAAGCTATGCTTACAATAGATAGGAAATAGGAACACAGGAGATTCTGCTGAATGCTAATAATCAACAATATTATTTTTACTTCAGTGGGTTTAGAAGGGTGTAATAGAATGGTGCACTCAGAGTCTGAAGTGACACCTAGCCCTGGTAGGCTACCATGGATTGTGTAACCTCTTGTCTGAGAACCTTCTACAGATACATAAAAAGAACAGAGGTCTGTAGTTTTGGTAGATGATATGAAAACTTTTGGAATTCTGAATTCTGCAAATTTTGATGAAGGAATTATAATTCAGTGGTAGAACGTCTTCGGAATACAGAAGATTCCAGGTTCTATACCCAGTGTCTCCAAATGAAAAGAAAGTCCTCTGTCTGAACAGAGAGGTCTCTGGAGAACAGTGATATGACTCAGTGGCCCCGTTCATACGAGGCAGTTTGGGCCGGGAGCGGGCCGGATTGGAAGCGCATCAAACGGGCGCGATCCCACGCCAACATCTGGCTGGCGTCGCACTCCCACCTCCAATCCGTTCCTTCCCCCGATGAAGCGTGTCAAAGATGAACCACCTACCTTCGGTGGTTCATCCGGTTGGTCCGCTTCATCCTGGCCATGGGATCGGCGGCGCGTCTTGCCGCCATCGCATCCCCAGCCCCCTGCCGTACTGTGCATGCTCCAGCATGCGCAGTTCGGCAGCCTCCCCCTCCGACTAGTATCTTCCTCCCCGGCATCTGATCGTGCTGGGGAGCAATGGAGCGCGGCTACCGGGATCCGTGGGATCCCGCCGCGGCGTTTCTTTTTTGGCGCGGCTTTTAAAAGCCGCACTTCACCCCGTCTTTTCCCTGCCGTGTGGCAGGGGCCAGTGTAAGGCAACTTCATAAATCCATATCAAAGAAGCCCAGTCTAATAAAATAACTACAGATTTAAATAACAAGATTGACTGAAATAAATAAGTAGAATTATCAACAGAAGATCCATAAAATCAGTGTATTTCTTGAGGCCAATAACAAAACTAGCCAGGAAAACACAGCCAAGGGCCCAGGTAAATAACATTGCCTTCACCTAGTGCTGAAAAAGCACTAGGCTAGGCATCAGGCAAATTTTAGGGAGAGAACATTCCAAAAACTTTCTGCCACTACTAAAATGAGCCTCTCCCTGAATGTTATGTGGGTGCACACACAGCATGGTTTGCAAAGCAGAAAGATATGAGAGTATGTGGTTATGATGGACCCCTATATCTCCCGAAGTGTTTGGCAGGTTTTCCCAGCCAAAACTTCAGTTCCCCTCAGTGACTGAGTTGCCCTACAGTAGCATGTATTTCTTCTCTAGGGATATAAATTGTCCCACCCTTTCTTTAGATATTGGTTAGGCTTTAGACCCAGTATAGGAACTTGAAGGGAAGACAGGAGTTGTCCTGTTTTTATAAACCCTTATGAAATGGCACTTGAGGGAAATTAACTTTCAAAAACAGAATAAAGGGTTTATTAAACAGGCAGAGAATATATGTATAAAATAAATATTAAAGGTTTTGTGATTGCTGAGGTAAAAACTTTCTAATATATACAGAGCTGAATCCTTAGAACATTCAAGAGAGTGTATTTGTAGTTTTGTTTTATTTTATTTATATTTATTTATTTATTTGTTTGTTTCAAAGTTTTCTATTTTTTTCTTTGAGTGGTGCTTTGTTCAGTATATTTCAGCACTAACACAATTCTTATTAATGTTTCTTCTTGAGGACAGTGTTTGCTTAAAGTTTCTAGATTTCTTCCTTCAGAGTTCTAGGTTTTCCTTTAGATATTACAGCTTTTCATTAACTCCTGAGGTGTCTAAGCTTCTCCCCTTTATCACAGACCAGGGTTCTCTTCCCAACCCTTTTCACTAGCAGGAAGTTATTCTCCTTGTCCCTAAGAAGTAATAACTCCTTTTACTATTTAGCTTGTACGGGAGTTCTCTCTAACTACACAGATCTTCTGCCAAATCCTTCTCCAGTATGCTTTGTCTGTATAAGGCTGTTTTCTAGCTTTCCTGACTGAGAATATAAATTCTCCCTCAGAGCAGGTTTAATATATCTAAAACAATTGGGTTTCTCTTCTTCTTTCTGTAGAGATACTTTTCTGACTATTTCCTGTCAGAAAACACTGACTCCCAAATGTCTCTTCTCTCAGAAGCCAAACCTTCTGGCTACTGATCCAGATGTTAGTTTTCAGACCCAGACCAAAAGTGTCTCAAAAGGCAAAAGACCAAATTGTGAAAGACCTCTTTTTCCCTCCAGATCAGCTGTTTTATTTCCTCTCAACTGATGTTGGCCAATCAGAAAACAAGTAGAGCAGCCAATCACATAAATTCTTATCTCCAGGGAAGATTAACTCATGAACTCCCTAACTCTCTGACACAAGCAGCACTTTTGAAAACCTGCTTTTCTGTGCAATCCATAACAGTGGTCCTTCAGGTACTGTGATCCTAAGCTGTGATTTGAAGGCAACTTATTACACAGATATGCACTATTTACCATATGTCCAATAATCACATAGTTGGAAGCATGTACCAATGAATGTGTGTATAAGTGAACATACAGTTGCCATTCTAGATATGTGTACTTAGGGAATAAACATGTATATTCTTTCTTAAAGTAATACATTAATACTGGTTACTTGCAGTCTAATGGGGTGCAGTCTATTTTACTGTTTCAATATTCTTCCACTTCATTCTGCTACATATGCTTCAGTCCCAAGAGCAAATATATCACCATAGTGGACATTTCTCTTCAAGTTTACATCCTGATCATGAACACTTGCACTAGCACATCTGCCCTTATCACTGTCTTATGTCATGTTTGGTGACATTCGGCTAGCACATTATAGCCTCTCTCTATGACAAGAATTTATGCGATGGTTCAAGCTCATTTTTGGGCTCTAAGTCTAGATCTCAAAACAGTACATGAGGTGGCAGATCATGCATCCTGTTTGGTGTTGGTGTTAGAGAGACATTTGACCAACTGCTGGTGTTTTGTATCTTCATTGGGATGTTTCTTCGCTCTATCATACCAGGTGCAATCTGCTTCAATCTCAACACACTATGCTCACTGGTCAGTTAAGTATCCCACAGATTCCCACAGGATGCACAAAGAGGCCTTTACACTCAGGGGTCTTGTTGTAGAAAAAGAGCTGCCGGAGCTCATTAGCATAACTCATTAGCATAACTCATTTGCATATGCCACGCCCCCTGACATCACCGGAAGTGACAGAAGGCCACACCCCCTGACATCACCGGAAGTGTGTCAGAAGGCCCGGCTACTTACCCTCCTGCTTCATCCTCACTCCCAAACGGAATGAGGATCGAAGCAGAGGGCGGGGTAAAGAAGGGGGCGGGGCTTCACCACGTGACCGCCCCGCCCCCTAGAGGTTCTCTTCCGGAGCTCCGTACCTGAGAGCTCCCCCCCGACTAGAGCCCTGTTTACACTATGACTTACCCCCATTACTTTTAACATCCATCTTGGTAAGTTCTGGATAAATTTTTAAAAATGCAAACTGTTTTGTTTTATATTGGTTGGTCCTAATAAAATGTGTTGTGCAGCTCTTGTTTTTGGATTTTGTCTGAGTTGCTTTTTGTGAGATCTATATGTCAGTCTTCATTTTGCAATGGTTCTGGACTTACTTGGGGTAGCTTTTGTGACTGCAGGGCAGCAAGTGAGCAAAAGAGGAGGGTTTCCCCTTCCTTCCCTTGGTTCCATGGTAGCAGCAAGGAGATGGAGCTGGCTCTGGCAGCAACCCAAGCCAGCCAATTAGGTACCTGGTGTCAGCTCGGGGGTGGAGCTTCCAGTAGGACCTGGAAAGCGTAGTCTTTACTTTGGTCCTCCCCTCCCCTAGATAATTGGCTCTGCTCCCAGGGCCTGCTCCAGCTTCAACAGGGGATAGACACAGGGTAGGTATTTTTTTTTAAATCCCCTGAAGGCAGGGTAGTTTTATTAGTTTTTGTTACACCTACGTGACTACAGGAAGAAAAAAGGGGAAGGGAAAGAAAAATAAAAAACCCCGGGGTACAGACAGTAAATGAAAAAATCCACACTATAACTAAAAACCCAAGAAAGGAAGGTCTTTTCCAGTTAGTATACAGTTAGTCATAAAACTTAAAACTTTTCGTTTAAATCAATGAGTTTAGGAGTTAGTAAGTCCATTTTAGTAATTGTCTATTTTCTTCTCAGTGTGCACAAAGTCTCTTTCATCCACTTCAGTTGTAAATCCTTCAGTTCTTAAGAGCTACTTGGGAACTCTTAGCCGCAAGTCATACGTGTCTCTGGCCGTGCCTCCTTCTGCTCCTGCTGGGTCTCTGTCCATCTCTCTCAGGCTGTCTGCAGGGCCCCTTCCGTCTGGCTGATCATCCTTTTCCGATCCAAAAAACTGCTTCAACCATTCTTCCGCTTTAAACACCGAGTCAATTTTTCTCTCTCTTATCCTTGTATTTAAACTGCACCCCCTCCGGATAGAGCCAGGAATACTGAATCTGGTTGATCTGGAGTGTTGAGATGAGTTCTTTGTATGCTTTTCTTTTCTGTCAAACCTCAAATGGAATGTCCTTTAGGACCCTGATAGTTGCAGATCCCAGCTGCAGGGGTTTGGCTACTGTCGCTTTGAGAATATCATCTCTTGTCTGTCGT
>NW_015171504.1:647777-752442 GCF_001447785.1 Gekko japonicus | reverse complement strand
CAAAAAGGAGCGCCTCAATTCTCCGGCTTAAAGCCATCGAAGAGGTCGCCCCGTGCGCCCCCGGCTTGGAGCCTCTAAACTGAGGCTCACCTGGGGGTGCCACTTGAGGTGGCACTCCTCCAACACCCCTGGAGCGCGGAATGCCTCCCCAGCTTCAGGGGAGAGCCTCCGCCATTGCCGAGCCACAAACCAGAAGTCGACACAGGGTAGTTTTTTCAATCATGCCCTCTAAGAGGCTTCTTGGGAAAAGCACAACAACAGCCAGCCACGTGCCCATACCCAGAAGGCCAGAGAGGCCAATTGGAGGCATCCCAGGTCACACCCCCAGCAAGCAGCAGGCAGCTGGCCTGGCTCCGGGGTCTCCAGCTGATGTCCCAAAGAGGCAAGCTTATGTAGCCATGCTGCAAGGCATTTAAGATGCTCTGGTGTACATGGAGCAATTGGACTCCCACTGGCATCCAAAGCCCAGACTGACTCTAGGGTGTCCTCCAAGTGGGTGCATTCTGAGATGAGCAACACCGAGCCCAAACAACATGGAGAAGAGGAGGGCTTAATCTCCCAGCAATCCGACCAGCTCTGAGAATGATGCCCCAAGGAGACAACCTTATGGCTCAATCCTAGTGGAATCACAGCAAGCATCACAAAGCATGGAAGATCATAAGGGGTTGGGACATGCCCAGTAGTGAAAGAAATTTGGGTGTGTCCTCCTCAGACAAGGAGTCTGTGCAAGCATCTGGAGTGTATTGGGCAACCGCTGCCCATGTACCAGGTTTATGGGCTTGAGCCATCAGTAAGGGGTTAGGACCAGCCCTGGGGCTGTTTGGGGTACCAAGCAATGTGCCCCCCCCCAACCACAGCTATCTATAGCAATCACAAGTACCTTCAGGTGTGGCTCAGATTCCTCTTGGATTTTAATTGGGTATCAATTCAATAGTCACCCCTGGCCCTGGGCAACTAATTGCTGGTACACACAGATACCATGGGCAGATTGGGGTTTGGCCTTTACCTTGCAGGACACTGATGTGCCATGGCCAGAATTTTAAGGAACCTCACTTTCCTCAGAGCCTTTCCAATTCTTGTGCTTGTTATCATCTGGAAGGACCTTTTCTCCTGTTTTCTCCTGTTCCTACAGGTGGGTGCTCTTTTGATTTGACAACCAAGCAATGGTTATTAATCCTTGAGCCAGTCATGCCTGGTATACAGGTTTGTTTTAGTCTGCCTCTCTGCTAACATCTCTTCTTCAACCTGGTATACTGCAGCACCAATAACAACATTGCAGATGTCTCAGTTTCTGTCTCAGTCTCAGAGAAGTTCAGGCCACTGGACCCTGACTTGAATCACACAATTATCCCTTCCTGGAATAGTGATTAATTAACAGCCATAATGGTGTCAGTATAAACCCTGATAAATCCAGTTAAATTTATTGTTGAACTAATTCAGCAGTTATTTGTTTGACAAAACTCCATTTAGTTTTTAACGAAGAAGGGCAATAGTAATTTGTAATGGAACAAAAATACATTCTAGCATGGAGCTATGTTCCCTTGCAATGACCAAATCATTATATATTTGTTAATGATCTATTTAATGTCAAATAAAGGAAAACTGTAGGCTGTTTTCCATGAAGCCATGTTGCACTGTGAAGGAATTAAGTAACTAAAAAATTGGACCTTGTTCAAAGTGACAAAACAACTTGATCTCAGCAGTAAGATAATTGGAGGGAGAAACACACCTATATGTGCCTGGGCTCTAAGAGAAAGATCATTCCTGGCTGTAATGGTCTGAAATGCCATTGTCCTAGCCCCTTCTGAGAATCAAATGGATGGAACTTGGATTGAGTTTAATGGCATGTGGTGTTGGGATGCTTTCACCTCTCTGTCTGTAATTTGGTTGGGAGGATTCTTTGAGTGAACAAAAAATTTGATGGGAAGACTTAGAGACAGAAATGCTTTCTGCCTTTCATTGCTGTTAGAAAGGAAATGTCTTTTCCCATTGGCCTGAAATGTGGGACAATCCTGAGAATTTCATCTCAGTGGGGAAGTTACAGGTGGGAATGTGTTTTCCTCAGAATCCAAATGGAATTTGGTGGATTGATTGAAAACCCTGAACACATGGCATGCTATTAAAGAAGTCAAATGCAACTTGCAGTGAACAAAACAACCCTATCCTAAACCGTTAAAAAAGTGTTTGCACACATGGTATGGGTATGCTTAACACTTTTAACAGGTCTGAGAAGTTGTTCATGGCAACTAATGAACATACGCTTGCTCTTCCTGTTTGAAATAGATATATAAACATTCCCTACAGTTACAACTATAATAGTTTTAGAACTTCCTTTTATAGATGTTTTGTTGTATTGTGATTATTTTCCTGTTCATCACTTGCTTATTAGAAGTGAAATATTTAAAACAGACTTCCTCATTTCACATAATAAATTGCTTTTTAGAAAATGGTTGGTTCTACAAGAAATAAACCTTTCAGTGCATTCCTGTGCAGAGTTGTTCCAGCCTCAGATCTTTGATTTCAGTGGACTGATACTAAATAACTGTGAACAGCATGATAGTTATGTTGGAGGTTGTTTATCTAGCTTTTGCTTTCCGTGGTTGCCAAGTAAACAGTCCCTTAATTTAATAAGGAATTATATCACTTCTGTTAATCTCGGATGAAAAAACATCTACAGAAAAGAACATGCAGTAAATCTCAGAAAATACCTGCTATCATTTGGTAAAAAAGTGAAGGCTGTTAGTGCCACCAAATTTTACTAAAAATAATCTATTTAGAATACTTCTTAACCTACTTCTTTTAATATTAGTCTGCAATGAACTGCATTATAGAAAGCCCATCAGCATGTTTAGGTTTGTAACAAAATATTTTATTAAACCAATTCTATCTATTACTAGGATCAAACTGAGATTTCCCCTGTTCTATCCATTAAAATTACATATGGTACTTCAACATGAATTCACTATTGAACTGAAGATTTCTACTGTTATGAGTCCTGTAATAAAATATAATAAAATGCATGTGTTTTCCTGGACATCATCTAGAAAGCTAGTTCAATGTTTGTTTGGGAATTTTTAGAAGTTTATTATTAAACATTCCTCACTTTGGGGGCAGTGTGGCTCTCCTTTCAGAACTTGGCCAACCTTCCCTTTAGGCTAAGGCTTGGTTACAAGCATTTAGAATGTTCATCAAGTCACACTTCAGCAGCAAGTGGTACCTGGCACTCCTGAAATAAACTCTTACAGGTCAATGTGGTTTAAGAATGTCTTTGAGAAACGGAGGGTTGTTTTTTTGTGTGAAGAATCTGGAATTTGGGCCACTTCTGTGCCTTTTTGATCTTTCCTCCACACCACTTTCCCTGACTTTGAACCTGGGCTATTCAAGGGTGGGTTTTTTCGCCCACCTCACATTACAAATCCTTTGGCCTAATAGCTGCAACCAAGAAATCATTCTCTAGGTTAAGGAGAAATACTTAAGGCTTTCCCTCCTTTTTTTCCTAGAGTGGATTGAGATTTTGTTTTGCTTAACCAGCTTGGTTTGATGCTATCAGATGGTGGCACAGGCAGTCTCTGTGAAATCCTAAACAGAGTTATGTGCTTAAGATGCCTCTGTTAGCAAAGGGCATTTCCATTTGCAAAAAAAGGAGAAAATACAAAAAAGAAAAAGAAAAAAATGTCAAAAGATTCACTGAGGATTCCGATGCCCTGACGGATGGTACATATGCTGCTATTATGAAAGACACAACATGCACCTCTGGGCAGTTCAAGCCAAAATAATCAGGAAGGGGGTGAAATTTCAGTCGAGCTTGCACAAAAGAACTCGCAGCTGGCTTGTGCCCCTTAAGACTTGCAGCCTGATCCTGTGCACGTTTACACGGAAGCTTGTGCCTAATGTTCACTCTAATGAATTTTCATGAGGGTGAGGGGAGATAATGCCCAGAGGCAGTGAGCCTTTGGTCATCTCAGATGTAAGTCATGTGGGACTTGCTCACCTGACAGCGTCCTTAAGACTGCTGCCAGGGGAACGAAGATAACTGACTACATCCACCACCCTGGATTCAATACAATTAAAGGAGCAAATATTTTCAAGAGCAGCAAAATCAGTTCTATTCTGAACTGGGCCTCCATAGAGCCAGGTTTTAGGCTCCAATCTTCTGCTTGTTTATTCACAAGTGAGGCTGCAATCCTAAGAACACTTTCCAGGGAGTAAGCCCAATTGAGTAAAATGGCACTTACTTCTAAGGACTTACTACTTACTTACTGCTTAGGATTGCTTCCTAAGACCCGCTAAGTACAATGGGACTTACTCCTCAAGTAAGTGTGGGTCTTGGAAGACCCTTCTCGTTGCTTCTGTGAAAAGGGGGTGGAGGAGAGGAGCCTGTTTCTTCTGGTGCATTTGAGAACGGTGGCTGTTACTTCCAAGTCATGCATTGAAGGGAAAGGCTTGAGGCAATCTACCAGGCTTCAGTTAGGCAAGTGAATGGCAATTTAAGTTGCTGGTGGTTCTGAGGGACGATGGGCAGTGGTAGGCCAGTAGCCCCAGAAGCAGGCCTGGCCTACACGGCATGCAGAATTACCTCACTGGCCACATCCAGCCAGAGCTAAGGCTGACTTGACGACCTCCCCACTCATACCATGTGCCTTAAAACTGTGTGGCAACATGCTGAGCTGGGGCCAGAACAGCGTCGATGCAGTCCAGTCTCTCTGCAAGCCATGGACCAGCAGCAGTTTCAGGCACCAGCAGGAGAGGGGGCTTGGTTCAGCCTTGGGTGGGTCTAGCATTTTCATCTGAGAGGGGAAATTCTGTGGAGGTTTCTAGGCTCATTTAAACTGATATGGAGATCGGGTTTCTGGGCACCCCCTTTATTTTCGGAACTTGGGGTGGACCCAGGCCTGTAGCTACAGTGTGGCATTTTGGGGCCTGGCCCCCTGACTTCCATCCAGCCCCCAGTTCTCCCAGCTCTGTGGGCCACGCAGAGGACTCCTGACTCTCTGGGCCACCTGGATGACTCCCCACTGCCACCCCTTCCCCAAGCGTGGCTTGCTTCCCTGCGTCGGCAGGCAGAGTGTGAATGGTGCAAATGTGTGGGGGTTTTAAAATTATTTTTTATTTTGTGATGTCAGTGCCTCTGACTTATTTAAAGGCTCCCCAAATTACAAAATCCTGGCTACGGGCCTGGGTGGACTGTTCCAACTGCCCTGTCCTTGGTATGCCACTGTTTACACCTATGGAAAGCAAAGGAGAAATGTCTAATTTGCACATGTTGAGTAGGGAATAAATCTGCAAACACCCAATTGCCAGAACTGACTAGTGAACATTCTATTTTGTACGCCATTCATGGACAGTTTATAAAATTGTATGAAAGTTATACAGTGCCATCTTAAGCATCTGTCCCAAGCCCATTGGCTTAGAAAGGTGTAAGTCAGCTTATGATAGCACTGATACACTATTCACTGAGATCTCAAATATATTAAAAATCCAGTTAAGAAAACATTTTCAGCCATATTTTCAATATTTTTTGTACAGAAGCAGAATTGTAATAAAGTAGGCTCTTAAAGTTTAATATATATATTTTTTCTCCCAAAGCAAGAGAGAGAAACTTTATCTCATGGATGTAGCAATGTTGGCTAGCAGATTAATACATTATTTGCAACACAAATAATGAACATGCCATGTTTACTCACTCTAATAATTCAGCACTGATTTCTGTGCTTTTGGTGTGCCTTTTGGCTTGCTTGATTTGGACCTTTTAGTAATGGGGCTGTAATAGCTTGTTGCAGCCTATAATTACATTTGCTATCAAACTAATGTTTTAACTAAGTACATCTTTTTATAGCAGCATATACTCTATAGCCATTGAGGTAAGAGGCTGTATTCCTGTACAGAATAATATCATAAATGCTGGTGGTTGAGAATAGATGCATAGTGTGGGATTTAAAAACAAAACAGAACCATGTTTTCTCAGGTAAATATTGAATTCGAAACAGGGTTTTTCAGTCAAATTAATGCTAATATGTACAATGGTATATACACGCTATTTCAGTTACCTCTCCATCAAACCAATTCTACCCAACGGCTCCATTTTAATATTTTTAGTGTTGTTGCAGCTTCCCCAACTCTGTTTTAGCATCCATAGCTTTGAAATCACCAGGGAGTTCTCTGTCTGCATAAGATCCCTCCACATCTGTTAGTTATATTAGTTATATTAGAGATCCAAATGAAAATCCTAGTGTTCATAAACATAATGTGAATTTGTGACTGACAATCCCTGGAGGGCTACAGGTCCATAAAGAAATGAGACATCAATATAGTAGAGAAGAGTCGTTTTATATGTAATGTGCAAACTTGCTCCAAACTTGTTCATCGTTAAAGGAAGCTTGCAGCCCTCTTTCTGCAAAATAGACTTTATATTTTCCGAATATAATGATCATCCCTATGAAAAGAATTAGACTTTATAATCCCCAAACAAAAGAGATTGTTAATAGTTCCGAAGGATTTTTTTTAATTTAAAAAAATAGGAAACAATCAAGTAAGGGACACTGCAAATTCAAATGAAGCATTACTATTTAGTGACATATGACATACTTGTCAGCAGACTGAGAGGCATGCCCACAAAATAATAATGAGCAGAGTCCAGTCATGCCACAAGGTAGTTGCTGTTGTAACACAGCTAGGCAATTTGCTGTAGTTCATGATGGAACCACCTCGGCCTGAAGTCAATATCCGTGTTGTAGTTGACTCCGAAGATGTCACAGGTGGGGCCAATTATGTTTTGCTTCTGTCCAGTCACTTATCACTATGCACACAGCAAGACTTCAGTGGCATGTTTGCGTGCTGAAAGACAATATATAGAAAAAATGCTGAATATGGGGAAAAAATGTCCAGGAGTTTTAGTCATTCATATGCAAGCTGTGGCTTTCTATAATACCAATTCTGCCTGAAAAGAATTGCTTTCTCTGAATCGTTGTAATCTTCTCATTGACTAGTCAAATAAATAAATATTATTCATTGTGGCCCATAGGGTAGGGGAGTGGTTGTTGGATTGTCTATCTGAGTTGTTCAGGACTGTAGTGCAGAGACGAATGTGAATTATAACTCAAATGTATGGAAATTTTAGCTGCCTGCATAAAATTCGTAGTCTCCTATTTCTGTGAAAGTTTTTTTAACCACAGAAGAATATACTTGAACTTAGAAAATGTGTGGAGAAGAGGAAGAGAGTATTCTCCGTATTAAATGAAAATTGTATAATCTAGAGCTAATAACTTCTGGTTGTCAAAACATGCCTACATTTTAAATATAAGGGTGTTTTGTCTTTGAGTTTACATTTGGAAAAGCAAGGTCCCAGAGAGCAGTTAATGATACCTAGTGGAATACTTGGTGCCAATTATTTTTTGCTCTGTCTCAAGTAATTCTCCTCCTTATTCTCATCCCTACTACAGCCCCCGTCCCACATGACTTTTCCCCCACCCTGGTCCCATTATCCCTAGTATAACCTATTGGGTGACCTATTTATTTATCTTATTTAGTGAATTTTTACCCCACTCTCCCAGCCAAGGCTGGCTCAGGGTGGCTTACATAAAATCAATACATAATTTACAATAAAACATGAATCAAATTAGATTAAAACAGTTGTACAATCATTAACCTATGCGACTCAAGAAAGTGCTAGTAGCATTAATTCCTGATGGCTGTGATTACTCAGTCCACTCTTCTCATAGTTGGTTCCTCAGTCTTCTTTTAATTGTCCATCCGGTGGTTGACTCCAGCTGTTATTAAGAGTTCCAGGGAAACAAAGGGCTCTATCACCTTCAGCTATCAGTTGTTAGTTGTTAATGGTGGTGGTTAACGGTGGCGACGGCTCTGAAAGCCTGGTGGAAGAGCTCCATTTTACAGGCCCTGTCGAACTGCATGAGGTCCCGCAGGGCCCTGATCTCTTATGGGAGCTTGTTCCACCAGATTGGAGCTGCCACCGAGAAAGCCCTGACCCTGGTTGTTGCCAACCTGGCCTCCCCAGGATTTGGGAAGGCCAGTCGGTTCTGGGCCCCTGATCACAGTGCTCTCTGGGGAACATGTGGGGAAAGGCAGTCCCTCAGGTATGCAGGTCCCTGGCCATAAAGGGCTTTAAAGGTGAGAACCAGCACCTTGAAACTGATCCAGTATGCTATTGGCAGCCAGTGCAGTGCCTTTAGCACAAGCTGGATGTGTTCCCAGATAGGGAGTCCCATCAAAAGCTTGGCTGCAGCATTTTTCACCAGCTGCAGCTTCCAGTTTTGAGACAAGGGCAGCCCCATGTAGAGAGCATTACAGTAGTCCAGTCTTGAGGTGACCATTGCATGGATTACTGCTGCCAAGTTGTTGCATTCAAGGAAGGGACCCAACTGCCTGATCAGCCGAAGATGATAAAAGGCCGATTTGGCAGTGGCTGCTACCTGGGTCTCCATTGTTAAGGAGGCATCTAGGAGCACTCCCAGACTCCTAACCTCTGGTGCTGGCACCAAAGGAGCCCCATCAAAGGTCAAGAGTGGGATCCCTCTCATTGGTATTCCCTGACTCAGGCACAGGAACTCTGTCTTCGTCGGATTCCACTTCAGCCAGTTCAGTCGGAGCCAACCAGCCATGTCTTGTAATGCCTCATCCAGATCTTCTGGTTTGGAGTCAGGTTGGCCGCCCAACAACAGATAGAGCTGGGTGTCATCTGCATATTGGTGACATCCCAGCCCATGCCTCTGGGCTATCTGGGCAAGGGGGTGCATATAGATGTTAAAATCCAGTGGGTTCCTCTGGGATAGCTGCTCCCCTAGTGCCACCCTTTGTCCCCAACCTTGGAGGAAGGAGACAAGCCACTGCAAGGCCAGCCCCTGTATTCCAGCATCGGCAGATAGCTGATGGTCAACCATGCTGAACACTGCTGACAGGTCTAACAACAACATCACTGCCATTCCACCCCAATCCAGATGCCTCTGGAGGTCATCCGTGACGGCGACCAGTGCCGTCTCCATCCCATAGCCCAGGTAAAAGCTGGACTGGAAGGGGTCTAAGATGGAAGCATCATCCAAGAAGCCCTGTAACTGAGTTGCCATCACCCTCTCTATTATCTTGCCCAAATAGGGCAAGTTGGAAACCGGCCAATAGTTGGTCAGTTTGGCCAGATCCAAAGATGGCTTTTTCAAGAGAGGGTGGACCACTGCTTCCTTAAGTGCCTCTGGGAACAGCCCCTCCAGGAGGGACTTGTTGATAATCTCCCAAAGGGCACCTAGGAACCCCTTGTGGCCCGCTTTAATTAGCCACGAAGGGCACGGATCCAGGGAGCAAGTGGTAGGGCATACAGTTAGGAGCAACTTGTCGACTTCCTGTAGGCTGAGTGGGCTGAATTGATCCATAACTTAACTGGAAGACATGCATGGAGCCCCAAGTTCCTGCACTGTATCAACTGTGGTGGGAAGGTCACGGCGGAGCGACAGGACTATTTGCAAAATAGCTCATGAAAGCCTTGCAGCCAATGTCCAATTCCCTAGCATTTGGTCTGCCTTGCGGCAGATCAGTAATACACAAAATCATTCTAAAACAATTGGGCTTGACGTGAACTTGCAGACACAATTGCAGCCGTATAATATTGTCTTTTAGCAGCCTTTACTGCCACCTCATGGAATCTCATAAATATCTTATAGGATGTTCTTGAAGCTTTGTCGCAAGCGTGCCACCACTGTCTCTCTAGCTATCTTAACCCCCGCTTCATCAGCCACAGCTCCTGGGTAAACCATGGAGCGAGCCTAGAACAGGGGTGCAGAGGGTGCCGGGGAGTGATCTTGTCAATGGCTATTGACGGTCAGCTATGCCAGTCCTCTATAAACTCATCTAATGAGCCACCAGGGAGCTTCGGGTCCTGAAGAGCCATCTGAATTCACACTGGGTCCATTTGGCTCCATGGGCAAGCTAAAATAGGCTCTCCGCCCAAACAGGGTCGGAGTGAAACATTCAAATGGGCCTTCAAGGCAAAGTAGCCGGACCATCGTACTGCCAAAGCAGTAATCCAGTCCACTGTAACCCCTGTGGCGAAGATCAAATCAAGCATGTGTCTAGCCTGGTGAGTGGGAGCTGTTATAAATTGGGAGAGCCCTGGTGCCACCATGGACGATACCAGGTCCATTGCCTGAGTGGAGGTCACGTCATCAGCATGGACATTGAATCACCCAGGACTATCAGTTTAGGGTGTTCCAATGCCCAGCCTGATATGGCTTCATCAGGGACGGTAGGCTATCAGTTGGTGTGTTGGGTGGTTGGTACACCAACCAAATCACCACACTCTCCCCAGCTTCCCACACTAGGCCAACACACTCTATGCCCATGATCCTGAGCGACAGAAGCATCCTGAAGGAGTAAGCCTCCTGAATGAATAAAGCAATTCCCCCCACCCCCTAGTCTGCAATTGGTGAAGGACCGAGAACCCGGGAGGAGCCAACTGGGAGAGAGCTACCCAGGTCTCAGTCACACACGCCAGGTCTACAGCCTGCTCCTGCAGGAAGTCCTGAAGGACCATGGTCTTATTGTTTATAGACCTGGGGTTGCACAACACCAATGTTGGAGGGTGTCAAAGCTCCTAGCCCCATTGCCTTCAACCCTTGGGATGGGACATAGGCTGGAAGGAGGCCTAGCTAATCTACTTCTCCATCCCCTTCCCTGAACTCCCTGCCTTGTCCCACCGCTGTACTTTCCCCTCCCCAGGAGCACTGGAATCCATTTCACCTTCAAGTCTTCACCAGCTACAACCAGCTACAGCCTCAGACCAGCTAGGATACCAATCAACCAGAGTAATCCTCTGACAACAGGTGCTGGCATGTATTAACTCCTAAATTTAAATAACCCCCAATACAAAATCAAATCAATTACATGCCTTAATCTAGTAGCCTATAAAGCCTCCCCCCCCTTACTATAGATTATACTATACTATACTCTAAAGGGCTATAAGGCCCCTGTCCTCTCCTCAGTTGAGGCATCGCAATATGATTCCCAGTCTCCTCTTAGTTGTTTTGAAGGATACCTCCTTGGAAGACTAAGTGCAATGGGGATCCCGAGGATAAATTTCAGAATGCACATTTGGTCTGTCATGTCCAGAGCACATTCTAGCATGAAGGCAGGGTGTCACTGGAATGTCTAAAGCATTTACATTCCCCAACCTCCAAGGCATGCCTAATACAATCATATCCCCTGCTCAAGGGATACGTCATCATGGTAATGTGAACCATTTCCAGCTATAGACAGTCGGGCAGCCCTTAAGCAGAAGAAGAGTATCCCCATAAAGACAAGCATTTCCTAAACAACTACCTACTCTATGGTGCACACACACCCACAGTTCTACGTTGCCGTCTCATCTTACACAAAGGGTATGTTATCATAGTTTTTCCTGGGATAGGTCCCATGTGCACCTTCTTTGGCTTATACCTTGCGACTAGGCATGCTGCAAATTTCAGCATGAGCAGAATTGGCAGGTGAATTTACCTTGTTCCAACTACCTCAGTCACATAAAATGAGCTCCTGAACAGTTTGCTTCCATGTTTTCTGGCAAAGTTCATCTCAAGCATAGCACCTTGCTAAGCAGCTTGTACAGTATCTGCTTGTACTACAAGGTCAGGTTGTTGCCATTTGAGGCTGCTTTTCCCTGTCTGAGAATTAACTCACTTCAATTATCCTCATGTATTAATTGAGCTAGGAAAGTTTAAACCCTGGTAAGTATTGCCTTGTGAATTCACTGACATGTAAAACACAGAGTTATTTGACATTCAGCTCCTATCTGTGCCTGTTTAGTCAGATGCATTTTTAAATGAGTGACACTAGCAAGATGGCATTGCTTGCTGTTTTCCCTGTGTAGGCAGCAGCATCTATTTAAAAAGCAATTACAAGAAGTAATTACAAGTTTAGTTGGGTTCCTGGGCAGTCACCAAAGGCACACAGGATGCCTCAGTAGTAAGGTGCAACTCAAAACTCTCAAATGAGATTTCCCTGCCCCTTTTTACTATGACTCTTAGCATTTCAATGGCAGATGGGGGCTGTGGGGTAACAGCTGCAAGAAAGCAACATAAACATGCTTAACAGATGCTTATGAAGATGCTTGGATGCACCTGAACAGCTCACTGCATGACTGGCTCCCAGGTTGTGACTGGGAAACAGAATGTGAAGAAAATGAGAGCCTTGGGTAACAGATACCCTTTGACCAAGCATGATTTATCACCAGTGTCATCCTTGACTATATTTTATTTTATTTTATTGGATTTCTATCCTGCCCTCCCCGTGGTTGGGGGTTGGGATTGGGAAATGAGTGCCTAAATGTGCATCCCTAGATGTGACAAAAATCCATGATCAGGATTTTTCACAGGTTTATCTGTTTAATCAGAAATATTGTAATCCTGTATTTTTCCATTCGTGGAACCCAAAGTGTCTTAAAAAAAATGGTTCCGCTCCACAAGAACTATTCCATGTGAAAAGCTGCATGACCAAAATCATTTTTATTTAGAATTAATGTAGCCTACCCTACTTGAAGAATAAGTGCACAGGTACATTTCAACTAACACTGTATAAAAATTAACCTTGTGAGCACACACATGGTCTTACAGTAAATTATGCATGCTCCATTTCTGGAATTGTAGAAATTCTCCTGGCTCAACTGGAACTTAATAGCAGTGGAACTTGGATCACAGTGAGTCCATGGAACTATAAATCAACAGAACAGGGAGAAACCTCATTCTTAGTTCTGCTTATCTTTCAAAGACTGACAGTGCAGTCTTAAAGAGGGCACCCTTCTACATCCAAGTCAATGGACTGACAATTTTTTTTTAGGTTTGCACTGCAAATCATACGTACCCTATGCAGAAGGAAGTAAGCAACCGGAGTTATGGAATGAAATTGACTGTATCCTGGCAAGGGACTTCTAGATAGTGTTATGAGATGTTGTCAGTTTTGCTTTGGCAGTAATTTCTATAGCAAAATTTGAAGACTGTGCTGTGTCAGTCTCTAGTTAATTTGAACATCCTTTCCTTCCTCCCAGTGGAAGGAAGGAAAACTTTCTTCAGCCATTGCCATGAGACTCTTTTTCAGCTTCATTATAGTGTGTGTGTATGTGTGGGCAGAAGATTCAGATATGCCAAACTGAGAAGAAAATTAAACATGGGAAAGCAAATACCACTTTCTCACAATGTTGTGAAATGGTTAAGTGGAGTTGTCACACTTCAACAGTAGGGAACAGAGGCACACGCCCATATCTTTATAGTTTTGTAACAAAAGTTCATGTAGTATGTAAAGGAATAATTGCACTGTGGGCAATGATAACCATTGCAGTCTGATTGCTGGGAAAATACATCAGTCCTATAATTGAACTCAAAGAGATGATATCTGAAAAAAAGTATATGAAATGTGGAACAGATACATATATATTTAAATACTACTGACGTATTGCATGGAATAACTGTTATATAAAAATATGAACCTATTTGCCATTCATTGTATTCTGAGCTCTGTGGTATCTCTCAAGTGGAAGAGATTTTCGGTTGAATCAGTGAGCTATATGGAAGAAGAGCTGGAAATAACAACAAAGGAACTGCACATACAGTTTCCCTCAATACCACTTCATTATCTTCTAGCTTTAGTAACACCTATATCTACTTTCACACTTTCAAACAGCATTGAAGTGGGGTGGGGGGAACCAGGGAGCTAGGGACTATGGAGCAGACTTTTTAAAGTTAATATATAAAACTTTGTAGGAAAAGCACCATGATACCTTAAGTAGCTAGATCTGTCTGTCAATAGTGAACATGTACCAATCAGAGAAAAATTAAACTTGACACTTAGGTTTTCAAGTGCACTCATAGGTGAAGCGATTTAAAGGTTAGGAAAAATTACTGATCTGTAAAGCGAGCAATGGTACTGAAGAGTCTTTAACAAATGAAACTTGCCAAAACAATCTTTCTTCTCAACCACAGAGGGTAATCTTTTGTTAATCTCTAATATCTTAAATCTTAAACACACCACCTTAGAAATAGCTTCCTTGAAACCAGTGTGATCATTTTCAGCCCTCCAATTTCAGAAAGAATATATCTTCAGGTAGTATGGCCTAATACAGTCTTCAAAAATCACAGTTTTTATTAACTTGTGAACACTAAACTTTAAGGAAGATCTATACTTTCCTCTTTCTAATTGGTAAGAAGTTTGCTTGATCTCTGTAACTGGAAAACTGTGATCCAGTACTGAAGTTAAATTATTTATGAAATAGTAAAAAGCCCAGTAGCACCTTTAAGACTAACAAACTTTATTGTAGCATTAGCTTTCAAGAAACACAGCTCTCTTTGTCAAATGCATGGAAGGTATAGGTCCCATGTAAGTTAATAAAACTATTCATAATGCTTTGACTCTTTCAGTGAACTTTGCAGCAATTGTTTTTGGTAGGTGAGCATATGTTGTTCGATAGCTGCAACCAGTTGTAAGCCAAGTCTTGGATCTTTCCGCATTGCCACTGTCCAAGTCAAACAGCTACTGAGCCGCTTTGTAGCTCAGCAGTAGTGGTGGTAGTGATAATTTCCTTGCCTTCTGGGCACTTTTGCTTCTGCACAGAATATTAATTTGATTTCCCCAGGATCATGGATGGTTGTGTCAGATAATTAGATGGCACAGGGGAGAGGAAACTATACTTCCAATAAGGTTGTGTGAATATGTACATGTAAAATATCTAGAATTCTCAGTGGGTTGTGTGACAATGCACACACACAAAATATTGCCAGTTGCATGGTATTGTACTGTTCAATACTGTTCGAATACATAATAATTAACCTGGTGAACAGGTTTGAGCTGCTCAGGACCAGTTGAACTAATTGACAGAACTTGTCTCCCTCCTTATGACTGGAAGACAGAATGTGAACTGAATTGGCTCATGTTGAAGGACTCATAAACAGAAATGCAGGCTCAGAAAAGAGGGGAGGAATGGGGAGCTAAAGAAGGTTTTTTTTGGGGGGGGGAATTGAGACAGGTAAACAAGTTCTGGCTGAAGGAGGACAAGAGAAGAGAAGAAAACAAGAAATACCTGAATGTGTCGGTTATCCAGTGTCTTTCACTAAGGATGGAATGAAAAGGTGGGAGGACTGAGTCTACTAACCTAAGACGGAATAGCTGGAAAGCAGTAGGAGGGTCTGGAAGAAATAAACAGCAGACAGGATTCATGGATGTTTAACCCTTCATTTGCCTATCAGAAACACATAGAGCATTTTTTAAAAAAGATAAAATCCTTCCTCAGCTGAATGGTAGCAGAGGGAAATGAGACCCAGGGCCGGCCCAAGGTGTTTCTGCACCCTAAGCGAGGCACAGATGCCAACCTCCCGGAGGGGCCTGGAGACGTGTGTGTGTGGGGAAGGGAAACAAAGCTTTCCAAAAGTGAAGCCCGGCGGGGGAGCACAATAGCGCCCGCCGACTGGATCCCCTTCCCCTCCGTCCCACCCGCCAAGGGCCATCCCGGCCTCTCCAACAGGGTGCCCAGTGCCGCAGGCCAACCCCCACCACCACACACACACACAAACACACACACAGGTCCTTCCCCAACGCCTGCAACCCGGCGGCCCTGCCAGGGGTGGGTGACTCCTCACGAGTTGCAGCAGCACTGAGCCCCCCCACACCTTCCTCCTGCCACAACACCTTCCTCTCCTCCCCCCCACCCCAGCTCGGGTGCCAGCGCCCAGCGTGCATGGGAGGGGAGGAACTGTGCAGGAGGCGAGAGGGGCGCCGCATCTCCTCTGTGCCTCCAGCCATGTTGGCGCCACCACCGGCCTGGAGGATGGAGGGATTGGAGACGGGTCTGTCCCCATGCCCTCCCTTCCCCCGCCTGGGGGGTCTGTCCCCATGCCCTCCCTTCCCCCGCCACTGCCGCCGTCAGCTCCTGGTCCTTGCCCATGGTGGGCAGGCAGGCGAGCTGGGGCAGCCAGCTGGGGGGGCCTCTCCATTTATGCGCACAACCAGGAATGGGGCGAAACGGGGATGAGGACCAAGGCAGGGCTGGGCCAGGCATTCTATCCCTCCTGCCTGCCTTCACCGCCTTCACCACCACCGCTGGGGGGCTCGCAGCAGTGGCAGCCTCCTCCTTCGCACAGCCCTGACCCACTGCAGCACCACCACCACCACCGCTGGCTCCCCCATGGCCAGGCGTGCCAGAGCCGCAACCACCGCGCCCTGCCCTGTTGCTGAGAAGTCACCCAGAAGGGCCAGCCCGCCTCTCCCCTGCCCTGCTGCAGCAGCCGGCAATGCTCGGGGGGGGGGATGCAGGTCTGGCTGGGGACACGGCTACTTCAGTGGCGGAGCAGGGGAGGCAAATTTCGGTGGCGTGCTTTGGTGGCACGCGGGCTTTTGGGGGGGAGGCGAACTTTGGGGCCCCATCCAGGGCTTGCCACCCCATCCAGGGCCTGGCACTCTAGGCAAATGCCTAGTTCGCCTAGCGGGTGAGCTGGCCCTGATGAGACCAGACACCTTTAGAGGTATCAGTTCAGAATGCTTAGTTCACCACTATGCAGGTTCATGACTGCTGACTTGTGAACAGCATCCAGTGCAGGTAGCCCATGCTGAGCACTGAGAATTACAGAACAGTCACATGACAACATGGTGTTTCATTCTCACCCAATCACCATTCAACAGTACAAGTCTGTTACCTGTTTACCTACATCAATTTCCCTTATAAGCTACTGCTGCAACTCCCTCCTCACTTGCAGCTTTTCCCCCTGTGATGTGGCAGATTGGATGAATGGGATTGTTGGAGATGGTTGAGGGAAAAAGCTGAGCTGAGCAGAAGGAGTAATTGCCACCTTTTCACCTGTCACTCCTTCACTTCAAACTGTATCCATTCATACTACTATGCAATATTTTTTACCAAATGGCTATTTCCACCTGTGCTTGATAAGACACAGGAATGGTTACAGACTAACCAAGGTAAATAAGGTTACAAAACATGTACCTAAACTAAAAGAGGCTAGCTCCTTCACATCAGTATTTAGGAGTCTCTAAGGGAAGCGCTGAAATGTACTTGGTTGTGCATCCATAAGAAAAATGTTCTGAAGTTCCAGAATTGAGCACTTGGCAGTGAAAAAGTAAATATGGCCACCTAGATAAAAATCTGTCAGCAATGCTAAGTTGCTTTAAAATGTTTTCTTATAAAATATGGGCTGAATTAAGTGCTCTGCCCTATTCATGTTGTCCTATTCATATTGCCCTATTCACGTACCTTTGTCTCTCAAGTCAATAACATGTTTTAGGTCCCTGATGAAACCGGCCTTTCAGGTATTGGAGCAGCTGATTTTATTCTTAAACAGGGAAAATATATGGCAATTGGCACTGTCCAAATATTTATTACTAGGCCTTGTATTTACATCTTGCATTTTATAGAACCTTTGCTGTATAGAAAAAAAATCTCTTACTTTACCTGAATAAAATATGCACAGTAAGATAATGCACTTTTTTTTGGGGGGGGGGGTCTAGTAAAAGTAGGAGTAAATCATCATCATCTAAACTTAATGGCTTGGATCCTGTAATGTACAAGTGGAAAGTTAAACTGACTGTGCAATTCTGCTTGTGCAAAATCTTGTGAAATACCTAGAGCTTTCCTCCCTAGAGCTTATACTGCCCAGAAACTGCATGTGCGATGTGTTGCACAAGCAGAAAAGCAGTTAAGGATATGCTATGTTTAATTTAATGCAAGGGGCTAGCATGAGATTTCCCCCCACTTTTCTGCTTGAGTAAGCCACACATGTGGAAATCTTCTGGTGGATCCAAGCCAATATTCTTGAATTCTTGAGATCTCCTCCATTTCAGAGCACTATGCAGCTTTGAGGCAGAATCAATTGTAAAACAAAGTCAGATGCATACTAAGCATGCGGAATGTGGCTGAATACTGATGACTGGTTTACCACCTGGGAAACACTGAGGAGTTTGCTTCTTTATAAATGTGTGCTCAGTCTCTGCAATACAGATGACCAGGGACGCCTTTGCAATATTGCTGAGCTACTGTTTCCTAGTACCTCCTTACTGATTCATTCTGTTGCTATGGAGTCAAGCTGTTGATTCTGCCTGTCCCTCCATACTGCTGCAACATTTGGTTACTACTTCTTGGCACTTTTTTCTTTTCTTTTGCAGAAGTAGATGGTTGGATGGGAAGCTCGATCACACCTGTTACTATAGAATTTAAATTATTCATGTGATTTTTTTTTTTAAAAAAAAATAGGCCTATTTAATCAAGTGTGTTTTGAGTTATTTTCAGACATTGTTCAGCTGTGGACATCACCCCTGTGCAATGAAAAAAGGAAGAAAAAACACCTTAAAATGTTCACTTTTACGCATTAAAATTGAGGATCTTCAAATTTACCTTCCTAATCCCTACGTCACACAGCCTGTGAGCAAACACATTTCAGATTTTTCAGGAAAGAAACATTCTCAAATGCATTAATACATCAATGAATTAAAAAAAAACACCTGCACATATTTTAATCTGTCTGAGCACATATACACTTGGTATTGCGAAATATGAAAACTATGAAGAAAAGTAAGGAGGACAAGCTTTTCCTTATAAGAAGTTTCCAGCCATTATATTTTATAATCTGTGGAGAATATGATGGATATTTACCACCATACTCACTACCACACAAGGATGCATGGCAGAAAAAATATATTTAGCATTTGAAATCCCTATTGCATGTCAGGCACTTGTTTATATTCACTCTTTCTGTGCAGTCCTAAACAGAATCACACCCTTTTAAGTCCACTGACTTTTTTTTTGCCCCCCGAAGGGGATCTTTTAATTTGCATTTTCTATAAACTACAAAAAACTACAACTAAAAATTGAAAAAGGAAAGGAAACTATACCCTATCACTATAACTATGGGAAATGGGAAAAGGATAGACTAATACATAAAACCTACTTGATGGGGAAAGGAGACTACCATTCTAAACTATATCATCTATTGGTTTGGGGAAAAAAGAACTAATACATATCACAATCTTATTAGCTAAAAATAAGGCTTATTAACCTAATATTACAAGTTTGGTGTTCAATTATAGTATTGCTTTAAGAGTATGCATTCAATAGCTTAGCACAAATTCTGCCTTTTAAGAACTATTGTTCTTGTTCTAGAGTCTTTTCTTTCTGCGTTTCTTCATTTTCTTGGGTTTAAGGGTGGCTTCTCCTTTCTTCGATTCTGATGATTCTGGTGATGTGGAAGTAGTGGTTTTTGAATTATGTGAGTAGGATTCTTCTTCTTCATCTTCTTCTTCGTCCTGATCCAGTTTAGAGTTCTTTTCTTTCTTTTTATATTTTGGATTAAACATTTGATCCATAAATTTTTCCTCTTTTGGAACAGAGTCAATTTTGTATTTTTTATCCAAATAATTGAAACTCAGTTCCCTTTTTTTGCAGAGTGAGAGTAAGCATCCTGTATAGTTTCCTCCATTTTCTGACTTCAAAGGGAATGTCTTTTAGTATTTTTATCTCTTTATTCTTAATTTTTAAGGATTTTCCCATTGTAGATTTTAGTACCAGTTCTCTGGTAGATCATTTCGTGAATTTTAGGTAGGTTTCCCCAGGGAGTTTATTCTTTTTTATAAAGTCCGGGTAGGTCCTGTAGGCTACATCCATCTCTTTCACAAGGTCTTCCTGTTTGTAATTTATTAATGGGGCTAGAGCCTTCGCCAAAAGTTCTTTTAAGTCCTTGTTCTTCTCTTCAGGGATCCCATGGAAGCATAGAACATATGTAGATCTTTCCAGCTGGAGCTGCATTAATTGCGTTTTATTGGAGGATCTTTCCTTCTCTGCTTTGTCTACTCTCTTATTAATACTCTCAGTCTATTTTTCCATTTTTTTCAACGTTTTTTCAGTTACTGAGGTTTTTTTATCCATTTGATTCAGTTGTTTTTGGACACTGTCCAGTTTGGTGTTGAGATTAGTCATCTGTTCCATTAGGGGGGCGCAGTGCATTTGCTAACAGTGAAGAAAAGTCTGTAGTTACTTCCTGGTTCTGGGAAGGAGTTGTTGGTATGTTATTTCCGGTCACCAGTTTTTTCTGCGGCGCCCTCCATCCTCTCCCAGCCATAATATCAACAAGAAGTAAGCTTCCTGAAACAAGACAAAAGTTATACAATTTAAATCCACTTTGTATATTTTGGCAGTTTTTGCCTTTGCTTAACTTCTTATGCACTTATTTTGGCTTTAAGTCTTTTTATTTCTGATTTAAAACTGCTTTTAAATCTTTTTCAAACAAGGGGGGGAATGCTTAGTCCCTCTCCCTCCATGCTTCAAACTTAGGCGCTTCCAATTAATACCAAGGTCTGTTCGCTTTTTCACTTGAGCTTTGCTTAACTCACAGTTTGGAGACCTGGAGATCTTTTGGAAGCATTTTAAGGTTTTGATCATAGTTGCTTGCTCCGGCAGTCGTCTCTAAGCGCCATGTTGGCTCCGCGGCAACAGTACCTTTTGGGGATAAGGTGAGCCTCAATTCCTTGGCCGTCGCCTTGGAAGAGG
This sequence comes from Gekko japonicus, assembly GCF_001447785.1. Lineage (NCBI taxonomy): Eukaryota > Metazoa > Chordata > Lepidosauria > Squamata > Gekkonidae > Gekko > Gekko japonicus. The sequence goes on along the minus strand of NW_015171504.1, from coordinate 731,915 downwards.
CTCTCCTGAGCTCCCCAGGCTGAGGGTCTCCTACAGAGACCCCGGGGAGGTCCAGGACGAACTCGGACCCCTCCCGTCGGCCGGGTCTCGGCATGTCCCCATCAGAGCAAGACGGGACATGTCCGAGCGGCGAAACGCTTAAACCGGAAAATTTAAGTCCACTGACTTTAATGGGTTTACAAGGGTGTAACTCTGCTTAGGATTCTACTGTGTCACTTGATTGATAGCAGAACTGAGGTGTAATGTAGCAGGACTCTCTCTTGAACCCACAGCACTGAAACAAACAATAGTCACATGCATGCATGCTAATGCTCCCTTCATTGGGTGCTAAGGCTCCCTTCAATGGGTGCTGATGCTGTCTTCAATGGGAAGGAGAAATTCCTGCTAGATTATGTCCTGTCAACAACTGGTTTTGCTGGATGATTTATGCTCCCATGTCTTCCAAGAAGAGCTGGATCAATTCCTACCAACTACTTTGCTTCTTTTGTTATTCAGCGTTAATTTTCACAAGCTTTTCTCACAAGAGAAGTATGTAAATGCAGAACTCGAGAACTCACATATGAATGAAAAACTCATGGGACCAAGCAGACAATAAATCTAATACATAAATAACAAAAGGGAGAAAACAGCAGACAATGATTCCCATCCATTTTACAGAATGTCAGTTATCTCTTTCACAGGTATACATTCTCTCATATCAATAAGGCTTTTAAAATATTGTTAACCAAGATTGGAATTATAGATTTTGGTAACTTTTTCTTGGGGCAGATCCAAAATACCTATGGGAGAAATCAGGGGTGGATATTCTAGTTACATACAAAATTTCCTAGTGATGTTAGCAAAGGTCATAATATAAGAAATGTGTTAAAGGCAACACTTTTTTAGGGGGTGGAAAAAGTGCATAAATTGGGGTGTCCATCCATTAACATTTGAAGCTTCTTAGATGGTGACCAAAAGCTTTTTTTAAAAAATGCCATTGACTGAAAAAGAACATCCATGATCTTCTAGCTATTACATGTTAACTAACTGCAATATACTAATTTGTTAAGCGATAATTAACTGATCCTTTGCTGAAAGATTCACTTAATTAAACCAATTTAGTTCCCCTCTCTCATGTGTTGTGTAGGCAAATGCAAAGTAATATATTTTGACAGAGGTGAAGTTTTTGTGACAAACAGGAAGAGCACTGAAATGCTGAAGCCTATGCTCTGTATCAGCCATATAGACCAAGCCTACACTTGTTTATCTGGAATTGTCCTGCTCAGTCCAATAAACCCAAGTTACTATGCCTTCATCTTATATTGAAACCATACATTTTAAGTTGGAGTTAGATTCAAATACATGCAACCCCCTTTCCCCCTTCTTTTATTATAATTACTTGAAGCCAAAATGTTCAGTATCAATCCACCTTAAATTAACAACCACATTTCATTAGGTCTCATGCCCCCAAACAGCCATCTCCTTGCAGCAATATTTTATCAGCCTCAAGATAATTGGAAACTGCTGATAGTTTTTTCCCAACCACAGAAAGGTAGTTTTCTGCTTTTCCAAACAGATACAGAGACAGAAGACTTTCTGTGCTAGTAATTTTCCATGGGTTTTCCACCAATGTCATAACTAGATTTCTAATGGGAATCTGCACATTCTAAGTAAATAAACGGTGTAAAGTAAGAACCAAGAAGGAAATTGTTCACATTTTGGTTGTATCCTCTGATTGCAATAGTAGTGAGAAATGTAGAGTAGCAATAGAAGACTCCTCCTATTCCCTCTAATGTCTTCCTGAGTTTCACAGAGGGAAGGTAACTAAATTCCAGGAGAGCTCATGAAGGTTTTAGATGTGCAATCAACTGCATAAGGACCTAATTTCTTAAGTCAATTGCTACCATAAATTTCTTCATACATGCAGGCTCATTACAAATGGGGAGGGGGGTGAATTAAAGCCTGACTGAACTGCTCAGTGGCATTGTGAGATTATTGTTGCAATTAAGGAGGTGCCATTGCAACATTAAAAATGCCGATTGATTTGATCTACAGTGTCATTCTCATATGCACAGAAGGACCTGCTCAAAAGCAAGGCTTCCAGGGAACCACAAGAGAGCTATTTGGATTACTTACAGGTATGTGGATATTTTTATGGTCCCCAGAAATGCAAGTGCACAATAAGCACTTCAAAATGAGCTGGTCTAATGAGAATACTACTGGGTTGCTCCACCATGAGAGCACTTTTTATCATTCTCAGTCAGAACAACTGAACTCATATTGTGCGTTTGTATTTGGCATAATAAGATACTTATTGTGTTGGGTAAATAGTGGACTGGAGAGAAACAAGGAGATAGATTTAAGACCAGCAATTTCAGATGCAACGTGCTCTCTCTTAGGAGAGAAAGATGGTGATGGCTAGTACACTATTAAATGTGATAAAGCAGATACTGTGTTGGATTTCAACTTTATGACCTTGATTAATGCCTGGTAAATCTAGATCAAGGGTGTCAAACGTACAGCCCATGGGCCAGATTCAGCCCACACAGGAATGCAATCTGGCCTGAGAGCAGCTGACTTTGTGCTGCTTCCTGCTTCTAACATCACAGCTCCTTCTGGCCAGTCTCTCCTTGTTCCTGCTTCAGAGTAGAGAAAGAAACCCTTCACTCGATTGGCTGAGGGCTCCTTCCCCCTTCTCCTCCACTGGGGAGGGAGAGGGAGGGAAGGGGCCAGAGAGAGGGGGAAAATGGCATTTCATGGGATTTCTAAGACAACCAGCCAAAAAGTTTTATTTCAGGTATAAGAGAAAGAGAGAGTGAGAGTCCTGTCTTTAAGACAAAAAACATTTTATTCCAGGTATGAGAGAGAGAGAGAAACAGAGACACAGAGAGACAGAGAGTCTTTTGTGTTTAAGACCAAAAATGTTTTATTCCAAATATAAACTTTTGTGAGCAAACACACTTCAGAGAGGGGGGAGGGGGAGCCAGAGAGAGTACTCCAGAGAGGTGGGAAGGAGTCCTATGGCACTTGGAGAGATCCCCCTTTCCATTTTAACAGATGATGATGATGAAGAAGAAGAAGAGACTGGATTTATACCCTGCTCTTCACTTGGAGTCTCAGAGTAGTTTACAAATTTCCCTCCTCACAACAGACACCCTGTGAGGTAGGTGGGGCTGACAGAGTTCTTTCCAGAACTGTCCTTGAGAGAACAGCACTGACAGAACTATGGCTTGCCCAAGGTCATCCAGCAGCTGCAAGTGGAGGAATGGGGAATCAAACGCAGTTCTCCCAGATTAGAATCCACACACTTAACCACTGCACCAAACTGGAGGAGGAAACCTAACAGCACAGCTTGCATTCCTTATTAGTGAAAGGGAGCAAGAGTATAACAGCACCTTAAAGATGAACAAAATTTGTGGCAGAGCATGCGCTTTCATGAATCACTGCTCACTTCTTCAGATACAGCTGGAATGTGAGTCCATCTGTCCTTATATCTTGGAGAGTGAAGTGATTTCAGACACCAAAAGACAATAGCAGACATTGGTAATGAGAGAAGAAACCTAGGTCTCAATTCAGTCCAGGAGTTTGCACTGTCTTGAGAGGCATGATCAGTTGCAATTCAGCAGTCTCTCTAATATCCCTTTGAAATTCCTTTGTAAGAAAACTGCTACTCTTAGGTCAGTAACTGAATGCCCTGGAAGGTTAAAATTTCCCCCACTGTTTTTTTGAATATTGTGGTTTCTAATAGTAGTAGTAAATGTAAGAGTCCAGTAGCACCTTTAAAGACTAACAAAACTATGGTAGGGTATGTGCTTCTGTGAGTCACTGCTCACTTCTTCAGACTTTTTTCCATTTATTCTTTGTATCCTCCTGGACTGAATTCTCCTGTACCAAACTGAGACCTAGGTTTCCTGTCTCATTACCAATGATGGTATCACCACGCCTCTGTATATCGCACCAATGCTGATATCTCCACCCCTCTGCATATCACACGTAATCCAATCATACCTGCTATTACCATTCAGCATCTGAAATCATCTTTATAAAGTTTATATCTCTGGTACCTTGTGTTACATTTTAAGGCACACATGGCCCGGCCCAACAAACTGACATTTATGTCAAATCTGGCCTTCGTAACAAATGAGTTTGACACCTCTGATCTAGATGCTCATAGTTACATGGGTAAGTCATGGTCTTGCATGCTGATATCTCACAGCAGTGTTTTGATTAGTGCTACCCCTTGTATTGTATTTCTGGAGGAAGGGTGGAGTTCTAATGTAATAATAGCTTTTTCTCCTGCCATCCTAACTGTATGTATTCAATTGACTACAACTCAAAATGAAAACATTTCTTTAAAAGCCAATAGGAGGTAGCATTGCTTAAGATTCACACAGCTGAACAGAGATATTCCAACATCCAGTGCCAAAAATTAACACCGAATTGGACAAACATAAGGGCTGTGTTATTGTTCTCAACAGCCAAAGTCAGTAATCATTCAATATAAGTATATCTGAGCAGGAATTCCATATTATACCCACCTGTGTATTTGTATAACAAGACAGTGTTGTAGCATTATCACTGTTCATCATATGACAATTATGGAGTTCATTATTGGGGAGTTCAGGTTCGAAGGACTTGCGTGTATTGGGGAGTTCAGGTTCGAAGGACTTGCATCTCATAAAGCCAAGTGCAGTAAATTCTGTAACATTTCTCTAAAATCCTTCTGATCAAATGGTTCTGCTCTGAATACACATTAATCGTTATATGCCATCTATTGTTGATTGTTGAATCTTTCCTACCAGTCAGATGTTAAGGTCAGCTACCTCCATATAAGCCAGAGATCATATTGTTGGTAACAAGATAAAAAGAGGAGAAATTATTTAAATAGTTGTGATGGGAAAATGTTTCAATCAAAACATGATAACAATATGATAAATTCCATCATGAAATATTATATTTGAAAAGTTCTGGCTCTCTAAGCAACCAGAGAGGAAGCACAGATTTCTTAGAGCAACTTCATGATCTTGCTGTGGTAAGGTTTGTGGGTTTTTCAAAAATAGAATTTGATTTCAGGATATTTGAAACTTTGCCAATCAAGGTCTGTCTTGTACCACACCAATTTATAAATATAGTTGAATTATCAAGCTCATTATTTTCAAGATTTGTGAGCAGTAGGATAATTTCTCAACTACATTATTTTAGCGTCCATGCCCACAGAGTCTAGAAGGGATAACAATTTATGAATTAAGGTAAAGAAACCACTTCTAGCAACAAACTATTTTCCCATGAATAAGGTTGAATCCAATAGCATTATCAAATTATTTATCTGATCCATTAACTATCATATCATCTGGAGTTAAATCAGTTCCCTCCAGATTTCCTGTTAAAATACCAGCACTTTAAACCAACATCCATCTTGTTTTGATTCAGTTTCAGCTTGTTACCCACTTTACCAGAGCGTGTGGACACTAGTTTAAGACAGAGATGGCTGCATTCTTACCTAATGAAGCAGAGCTGGCTATCAGGAACATATTGATGACCTCCAAAACCAGCCTCCAGATGGTCTCATTCAGTTGCTTTATACAAACGCTAGATAAGATGGAGGACAACACGGAACCCTGAGTCATCCATGTCTTAGGGCCAAGCAACTGATTTTGTATCTCTAATGGGTTTTTTAAAATATATATTTAATCAGACTAAAAGAGACAGAATCACCAGAGTGGTCTGTTTGCAACTCTAACTCTGAAGAAGTGAGCAGTGACTCACTGCCACAAATTACCATGGAAGAAATTCCTATATCTGTTTGTAACCCGAGATCATCCACAATATGACTAATGTTGCCTCTGTCACATAACCAAGCCTGAAGTCAGACTGAAATGGGTCATTAGTGGCTGATGAGCCACAGAGCTGGCAAACTGAGTGAAAAGGGGCACTACACTGGAATATTATTTCATGTTTGGTCTAACCTGCCCAATGGCTAAAAGATAGGATGTCCTTGTGTGCACACATCTGCATTAAAGTGAAGTGACAGAATGTGGGAGTAGAATAAGCAAATGTTTTTAAGGAGAGATGGGGCTATGGTTGGGAAGAGTCTTTTTTATTCAAGAAAATTATATTTGCTGACTGGAGAGAAAAGTTTTTACAGATGCCCTTTAAACTTTGTCAGCACATCACTGTCTGTAGCATTAAAAAAGGGAACGTTTCTAGTTTACACAATGCATGCTGTTTAAAAAAAAACCCTTCAAGAGGCTGATTACACTTGAAGAGGTCTGTAACCTCCAATGCTTTAATTGCTGAAAAAATAGCTTATGTAGTTAATTCTAAAAGGAGCACAGATGTATGTGTAGTGATAGTTATGAGAAGGCAGCTGATTTGGATGTAATGAGTGCTTTTTCATCAGTGAAAATATGACATTTCTTATTTGCCTTCAAGTAAGCTACTTCATACCTTTTTAATCTGCTGTTGTACAAAGAAAATTGTCCCATGCCCCATAGATATGTCATCCCTTGTCCCATATTGTTGTACATTCCTTACATGGGTGCCTTTGAACTCTTTGTTTCTTCTTTCTCCTCTTTTCTTTGTTTCACAGGGGTCAAACTAGTTGTTACCAAGGCAAAAATTTTACTTGGTGAGCTCCTGGCATTAAAGTTGTGAGCGAGCAATTTGGCTGCTGCATGAATTAGTTTGCTCTGGAGCCATCCTTCCTGAGCGAAGACAAAAAATCTTTGAGCCGGAGGATAAAAAACTGTGAGCTAGCTCACACTAACTCAACTTAGAGGGAACACTGGTTGTTACAGTTTCTAAGTGTCCAACTTGTGGTCATTAATGTCATTTTGGAGTTGAACTCACCCATTTAAAAATGTCACTTGGGCTTGATCCTAATCAGTGCAGTGGGATAAGGAGATCCTATTTCTCCCCTGCACCTGTTCAAAAGTGCTAAAGTGCTAAAATAGCTGTGGGGGGCTGTTTCAGTAGTTGAAAAAGTGTGGAGGGGGGACTTCAGTGGTCCCACCAAACTTCAGCGGGCCCTCTCGGTATTTTAAAATGGCTGAGCTCAGCTCTAAAAGGGTATTGGCAACCATGGGTTGGACCCATGGACACCACTGTTGGAGTGAGCAACAGCATGTGTTACATTGGGGTGCACTACATCACTCTAAGTATGTATAGATGTTATATTCCAGAAGGGGATGCCTCTCTTTGTCTTAAACTGGGAGCTGCCCTCTGACCCCTTCCCTTTCTCTATCTTTGTCCTGTCACTCTCTCTTTAAATGGCCTTCCATGGAGACACAGGTCTCTGCAGGTCTCTCCTGTAGATACGATGCCCTCATGCTCCCACACACATGATGCCAGACAAGCTGGCCATTTGTGATAGGGAAAGCACTCTTTAGATTAGGCTTCTCTCTCTTCTTTTGACTGCAACCTGAGTGTGAAATGAATCTATCTGAATAAATAGAAGTTTGCCTTTTTTGCAAGTATCACTTTTCTATGACTGGCCAAAACTCTGCAATATTAACCAAATATCCCAATAGTCTGTCCTTAAGATACTTGTCTTCTTTGTTCTTAATGAGATTTTAATTGTTTTTCAAATTCTTTCAAATTTTAATTTGTATTCCCCCCCCCATTGTGGGAAGGTAACAGCGTTCCGTGCGCCTTGGTGTTTAGTCATGCCAGCCACATGACCATGGAAATGTCTTCGGACAGCACTGGCTCTTTGGCTTTGAAATGGAGATGAGCACCACAACCCTAGAGTCGGATTTGACTGGCTTTCGAGCAAGGGAACCTTTACCTTTACCTTTTACTCCCCCATTGTTCCTATGTCAAAACAGCTTTTGCCTTAGGTCTAGGGATGTGCATTCGGTTCATCCGAACCCGAATGCACCTCCGAAAATGGCCTATTCGGGCCCTTCTCGAGCTGCTGAGGGCCGATTCAGATTCTCTGATCTGAATTGGCTTGCTGCCGAATTGCCGCCGAAATTCAGCGGCAATTCGGCCCCATTATATCCTATGGGCCATTGAATAGTGAAAACATAGGCTATATTCTGGGGGATGGAGGGAAGGAGGTTTGAGGGAGAGGCTCCAATCTCACAAGGTAGCTGCTGGAGCCTCTCCCCAAGATACCCACCAAATGTCAAGAACATTGGACCAAGGAATCCAATTCTACGGGCCCCCAAACAGGTTACCCCCATCCCCTCCATTGTTTTCTATGTTGGGGGGAAAAGTTACTGTTGACAAACCAACGGGGGGGGGGGGGGGCAGCCAATTGCTGCATGCAGCCTGCAAGGTTGGTGGTGTTGCTTTGCATACCACCTTCGTGGGTGGGGAGGGGGGAGAGAGAGTCAACTTTACCCAACTCTACCCTGGCCTGACCTGCTACATCCCTGGACTTCTGGTTGCACCATCAATTTACACAGGGAAGGGCCTGTATAAATTTTCTTCCTGTTGGTCTTTTGGGGTTTCTATGTAACACTGTGGCATGCTTGCACTGCCACAGTGCCACTTGTTCTGGAATGTGTCACTTGTTCTCATGGCAAACAAGCACCTCCCAAGACAGTTCACTTTCCCTGAGATTCTCTGGAAGAGTCTAACTGCTGGGTGCTGCCTGCTTTCCTGCCTTAAGTGCTTCCGGCTGGGTTTTTCCAGTGGAAACAGTGGAGAGAATGGGAGTAACCTGTTTGGGTGCCTATAGAATTGCTCCCACTGGTCCAATTGCTTTGGGACATGGGGGTGTATGTGGTGAGAGGCTCCCGAAGCTACCCTGAAAATTTGGAACCTCTCCCTCAAACCCCCTCCCCCACAGAGCCACTAACAGCACTGTGGGAAAAAAGTAACTTCCCCCCACCATAGAGAACAATGGAGGGGATGGGGGCAACGTGTTTGGGGGCCTGTAGAATTGGATCCCCTGGTCTAATGTTTTTGAGCCTTTGTGGGTGTTTTGGGGAGAGGCTCCAGCAGCTACCCTGTGAGTTTAAAGTCTCTCCGTCAAACCCCCTCCCCTCCAGCCCCCAGAATATACCCTATGTTTTCACCATTGACTTCAATGGCCCATAGGATATAATGGGGCTGAAATTGACATTCGGCTGGCCGAAAGACTCCCCAATTGGCTCGTACTGAACTGACATGCAGGAGTCTTACTGCCAGCCAAAATTGATTCTGCCTCACTCAGCCGAATCCGAATTGGCTGATTTTTTTTTCTTGCACGCCCCTACTTAAGTCTCTTATGTGAGATCTTTGGCTGTGACACTGAACTACCTGCTGCAAAAGCTGAAGATGAGATGTATACAGTTAGTTTTTAAAACATTAACTCAAGTAAATGAAACTACTTTATGCCTTACTGACACATTTAAAATTGTGATCCCCCCCCCTTTTTATAATACAAAACAAAAAACAGCCCAGAAACAATCTTGCCTACAGATAGATATAAATGATTGGGGGAATGCATGAATAAAAATGATGACAAAAACAGATAAATCTGTGTCATGGTCAAATCAGGGGGATCTAGACTTGGATGGTTTGTTCTTCAGGTTGCAGTCCTGAATTTGTACCAGAAACTCAAGTATTGTAAGCAATGATCAAGAGCGGAAAGCCAAGCTCCTAGTATTCATACTAGAATTGTCAATTCCAGAGATTTCTTACTGCTTGCCCATTATGGGTGCCAATACTAAGTACCTTTCTGTACTTGTGAGTGGCTCTCAAACCTGAATTCACACAGGCCATGGTAATGTACTAGGCAAGGTCCTACTTCAGACCCTAAATCGTGGTTCAAACCTCAGAGTTCTTCATAAGCCCACAACTGTGGGAAACAATCCATACCCCTTCTTGCAAAACCAGTCCTAGGTTGTCTAATACACAAACGTCTTATATAGCATCAGAGAGGAAGTATTCTGAATACAAAAGGAGAGAAGGGAATCACACACAATCTAACTTCCCACAAAAGCTGCTTCAGGATGGTGTCAGCTGTTGCCTCTGAAGCAATGTAAGCGCCTTGGGTGTCTTTGTCAATCTACAGCCTAAGGCCACTGTTGTTGGAGAAATAAGGAAGTGTTAAAAGTAGTGACAGGTAGTTTAGTCAAGAAGGCTTTGGGAATGAGGAAAGGATAATTGGGGAATCACATTTATTATAATTTGTTAAGTTCACAGTACAAAACAACAGAAATGGAAGAATGGAACTTTCTTGACACAAGAGAAACATAAGGAGGAAAATTATGTTTCATTTTGAGGAATTCAGAAGGCTTTTTATTTGTGACAAAAAGTATAAAATCATACTGAATCCTATGTGCTAACAAAATGTTTTCTGGAGGGCATTTTGAAACCTGTGGCACTAAGCATTCCCATGGCAGATAAGTGATAGACAAATAACTAGACTCCAGGATTCTGTGTTCTAAGCATAAAATGTCTAGCTGGAAATGTGTCTCTCTGTCTCTCTCTGTCTCTCTCTATCATCTATCATCTATCAATCAGTCTATCAGTATGTGTGTGTATATATGTGTGTGTGTGTGTCTGTGTATCAGGAGATGGTGGCAAAAGCACCAATATAGATGGGTGCATTTGAAAAAAAAGTTTTAATTCCACATTGCAATTCCAAAAAGGGCCAGATTATCATTTTTCATTAAGCACTGCAAGTTTAATTAAATTAAATTAATTAATTAAACACTGGAAGTTTAGAAAATCATGTTGGGAAAATGTTCAGTGATCCAGTTGGATGTCTGCCCATTATTTCCTATGGAGGAAAATGACAGTTTTTTCTGGAACAGTTATTTTTCATCAAAAGGCACCAAAATTGCAGTGAATCTAGTCCCCTTCTCTACTAAAGACCCTCCAAGTTTCAAGTGAATAGGACAAAGGGATCTGATTTTATAGCACTATGAGGAAGAGACCCTCAGCCATGTTTCTCTCAATTATTCCCTGTGGGGAAAATGGTGGGGAAATAGTGGGTTTTCCAGAGTGACTTCTCCCTCGTCAAATGCCACCAACATTTTAGGCAGTACAGCAATATTTGATTACACACCCCTGAGTATTGCTGCTCTACCCTTTATCTTCGCAAGAACTGAGTCGATAGCAAAACTCAGCACCAGCAAGTAATTACGGCACCTATAACATGCCAAGTACTAGTATCTGCTCAGCAGACATGGATTTGCATTGTGCTGAGGGAATGGCTCTAGTGTCTCCTTTTTCCAGCTCCCGATGCCCTTCAAGGCATTAAATCATCTCCCCCCCCAACACACTCTGTGGATGTAGTTATAGCCCTTCCAGCAAATTACCACATACAAGCAGCCCTGTTCACATGTATAGAGATTAAATAGATTACTTTTGAGAAGGCCCTTCTTCATGTTTTCCTATGTGTTTCTCAATTCCCCAAGTAGTGAGAAATTCATGGGGGAGCAGAGCACTTGGTGCCCTTTGGGGAGGGCAGGGTTTGGGGTGCAGAGGGACCTCAGCAGGGTATAATGCCATAGGGTCCATTGCCCAAAGCAGCCATTCTCTCCAGGAGAACTGATCTTGGAGATCTCCAGGTGCTGCCTGGAGGCTGGCAATACTAAGGGGAGGGCCAGACCTGTAGATTTGAGGGGTAGATCCTGGGGAGGGCAGGGTTTGGGGTGCTGAGGGACTTCAGCAGTGTATAATTACATAGAGTCCACTGCTCAAAGCAGCCATTTTCTCCAGGAGAGCTGATCTTGGAGATCTCCAGGTGCTGCCTGGAGACTGGCAATATTAAGGGGAGGGTCAGACCTGTAGATCTGAGGGTTAGAGCCTGGGGAGGGCAGGGTTTCAGGTGCTGAGGGAGTTCATCAGGGTATAATTCCAGCAGGGTATAATGCTGGGAAATTTTCTGTAGGGGAAATGATGTGCTGTGGCTGGGGAACACCATGATTTCTGGGAGATCTCCAGACCCCACAGGGAGATTGGCAACTCCAGTGACAATTTAAGGGAAGACTGGGATATGTATTTTACCTCAGGACACATTCAATGACTCCCAACAGCAACAACAAACTGTTTAGAATGTTAGAGGCAAAGGTCAATCAGGCCACATATGCAAATGACCTCTGTGTTCTGACAGGCTATTGGGGGCAGAGGAACAGCAAACTGTTTAGAATATTGGAGGCGAGACTCAGGCAATGCAGCCAGTGGATAGGGACAGCTTCTGAGTGACAGATCAGGGAGCGTGTGGAATGTTCAGGAGAGTCCATGACCAAAACAGAATTATTATACAAAGAGATCCCCAGAGAGAAAGATCCCTCACTCCCAAGATTCTTCAGCCAGCTGACAGCATTGTCTGCCTGCTTCTCTCTCAATTTCTTCCAGAATTTAAACTGCTCGTCTTTACCATCACAAATCAACCCCCTCCCAATTGGGGAGATAATTTCTTCCATAGGGGCTTTGAGGAGATATTTTCAATAACTAAAAACATTACCATTGTTTCATCATAGGCCCCAGCTTCTCCCAGGCATGTTACTTTAGACCAAGTTCATGAGACGGAACCATTTACTGTAAATTCACATCATTCTTATGATGTATTTTTATTTATTTAATTTATTCATGAGCAGAGCTTGTACTTGTACTCTCTAATGTTAAGTGACCATTGTTTATACTATTCTTGAACAAAATCTTTATGAAAGGACGATTTAAAAGCAATTGAAGAGCAGACTTGTAGCTTTTCACAACATCTTTCATGTGAAAATTCCTTCAAGGAGACTTTTATCTGGGTGATTTCTAGAAATCATGACAAGGCATACATTCCAATTGTGTAATATACTTTAAAAAAAAGTTATGGAGAATAGGTCCATCAGTGGCTACTAGCCATGGTGCCTAAGGAAATCTCCACATTCAGAAGCAGTCAGCCTCTGAATCCCAGTGCCAAGAGGCAACATCAGGGGGAAAGCCTTGGCCTCTATGCCCTGTTGTTGGACTTCCAGAGGAACTTGTTGGTCACTGTGTGACACAGAATTTTGGACTAGATGGACCACTAGGTCTCTTTTCATGTTCTTAGTCTTCTTTGTTGGTCTCCCATCTAAGTACTGACCCTTCCTAGTTTTTAAGATCTGATGAGATCACGCTATACCATACCATTCCATATCCTCATACAAGTTAGAGTAGCTTAAAACCTAATTAAAACCTAGGGTCTAAGCTGGTTGAAAAGGCATGCTGGTTAAATTAGCTGTTGAGCATTATGTACAGATTGCGAAGACCCAGCAAGGGCTCTGATATAACCATGGACACTACTAAAAACACCAGGCTTCCATACATCTCTGGCAATAATGGTGCCACCCTTCCTCAAACACAGCCTTGCATTTGCAAAAATTATAGAAACACATTCATTCAAGCGTACTGCTGTTAATAACAAGCATTTCTCCATAAAATGAAGGTTTGATTGGAAGAAGTAAAAAAAAAGTTTACAGCAGTCCCATTATTGGTTGAAGAGTATTCACAAAGTTTTTGCATGTAATTCAGAAAGGTCAACTGCTTTCTGTACAAGGTATATTCTGGTGATTCTTGCATTCTAGGTTGAATTCTATGATCTGTAGTTTCTCCAGCTTGGTGTTGTGGTTAAAAGCAGTGCACTGCAATCTGGAGAACTGGGTTTGATTCCCTACTCCTTCATATGCAGCTAGCTGGGTGACCTTGGGTCAGTCAAAGTTCTCTCAGAACTCTCTCAGCCCCAATGGACTCACAGTGTATCTGTTGTGGGGAGAGGAAGGGAAGGTGATTGTGAGCCACTCTGAGACTCCTTTGTGTAATGAAGAGCAGGGTATAAAACCAACTCCTTCTAGTTCAAGTCAGGAATATGAGCATGTGTATGGGATAGGGTTGCCAGTATCCCATGGCCACTGGCAGGGGATGGGAGGTAGGGCTGTCAGATCCAGGTTGGGAAACTTCTGGAGATTTGGGGGATGGAGCCTGGGGAGCACAGGGACCTTGGTGGGGTACCATGACGCACAGTCCACCCTCCAAGGCATCCATTTTCTCCAGGGGAACTGATCTCTGTAGTCTGGAGATGAGCTGTACCTCCATGAGATACCCAGCTCCCATCTGAAGGCTGCCGTCCATAATATGGTTCTTGGGCTGACTTAACCAGGAGTAGCAAAACAGTTTATATTAGCATAGTGGAAGAAGACAGAACAGAACAGCTCCTTTGAAAGCTGTTCCCTTGACTATGAGTTTGAAGAATGTGTTCCTGCCATCCTTCATCCCTGCGATGGACTGTAGATTCATGGAAAAATCTGAAAAGAGGAGGGAGATATTTTCCTATTATAATCTGTGCCCAATTCCAACATTCTAACTCTGCTGAAGTTTTAAGCCTTGTCTTTATTAACAATTGGGTATTGGGTAATTTCAGAAAAATACAGCCTTCAGATATACATATTCCCTATAGAGTTACAACCAATCTGGCACCAACAGGAAGAGGTAATGAGAAGTGTAATTACCTAATATAAATGAGCTCAGTAGTGCTTGTGTTCCATTTTGAAAGTGCCACCTGTTTTCATTAGCATTTCTATACCTTGTATTTAAATTGCACAGTACATGGACTGGGGGTGCACTTTTGGCAGCCTAAGTGCCATTCAAATGCTTTGAGAGTTTTTGCTCCTTCTCTTAAAAAATTAAGAAGACGTAATGGTATCAACAAAATTCACTTCATCCCCTGTGCAGATGTATTTTGTTTGTTGTCAACTGATGGTTGGATGTTACTTAGTGCATAAATTATGCAAAGGGGAAGATAAAAAGTGATAATGTGTGGTCGTTTGGTTAATCAGTACAATTGACAGCTTGACAAATCTCCCTTGTCAAATGAAGCTGGAACACTTATTCCTCAAGCTCTTTACATTTCATGGCATTTTAATTTCCCCTTCAGATGCTGCAGTAACAACTCAGGTTGCTTCTCACATCACAATAATGCTCTGTTGACAATTCAGGTGAGCTCAGGCTTCTTGGATGCCCAAATCAGCAACTCTGCTTTCAAAAATAAATAAATAAAGGAAACGTTCATTCTAATTTGATTCCATGTGTGATTGTGACACTCATCAACACATGCCCACCTTCTCGAAACACTGAACAAAAGTTCTGCTGCAAAGGCAGCAGGTGAATACATAACATTTGATTTGCAGTCATTCATATGAAATTCACACTTCTGCAGAAATGTAAAACCCCCAAGTAAAGCCAACTTGAGAGTCTGGCTCAGCCCGCACAATTAAGATTCATGCTGTTCTGGGTATTTGTTTCAAATGCAGGGTGTTCTCTCATGCCTATGCTCTGATGCTTCTTCTGACATTAAAAACTGATAAAAGAAACAGACCACAATAGCAATAGCAGTAGCATTTCAAAACATGCTTAAATATTTGCCACTCTGCATATGCTTTCATTTTGTCTATTGGCAGTTTTTAGCAATAACAGTGGCCGTGACTGTGAAAGCAGCTAAAAACACTCTACATTATTAATACTATCATCAATGGTGGATAACTTCAGGTCTGTAGGGAATAATTCAGTGATGCCAGAACTTGAGAGATGTCAGTCATACTAATGTCTAATTTTGATGACATTGCTGTATACTTCCTGCCCTGAGAATAAATCCACCATTTGCAATATTCCTTTGTATCTTGGTGCAAAGCTCTCACAATAAACCATGGTCATATTTAGTCCCCTATCATGACCTGCTGGTGCACAGGAAGCAAAGCATGGGTACAGTTGTTTGCATGGGTCTTTGCCTAGAGAAAGAGTGAATCAGGGTTGCCATGCAGCCTCAGGGATACATGAAAGAGGTCTCGGTTAATGAAATATACGGTCATTTGTATGGCCCCTGATTATAATGTCACCATCAACTTCTCTCTTAATGCAATCTACACGGCCAAACTCAGACTGGATTTCTAAAAGCATCCCCTTTTTTGTAAAAGTGTTAGACAAAACCTGAAAATAGTCATAACATAGGGCTGTGGGGACCCTTGTGTCAAAAAGGTCTCCTCAACCCAACCCAGGCTAAAGACCCTTTCACCAAGAGGCTGGCTAGCTGCAAATTACAAAAGGTGTTGGAGGCACCTGTGTACCTTCAACCTGGGTAGGCTACCACCAGTGCTTCTCTATCCCTTCAGTCAGGAGCCAAAGGACCAATTCCCTACCTTCCTGGGATTACCTAGGGAGTCTTCCCTGTGAGGTTGGCTCACAGTAGGAAACCCACCAAAATTACTATTATGGTAGTGGACTCTCAATCTAGGCACTATATTTCTTATTGCAGCTGCAAAGACAAAGAACCCAAGTTTAGTATTTAAAATATAATTTTATTAAGGTGCAAATATTACTTAAAATACTGGGAGGAAGAAAACAATAAAACTAGAAATTAAGAAGCTGACTAAACACTTTCAAACCTTGGTTTTCAGAAGACAAGATGTTACCAATTAAGAGTTCTTGATCCAAAAGCGACTCTTCCCCAGAGTCCCAAAAGACAATCTGGTTGACTTCAGCAACAAAGTCTTAAGATGGCCATGCGGGCACCATCAAGCCCTCTGAATAGGCTTCAAGAATAGATACCGTGTTCCCCCGAAAATAAGACACTGTCTTATATTTATTTTTTCTCAAGAAGACACACTAGGGCTTATTTTCAGGGGATGTCTTATTTTTATTAAGTATAATACAACAATCTACATTTATTCAAATACAGTTAAGTCATCTTCTTCTGGAACATCATCATAACTCTCTAGACCCGGAATTCCATCCTGAATTTCTTGCGACTCCATTTCCTTTAGAACCATTGGCCTCAATCTTTCATGTCGAGCAATAGAGCTCTCATTAAATTAGCTCTTATCCATGTAACCTGCTCGGAGTGCATTGGTAACAACACTGTCAGTGATTTTATTCCATGAATTCTTCACCCAAATCACGACCTCTTGCAGGCTAGGCTTCACAAAGTTTCCACGCTGATTTCTTGTCATTCTATTTTCACTGTAGTCGTTAATTTCCATACGCAAATGGTCTTTGAATGGCTTGTTTATTGCAATATCAAGAGTCTGCAGATAGGCAGTCATTCCTGTGGGAATCATTATTTGATCTATTTTTCTTTGTGCAAGGAAGTTCTTCATGTCTTTAGCACGGTGAGTGCTGGATGAATCCCAGGCTAGCAGACCTCTTTGGCCACCTCGCAAAACAAGTGGCAGCATTAAATCAAGCCACTTCCTTATAACTGCTTGTGTGCACCAGGCTTTTTCTGTTTCAAGAACATAAATGACGGAAACATGTTCAATCTTATCTTTCTTGCCCTTAGTGATGATAAGAGGTGTAGCTTTCTTTCCGTCCAGACGAATGGCCAAAATACAGGTAATACGTGAACTTTCGTGACCAGTGGAGGGAACGTAGATTGAGGAGGCACCCCTCTGTTCAATTGTTGTTTGGGCTCCTTGACCCATAAACAATGCAGTTTCATCCATAGCAATCATGTTGCAAGGTTGGTATTTAGAAAAGTCAATGCCATCAACAAAGGACTTGAATGCAAGTGCTCGCTTAATAACTTCTGCATCTTCCAACTTAAACAGTGTTGTTGATTTTCTTAGAGACAGTTCATGTCGCTGAAGGAAGCCATCCAGCCAGTGTTGTGATGGTTTGAATTCTGGGGATATTTCGAACTGTGGTGCCATTGCAAGGGCAAATGCTTGAATATCAGCCCTGCGCACAACCAAAGCCTTTGCTCTCCTGTCAGCAATCCATTCACAGATTATGTTTTCCAGCTCAGGAAATAAAGGTTGGTGACCTGAACCACACTTGCGCATCTTAGCATTTCCTCTGTCCACATGTAGACTGAAGTTATCGTATTTTGCCCGTAATTTTCGGACCATTCGGATATCCAACTTCTTCTCTTTGCAGAAAGCCGTAAGATTCTTGCCCTGGTCCGAGTCCTTGACAATTCCTTTCTTGTACTCAACAGAATAGCTCTTTCTTTTTGCACTCATCTTGTCTGGGGGTACAGATACTCAGGAAAAGCAGAGATAGGCCAGCAAAGCTGATGTGTAAGGGCTGAATTATTTATTTGGGATCCAGCGAGCACTGGGTCCAATCTGCACAGTGGAGCTGGGATGATCTCTCTGGGCTCAGTAGCAGACTGATTGCTGAAGCTTTCCCCCTATCCCCTGGTGTTTGTGGGGGGGGGTGAGAGAGGCCCACAGACTGTTGCTGGACTGGTGCTGGGTAAAATAGCGGAGTGTCCTGCTCCTCATTTTACTAAGAAAACTTTCATTGTGGAGACCTCCAGTCTCTATGTCTTCACCTCCACCTGAAGCCTGAGCATGCACAAGATGGCCGGGACCTGATAGGGGGAGCTGACCTTGTTGGTGGGGCTGGCGCTCGTGATGCGTGAACTCCTATCCCCTAGCCGTTCATGCGTGCACAATAGGATGCCTGTGACCGCGGTTACCACACGTGCACCCATGCATGCACAAATGCCCCCTGCGGGTTTTGTGGGGCCCCTCCCCCCAGCCCCTCCCCCCTCCTTGGGGACTCAAGAGGCAAATGATCGATGGGGCCGGGAGGGAGGCGGCAGCAGCAGCAGCACCCCACTCGTCGCCTGCATTGGGGGTGGAGGGAGAGCGGCAAGCCGAGCGGCCGCTGCCTGCCCAGAAGCACGGCTGCCTGGAGCAGGAGCTGCCGAGCCCCGAGCAAGCAGGGGGCCTCTTCCTCCTCCTGGGCGCTGCCGGTGGGACTCACTCCGGGAGCCACTGCCGCTGGCTGGGACGGACGCCACACCCGGTCACCTCCTTCTCCTCCCCGCCCCCTGGGGTAGGTCCGGCACCGCCCCGTTTACCATGCAGCAGCCTCCAAGTCCCGTTGCAGCCCGGGCAGAGGAAGAGCCTGGCTAGGGGCAGGGGGGGATAACCAAGATCTGGCAGGTCTGTGCCATCGCCTCTGCCGGGCGGCACCCTCCTCCTCCGGCTGGGACTGGACTCCTTCCCTCCCGGCCTTTGGATTTCCGCCCCCTCCTCAGCCCGGACTCGGTTGCTTTGTTGCGCCCCCTCCCCCCGTCCAGTCCGGCTGGCCTTCTGCGGAGGCGAGGGCGGCGGGTGGTCAGCCGAGATGGGGCAGCACTGGGGGATGAGTGGGGGCCTGAATTGTTCCCTCTCCACGGTGCGCCTTTGTGCTCCTCCACAGTTTTTTAACCTCTGCGCCGAAATGCATGGCGTGGCTATACAGATATGCTGCATAGCCACGCCCATCACTAGGTCTTATTATCGGGGTAGGGCTTATACCACAAGTGCATAGAAATCCTGCTAGGGCTTATTTTTGGGGTAGGTCTTATTTTCAGGGAAACACGGTAATTTATTGTCTGAAACATAGATTGCTGTTAGGCCTACACAAATATCTTATTGTTGCAGGTAGGCCTGTCAGTAGCAGGATGACTTCATTGGTTCTCTGTCCATGTCAGAAGAGCAGTGGTGTGATCTGTGGCTCACTCCACCTCCATGGCTGGTTCTGCATCTGGCATTCTCAACACTGAGAAACACTCAGTGTTTTCTCAACACTGAGGAAAAGTTGCAGCTCAAAACCACATTCAGATATTCCAGGCCAACGCCATACTGACTGCAAAGTCAACCCTGAATGGCCATAAAACAGCCATAAATCTATGCAGAAGGTACCATAAAATCCAATGATCAAAGAAAGTGAAAGTGGCATGCAATGCAGAGGGTACCATAAAATCTGATGATCAAAGAAAGTGAAAGCAGCATGCAATGCAGAGGAGAATTTCTATACCTATGTCAGTTTGCAAAAAGCCAACGCAGAATCGCCCCATCTCTCACAGAGACTTTATTTATTACTTTGATTTTTACCCTGCCCTCCCTGCCAAGGTGGAATGTTAACTGGAGAGCCAAAAGAACTCCATCTTATCTTTGCAGGTGCAAGGCCACACTGTTCTCTCCCAGCACAATTGTGTGAAACTCTGGAGACACAGAAGCAAGTAATTTCTTTTTTTTTAAAGCCCCCGGAGGGGATTTTTTATTATTTTTTTATATCACTACAAAAACTATAACAGAAGAAAAAGGCAGGGAAACTACATTTACGGGATAAAGTAAAGAACCCACTACTAACTAAAAACCCAAGAGAGGAGTCAAACATTTATAATACTTTTCCTTTAAAGTTTAAATTTAACTGTCTAAAAACAGTACCCCCGATCATCCCATTTCAAAATTCTCAAAGGCACAATTCAGAGTCCTTCAGCCTTTACTTCTCCTTTCCCCTTCTCTTCCATAACTTAAAAGGACTTTTAGGGGCTGCTGCCCCTTGCTCTGACCGAGTATCCTCTCCGGAAGAACCTTAGTCTAGCTCGCCACTGGACTTGCTGTCCTCTTCTTTTTTACCGTCCTCTGACCTTCCCAACTGGACCCTTAGAAATTCTTGAGCTTTCAGAACAGAGTCAATCTTTTCTTTTTTGTCCTTAATCTTGAAAGTAACGCCTTCTGGAAATAACCATTTATATCCAATTGAATTTGTCTGAAGAAAAAGCACAAGTTCTTTATACTTTATACTTCTTTCTCCATTGTCTTACTTCAAATGGAATGTCCTTTAATACTCTGATAGTATTCTCTTCCACTTTTAGGGAAATTCCAGAAACCACTTTCAGGATTGCATCCCTCACATGCCTCTTCGAGAATCTTACAACAATTTCCCCAGGCAGATTGTTTTTCTTTATATAGCCTGAATATGATCTATAAACCTCATCTATATCACTTAGCAGTGATTCCGCCTTCATCTCTGTCACTGGGGCTAGTAATTCGCTCATCACTTCTTTAATATTCTCCCCTTTATTCTCTGGCATGCCCTGGAAGTGAAGGATCATGTTGGCCTTCTCCATTTGCAATTGTAGCAGCTGATCTTCCGTGGAGCTTTGTTTCCTTTCCAGCTTTTGCACTTTTTTCTTCACCTTTTGAGTAACTGCAACCACATCATTTACCTTCTCAGTATTTTGTTTCATTATTTGCAATGTCTCGTTTATCTGGGTTTGCTGAGAGGTAATACATTTAGTCATTGTTGACATCTGTTCCTTGAAGTTATTCAGCTGTTCCAGCAGAGGGTGCATGTATTCCGTTATAGACCTTGCCACCTCACTGGTAGCTTCCGGTTTCGGGCTCTCAGTCCCTTTCAATTTCAAAAGTTTTTCTTTGTCCTTCTTCCCCGCCATCTTTATCATTTGTTTCCTTTGCCAATTTTTAAAAAAGTCTCTGAATATGCGCTTGAATGCTTGAACTTGCTCTGGTAAGTACTTCTAGACAGTTTCCTTTGCGTTTTCTTCCGCTCCCCCCCTCGAACGCTCAAAAGTTCATGTGCAAGGGAGGCGTCCCTCCCCTGCTCACCTTTTTCCCATTCAGTGGGGTGGGGTGGGGAGCTATCTTTTTTCTTTTAAAATGCTTTAAAACTGACTCACATTCATAATTAGTCTTTCAACCTCGCTTTCAGCTTCATTTCTGACACTCGATCTCCTGCGCTTGTCCCGGTCAGCATCACTTAAGTCCATTCAGTCTTACAGCACGTCGGACCGAAGAGGCACCTCAATTCTCCAGCATTCTGCCATCAAAGAGGCAACCTCTTAAAAGTTCCATGGCCAGGGTCCCTTCGCCGGGCCCCTGGGGGGTGGTTGCGAGCCTGCGCACCCCCTCCTTCAGCTGGAGCACAGCTTCATCCCCGGGAGGTCTGGGAGGTGAGTCTGCTAGCGCACCGCCATCCATCGCTCCTTTCAGAAGCAAGTAATTTCAACAACCTCAGGCTAAACCAACTTTTAAAACAGAACTCCATTTTGAATAAACCGAAGTTCCTGAAACCTTGATAAAATGTTTTCCTCTGGCCTTCTCCACTAACTCTGGTGGCCCCCTCACCTTCCTTTGTGACCTATCTATCAGGCAAGCAGCAGCTTCAGAACCCATCAACAAGCACTGTTTGTGAGGGTATAGCCATTGGCAGTGGTACCTCTCCTTGGCACCACAATATGGATATTTAACACTCTCAGTGACAACACCCTTGTGAGGTAGCAGCAACAACCAGAAGATGCTTCTCAGAGGGAGAGGGTAGGAAAGCAAGATGTGGCTGAAAGAGGTTTCCATCCGCTAAGGAGTGCAGGACAATGAGTTTTGGCAAAGCAGAGCAGCTGATATTGATGCCCGACCTACACAGCAGGAAGAGCTAGCCTCAGGATGGCAGTTCGGCAGAGCATGTGAACAGCTGCAACCGGTGGTGGCAAAGAGCAATGGAAGAGGGCGTTGCATCCTTTGCTCATCCTGGACGGACAACCTCAAGACAACTCCCATGCTATCACCCCTCAAAAGACCCCCATCCTTGCTACTGCCTGAAGGGAGAGGATGAAGGCAGGTGTAATGTACTAACCTCCAAAAGCAGGATGCTTAATGCATCAAATTCAGAGAGCTGGGAGATTGTGAAGTCCAGTCTTCACCCCGGGAGGTGTGCCACCTGTTGCCGTGGCTGCCCACGATACCAGATGAGTAGGGCGATCTTGGGAGTGATGTTGGAGTAAGGAGAAGCAAGGCGAATGGGGTTCTCAGCCAGTCAGGAGATGAGGTTAGCAGCACCTCTGGTGTCCCTCTGCCTGTACAGTATGGATCTCAAGCCACTGGGGCTACAGGAAGCAGGTCTGACCGATCTGTCTCTCTCTGTGCATCAGTCTCTCTCCCAGTCTCTGCTGTGTCTCCTTCCTCCTCGACCCCTCCGCCTTTCCTTCCTCTTATCCCCGTCCTCGCTCCCAGAACTGCCCCGCCACCTGGGCAGTCCCTCCCCTCTAAATGTCCCACCCCTCCTTATAGCTTCAGATGCCCACTCGGCATTGGGGGTGTGGCCATGTTCCAGCCCCACCTTTTGCTTGTTGCTGCTGCTCTCCCATCAAATGGGCTTGGCTGGGGCGACTCGCTGCAATGAGGGGCCGATCCGCCGAGCATTCTGCCCATCTCCCGGGGCCCTCGGGGCAACTATTGTACATGGCCGGGAGGACCTGTAAGCCCTGGAGTTGTGCTGGTGTCGGCCTCTGTCCTACTTGGCCCGCCCTGACTGGACACGTCTCTGGCCGCCGGAACCTCGCTTGCTGGTGGGGTGTCATCTCTTCAGGGGGGGCGTGGTTCCGGGGGTCCTGGGGGGAGAGCGTCCTGTCCCAGTCCCGAGAGACCGGGACAGAGATTAAGGGTTAATGCCTCATTGTGAAGCACAGTTTGATAGGGGACTGTCTGCGTACACCCCCTTCTCTCTGATTGGTCAGCATCAGCTAAGACAAGCTTTAAAAACAGCTGAGTGCTGAGGAAAAGGGTGTTTCTCATCTTGCTTTGTCTCTGGCATGTCAGAAGCAAGACCTTATTTTCTCCAGGGGAGGAAGAGATCTGTTGTTTGGAGTTCAGTTGTGATACCTGGTGATCTTCACGCTCCACCAGGAGGTTGGCTGCCCTAGGTGTAGCAGTTAGTGCTTCAGAGCAGCGTCTGTTAGATCCAGGTTGTTGCTGTAAGCAGTTGAGTGGGTGATTTTGAACCAGTCACAGACTTTCAGCCTAACCTACCTCACAGGGTTATTGTGCAAGTCAAAAGGGGGAGAGGAGAATGATGTAAGCTGCTTTGGTCCACATTGCAGAGAAAGACTACTTTTCCTCCTGGGAAACCATTGTTGCCAATCTCCAGGTGAGGGCTGTAAATCACTCAAAATTACAAGTGTTCTCCAGATGGCAGAGATCAGTTCCCCTGGAGAAAATAGTAGACTCTGTGGCAGTCAGGGCTTCAGAGCACAGAAAATGGTGGGATCTGTGGCAGTCAGGGCTTCAGAGCATGGAAGAGGCTACAGGTGTGTGTGTGTGGGGGGGAATGGAAAGCTGAAGAGAGAGGGGTGGGACTTCAGACAGGTACAATGTCATAGACTCCACTCTCCCAACCAGCCATTCCCTTCTGGGGAACCACTGTTGCCAATCTCAGGAGAGGGGTGGAAATCACTCAGAATTACAACTGATCTCCAGGAGGGAGGGGGTGGAGATGCAAAGCTGAAATCAGAGGGGCAGATAATGGCAGGTTGATGCTTGGCTGGGAAGGAGATAGGGTTGCCAACTCCAGGTTGGGAAATTCATGCAGATTTGAAGAGTGGAGCCTGGAGAGGGTGAGGTTTGAGGAGGGGTGGGACTTCAGACAGGTACAATGCCATAGACTCCACCCTTCAAACCAGCCATTTTTTCTGGGTAACAATGGTTGCCAATCTCCAGGTGGGGACTGGAGATCATGCAGAATTACAACTGCTCTTCAGGTAGCAGAGATCAGTTCCTCTGGAGAAAATGGTGGACTCTGTGTCATTGTACCCTGCTGAGGTCACCACAGCACATTGATGCTCAGTGCCTAAGGCCTTGGCACTCTCCCAGAGCCTCTTTCTAGAGTCCGTTATATGTGTGTGTGTGTGTGCGTGCGTATCCTTATGTATTGGCACTTTCCAGCTCTCCCATTGACTGTGTTGTGTGCTCCATCAGCCATTGGCCTGTCAACTGCCATGCAAGAGTACCTGTGTGCCTTAGTTGTCACTTCCAGCTGCTCTGCTATACTAGATGCTACTACTTCCTTGAGGTTCTTGTCCATAGACTCTTTTATGTTCTGGCATCGTATAATCAGTGACGCTTTCTCCATCTCCAGGTTTATTAAAGTGTCTTCCATTCTTTCGCATTTGCTCTTCAGCTCTTGTGCATCTAAGTCCATATCCCTCACTTTTTCCTTTATTTTCCCTTGTCTAGTGGCAAGGTTTGTAATTTCTTGCTTATTACTTTGGATTTGTTGTTTCAATTCTTCTGTTTGTTGTTTCAATTATTCTGTTTCATTCTTGATTTGTATTGTCAACTCATCCATTTTTAAGCTGATGGGTTCAATTTCCTTCTTTATTAGTGCGGGTAAAGTATCTTCCAGTGCATGTTTCATAGCTTGCCCCACAGCTTGCATCACGGCTTGCGTCACACTGCCTTGTATGGTTTTATTTATTTCCTTCATTGTTGCTTGTGGAATGGCCATATTTGTTAGTTTTAACTGTGCACTGCTACCCAATTGTCCTGGAGAGGAGATGGACGTTTTCCTGCTACCACTTGCTCCTGAGGCCATAAACTTGTAAATTTGTCTTCTTGTCTATGTATTGTTTTTTTTATTTGTATTGTATTGTTTGAGTATGATAGTTGTTTATTATTTGTTTATTTGGTTGTTTCTCCTATCTCCTATTTGTTTTTTATTTTGCTGTTTATTTTTATTTTTGTTTTTATTTTTGTGTATTTTGTATGCTGTTAAAGTCTGTTGTTAAAGTCTATTGTGCTCCTACGTTGATTCTCTTTTTAGCTTTCTTTTTCTTATTCTTCCTTCCTTCTCCTTGCACTAATCCTTTTATAGCCTTCTTTCTATATTCTTTCTATATCTATTAACATTCACCCTCTCCCTTTCCTCTTCTTACACTTCTCTCTTTCCTCTTTATTGGTCTGTTTTCCCCTGTTTATATAGTTTCCACGCTGTCTCTATCAATCTCTGTTGGTCTGACTTAATCTTTCTCCCCTTCTCCTATCCGCTTATGTCTCTCCCAACTACTTCCACCCTTCTAGATTTCCAGTCCTTGATTCCTTCACTTTCAGTTGGATGGGATAGAAGCAATATTCAGAAGAAACTCAGCTTATGCTAAAAAAAAAAAACTAGAAAACCAAGAGAAGTGCACATAAAATTCCACAGAAAAGACTTTAAAAAAATCTTGAAAGCAACACATGAGGCTAAAGTAGTAATCCAAGGGGAAGAAGTTGTTTTTTCTGAAAGATGTCCTGTGGAGAGTGAGAGAGAGAAGAATGTCATATACTGTCCTAACAAACCTGCTAAAAGAAAACAGAATCATCTTTAGATGGTTAATTCCAGAAGGCTTAAAGGACAAAGGCACAGGATAGACTCTGTTTTCAAAATAGAATATTTCTTGGAAAAATATGGAGATGACCTAGGATTGCAAAAAAAAGACGCACAAGAGGACGAGGAAGAAAAGGAAGAGAAAGAGGAGGAAATGGAAGAGGAAGAGGAGGAAGAAGAGGAAGAAAGGAGTGAGCGTGAGAAAGAGAATAAAACAAGAAATTCTCCTCAAAAAAGAATAAACCCAAAACTAATAAATCTGCATATCAAATTCTAACTAGGTACAAATTCTAACTAGGTACAAATACAGAGCAAGAGGAAAGAAATACTAGATACAAAGATGACAAATTTTAAAACTTGTAACATAGTGTCCATAAACATAAATGGGTTAAATAGTGCACAAAAGAGAAGAAAAACATTTCATCAACTTAAAAAAATAAAAGCTGAAATAATTTGTTTGCAAGAGACGTATATTAAAAAAGAAGAAGTGAAATATCAAGAGTGTAAAAAGTTGGGAGAAGTATATGTATCATCTGCAGAAGAAAAAAAAGGGGGGGGTTGCAATATACGTAAAGGAGAAATTAAATCCAGAAATGATATTTAGTTCAAAAGATGGAAGCATAGTGGCTATTACAATCACAAGAAGAGGGGGGAAAATGTTAATACTCAATATATATGCGCCTAACCAAAAACAGGGAGAATTTTTCAAAGAAGTACAAATGGTGCTAAGGTTAACTTAAGCGGATGACATATGTATTCTAGGAGACTTCAACTCAGTGACAGATCTAGAAATGGATAGAAAAAGTAGAAGAAAAGGACGAAGGTCGGGAGGAACGCTACCAAGCAGTTTTGCACAGATAGTGGAAGAATATAATCTAATGGACGTTTGGAGGGTGAGAAATTTAAATTAAAAAGATTTCACGTTTTACTCACTGCGTCATAACTCATGGTCAAGAATCGATATGATATGGATGTCAACAAGTATGATCCGGGAAGTGGTGGAAAGTGAAATACTACCTAAAACATTCGCGGATCATAACCCAGTGTCAGTATCAATAAGAGAAGACCAAAAGAAAAATAGTATGTCCATAAACACAGCTTTACTTAGGGACGCAGTCTTTGTACAAAGATGTAAAAAAGAAATCCAAGAATTTTTCCAGATAAACTCGCCTGTAGAAACGTCACTAGAAATAATATGGGATGCGTTTAAGGCGTATATAAGAGGATGTTTTATGAGTTATAGTGCATGGAAATACAAACAGAAAAAGGAGAAGTATGATCAACTAGTTAACCACATTAAACAACAAGAAAATATCGTGAAAAGGTCAAGAGATAATGAAAGTGCGAAAGTAAAATTGAACCTTCTACATCATAACTTAAATAATTTGTTAAACTATGAAATAGAGAAAAAAACAGAATATACTAAACAATACTACTTCGAAAATATAAACAAGCCAAATAGATGGTTAGCCTATAAGGTAAAGAAAGAAAGGGATAAACGTACTATAATTAAGTTAAGGGATGATAACAACGAGGAAAAACTCAATCTGCAGGATCTTAAGAGGATAGTGGAAAAATTTTACAAGAAATTATATCAACAAGAGACACAGGAAGGAGTAATAATCACATACTATTTAAGAGAGAGAGTAAAGAAACTTAATGATCAACAGAAAAAAATATTGAATGACCCAATAACCATGTGCGAAATTGTGGAGGCAATTAAAAGACAGAAAAGGAAAAAAAAACACCTGGCCCAGATGGGATACCGTCAGAATTCTATCAAGTATTTGAAGAGGAGATCTGCACACCATTTAAAGAAATTTGTCAAAGAACAGCCAAACACAGTAAGATACCAGAATCAGAAACCAAATGCTGATTTGAGTGATATTAAAAATTATAAAATTTTGAGTGATATTAAAAATTATAAAATTATAAAATTTTCGCATCAATATTAGCAGGAAGATTTAAAAGAGTGTTGGTATAGATCATCCACCAAGATCAAACTGGCTTTTTACCCAAGAGACAAATGAGAAACAACTTGAGGATAATTATAGATGTCCTAGAATATTATGAAGAACACCCGGAGAAAGAACTAATGTTAATGTTTCTTGACGTGGAAAAAGCGTTTGACAATCTATCCTGGGACTTCCTACTCCAAAAACTGAATAATGCCGACTGTGGCCAAGAATTCTATACTATGATTAAAACTATATACAGAAGGCAATATGCGAAAGTAATAATAAATGGAGATGTGACTGAGGTGATAGAAATTCAGAAAGGAACCAGGCAGGGATGCCCGCTATCACCTCTGCTCTTTGTATATGTGATAGAGTCACTTAATGAGGATATAAGACAAAATAAACAAATAGAGGGCTTAAAGGTAAAAGGCGAAGAATTTAAATTGCAGGCGTTCGCTGATGATCTGGTGTTTATAGTAGGAAACCCGAAAGCGTCTTTAGGCGAATTGATGAAGACAATTAAAAACTACGGCCAGGTAGCAGGACTTAAAATTAATTATAAAAAATCCAAAATCATTTCAAAGAACTGCCTTCCAAACACATTAGAAAAAATTCAAGAGTTGTCAAATATGGAAATGGTTAAAGAGGTAAAATATCTGGGAATTAATATGTCTAACAAATGTAATTCACTAGTAGAGGAAAACTATTACAAGCTATTGAAAGAGATTAAGCTAGATCTACAGAAATGGAATGACATTCCACTATCTTTCATGGGTAGAACAGCACTGGTCAAAATGAACGTGTTGCCAAGGTTTTTGTTTTTGGTGCAAAATATACCTGTGCTAAAGAAATAGGCCTTCTTTGAAGAGTTGAATAAAATCACTAGGCAATTTATTTGGCAGCACAAGAAACCCAGAATAAAATGGAAGGTGCTTCAGGATAGGAAGGAAAGAGGAGGAATGAGTGTACCCAATTGGTATATATATTATCAAGCAGCCGCCCTAGTATGGATAAAAGATTCGATAACATTGGAAAATACAAGACTTTTATCCTTAGAAGGTCACGATCTCTATATGGGGTGGCACGCTTATATATGGTATGGGAAAGATAAGATACACTCGAATTTTGGGAGACACGCACTAAGAGGTTCCTTAAATAAAATCTGGACTAAGATAAAAGGATTCTGTTATAAGAAAACACCAAGATGGGTTGCCCCGCTAGAAGCCTTTCTTCAACCATCAGTAATAACAATGAACATGAGAGAAAGCTACCAAACATTATTAAATAAACATAATGAACTAAAAACTGAAGAAAAACTAAGACAAGAAAATAATCTGTCATGGTGGGAGCAGATAACATTACGGGATAGGTATAAGAAAGATATGATAAGAGGTTTTGAGGACCAAAACAATGAACTTGACAAGATATGGCTGTCCTCAAATGATAAATTAGTCCAGAAGTTGTATAGGTTTTTGTTAACGGATTATGAGCAGGATGAAGTAATTAAATCTGTAATGATCACATGGATGAAAGACATAGGGGAAATAGGAGAAGAGAACAGAGGAAGAAAATTGGACCGGTATATGGAAGTCGGTTAAATTTATGAGAGCGGTAGCATATAAAGAAAATGTCTACAAGTTGTTTCATAGATGGCATTGGGCTCCGGATAAAATAGCCAAATGTTATAAGGGATATCCCAATTGGTGTTGGAAATGTAAAATGTGTAAGGGGACTTTCTATCATATGTGGTGGGAGTGCAGCAAAATACAAAGTTTCTGGAGGATGGTCAGGAAGGTAATCCAAGAAAGTTTGGGAAAAAATCTAGCGTTAAAACCTGAAATATATTTGTTAAACATGATCCCGAAAGGATATAATAAGCAAGATGCATATGTATTAAATTACATCATAACAGCAGCCAGATTGTTAGTAGCTCGAAAATGGAAAGATGAAGTTATACCCACAAGGGAAGAACTAATAGATAAGATACTGGAACTAGCCAGAATGGACAACTTAAGTCTAATGTTACAGAATAAAAATGAAAAGGTGCATGAAAAGAGGTGGGAAAAAGTGTATAAGTGGATAGAAAAACTGTCAGAAAATTAATATCCCCAAAATTGTATAAAAAGTAGGAGGTGGAAGACTCTGATATGTATGCAAACTGAGTAGATGAAATGTTCGTGTATATAGATATAAATAAAATAAAATTGTTGGGGGAAGAAAAAAAAGAGTACCTGTGTGCCATTGGCTGGGTGCTGGGTGTGCTCCTCTCCCTCGCCCACTGCTGGCTTGGCCATTCTTCCCTATCTGAATAAACTGCCAAAACAGCTGTCTCCCCTGATGAAGATGCTTCTCCTACTTGGCTCCTCCGTGGCTGGCTGGCTACTGCTGTGGGGCTCATTTTCCCCTCAGTGGCTGTTGCTAGGCAACCAAGCTTGGTTCTGTCAGTAAAAAGGCAGAGGTGTGAGGCCCTTTCCAGGCCTACTTTGGCCTTTGTGGGGAACTCATTGGGGCCAGTCCTGACTAGGGTTGCCAGCTCCAGGTTGGGAAATTCATGGATATTTTGTGGTGGAATCTAAAGAAGCCAGGGTTTGGGAAGAGGAGAGGCCTCAGCTGAATAGAATGCCATAGAGTTCACCCTCCAAAGCAGTTATTTTCTCCAGGGGAGATATATATGTTGTCTGGAGTTCAGTTGTGATATCAGGCAATCTTCAGTTTCTATCTGGAGGTTGGCTACCCTAGGCCTGATAGCACCCTCTGGGTGATTTGATGACACCTGACTGGCATAACTTAACTAGGCATGGCTGCTTGCTCCTGTTCATTATCTGCAGCCCCCCAGGACAGCCAGTGTGGTGTAGCAGTTAGTGCTTCAGAGCAGGGTCTGCTAGACCCAGGTTCTTGCTGTGGAAGCTGAGTGGGTGATTTTGCACCAGTTACAGCCTAACCTACAGGAAGCTGAGTGGGTGATTTTGCACCAGTTACAGCCTAACCTAACAGGGTTGTTGTACAGATCAAAAGGGGGAGAGGAGAATGATGTAAACTGCTTTGGTCCCCACTGTGGAGAAAGACAGTACTTTTCCTAGGTAGAGGCTGCAGGACAGGGGGACGAGATGGAAAGCTGAAGTCAGAATGGCAGATAAAGGTAGGTTGATGGTTGGCTGGGAGATAGGGTTGTCAAATCCAGGTTGGGAAATTCCTGGAGATCTGAGGGGTGGAGTCTGGAGAGGGGGGGATTTAAGGAGGGGTGGGACCTCAGACAGGTACACTGCCATAGACTCAATCTTCCAAACCCACAATTTCCTCCTGGGAAACCATTGTTGCCAATCTCCAGGTGAGGGCTGGAGATCCCTCAGAATTACAACTGCTCTTCAGATGGCAGAGATCAGTTCCCCTGGAGAAAATAGTGGACCCTACTGAGGTCAGTACAGCAAATTGATGCTGAATACCCAAGGTTGGGGCACCCGCCCAGAGCCTCTTTCTAGAGCTTATTGTATTTATTCCCACAATGGGCCTTATTCCTAGTCTATAATAAATCTCTGGCCTGGGAAATGGGGCACTCAGAAAGTCATAAATCATTTATTACCACATGCTACCAAGGGGCTGTTCAGCTATAGTGCAGAACAGCTAAATAGCATTTTGGTGGGACAATCTGCCTCACAGAAAAAGAAGCAGAAGCAGGATGTGGGGCCCATTCCCTATCTGGGGCCTGAACTCAATAGTAGAAGAGAGACAAGGAGTTGACTGACAAGGTGCCATCACCCAGTGGGTTTATCATGGTCACTCCTGAAGCTCTGTCTCTACAGTGGAATGGGAGGCAGAGGCAACAGACAGGTAGGTTGGCCCAGCAGCCACCTGCATAGATAAATGATGGACAGGAAAGAAGCCCACAATGCAGCTACAGCTGCCACTTCTGGCAGATTATGTGAAGGTGCCTCTGAGTGTGGCTGTGTGGGGATGGGCAAGGAGAAAGGACATACCCTCCCCACAAGACTCCTGCAAAGATTGTGCTACTTACAAGGTGCCAGGGAATCTTTCTGGGCTCCTTTACCTAAAGGGCTTTTAGGGGCTCAAGCCACAGGTCAAGGAGGAAATTCACAGGTTCTCCTTCAACATAGGGAAGAGAAGCCTCATGTCTGAGGAGCAGGCCAAGGGTCATGATCCATGGAGGCCTGCATAAGGAGACCTTAATAGTGAGACCCTGGAATGTTTGTCACCCCACAGCCCTGTGCACCAATATGGCAGTTCACACTCCCATGACCAAGCAGTAGATCAGCTAGAAGTAGCTTGTCATAGATTGGCAGTTGTCCCCAGGGCTCTTGCTCCAGAAAGCAAGAGACTATAATGTCTCCTCTATAGACCCGCGAGGGACCAGAAGCCATTTGATTCTCTGCCTTCCATAAATATTTCCTGAAGTGGCTACTCATTACAGAACACAAGAATTTATGCCTAGAGCCACACAGGAAAGGTGTTGTATAACTATTTGAATAAATACATGCCCATGTTTGCTTTTTGCTCTGTACCATATCCTCTTTTCTTTTTGTGTTGTGTTTGTGGTATATTGTAGGGAACTGTTTTGAATTGTTAACCTCTGTGGTTGCAATGGCAGACAGATGGTATATAATGTTTCAAACAGGATGAAATTGATTTTAGTATAGTTATTAAATGTAACACATGCCAAATACAACTCTAAGGCTAGAGCAGTCTCAGTCATAGTTGTTTGTATAATTTCACATGATCATAGCAAGAGTTCGCAGTGGGAAAATTTGGAGTCATATTATCAAATTGAAGACAAGGTATTTCTAGATGCTACAAGATGGAGACCACTAGAAATTGCCTCAGTGTGGTTGCTGCTTGCCAGGGTAAGTCATTTTCAGTTGGCATGTGGGGAGAAAAAGCATTTTGAAACTTGACAAAATATACCTTGCCGTTTCTGTTCTTCAATCAAGAAGGAGTTGAATGAAATAGCTAGAACTGAATGAAATTACTACTTACACAGAGCAAATAATTTATAACAATCAGGCCTCTGGGTACATAGAAAACGGGAGAGAGAGTGTACAGTTTGAAAAGGTAACATTAGTGTCACAGGGAGATTAGATAGCTGCTAACAATTTAACAGCCAAGAGCTACCTTTATAAACTTTTTTCTTGGTTTCATTAATCTACTTTGCAACAGAGAGATGGAAACAACCAGGGAGTGCTAAGAAGAATATCCAGACTATAACTGTTTCCGCCACCGTGGTTGATACACTGTTGGGTTATCACTCTCTGTCACTTTCATCTATTTATATACTCTACATGCCCTATAGCAACTGCTACACTATGTTTAATCATATTTAACAGCTTGAATGTCAAAAAGCTAAATAGTTTTTAACTGCTCAGTTTTACCTTCAACTATATGTAACTTTATTACTCCACTCCCGAACCCATTATTACCACTGACAGCTTCAGACAGCCCATCTGTATCCTGCGCCATGGACCTCATTGCGTCTCATGACTGTGGGATACCACAGTGAAGGTAATGGATTGTGTTCCAGTAATAACCATTTATTGTCACCTTTTCATTCTCTGCTACCTGCTAATTTCACTTGCTTTATTTGTTTTTAATCTTGATTTACTCCCTGGCCTCCTGGGATGCACGGGTGATGACGATACTGTTGGAATCCACCAGAGGGAAATGCAAAATAAATGAGAGGATAATTCATTTCTGGGCATGTGAGATGCTAAAGAGCTTTGTCAGAATTTCCCAGATGTTGAGGGTACCAAATCAGTTGTCCAGGCAATCTGTGACTTCACACTTCTGCAACAAGGATAACAAAGCCTGTGAAAAATATCCACTTCTTGATTTCTTTAAACTAGACTCTCATCCTGCTTTTCTTGTGCTCTCTTGGGTGGTTTATGGCAAATAATTTCATTGTAGCTACAGCTACGAAGTGCAAAATGAGGCAGGAAGTTCAATTTAGTTTTAGAATTAAGGGGTGGCATTACAGAAGTAGGTTTCAGGAAGGTGCTGCTCGAGACAGTTTGAACAGTAATGATATCCTGGTTGGATGTTCCAGGCATGCAGAACTTCTTGTGAGTAGAGATGGGTTATTGTGAGACAGAAATTTTGAGAAGTCAAGGAGTTTCTTGACATTTTCTTGAAAGCTTTTGGTTTTATTCTCGGTGTTCTAAAAAAATCCATCATACTACTTGCTTCCTAAAACATATTCTGCCCACTGAATAGCAGCGGATCAGTGAAACCTTTACAAAACTATCCTTCTCTGGAGAAGAGAACACTGGAGTCCTTATGTCATTTCTAACAACTAAACTGAAAATGTATAAGTGAACCTGGCATTGTGAAATGTCAAAATTCACCATTGTCAGCTAGCTGCCATTTATGTGTATTCTGCCCTTCCCTGTTCCCGCTTGCTTGCAGCTCTGCAGCTTGCAGTAAACATGCCAGGGAGACCGTGGGAGCTCGATGCCGTTATCAGTCTGGCCTTGTGAGGTAGGGAGGGCTTGCGGTCCACATTTGGTGTGAATCTTTCTGCTCTCAGGATATCCCGCGACTCTCCCGCTTATTATGTAATCTCCCACCGGGAGTCTTCCCGCGCATGCGCTCGAAGTTCATTTGCTTAGCTAGTTGCCTTGCCCAGCTATATGTATTGGGATGTTCCCACCTTCTAGTTATTCCTAACAATAATCCTGTGGACATGGTACCAGTCTTGTACACTAATAAAGCATAACGCTTCTTAGGAAACGTGTGTGAAGAGTTACTTGCTGTGGAACCTGACAACCATGACTCATACTTGAAGCCTGGGATCATGTTCAGGAAAAGCATTATGGATTAGGTGCCCATTAGTTAGCTGCCCACTACATAGGGCCCATTTCAACCCCTGACTGACCAGCATGCACCAGTCAGCTATCTTTCCCCCCCACCATAGAGAACAATGGAGGGGATGGGGGCAACCTGTTTGGGGGCCCGTAGAATTGGACCCCCTGGTTAAAT
This sequence comes from Gekko japonicus, assembly GCF_001447785.1. Classification (NCBI taxonomy): domain Eukaryota; kingdom Metazoa; phylum Chordata; class Lepidosauria; order Squamata; family Gekkonidae; genus Gekko; species Gekko japonicus. The sequence continues at coordinate 697,152 of NW_015171504.1, read as the reverse complement.
GTTTCTGAAACATGGTGGGTATCTTGGGGAGAGGCTCCAGCAGCTACCCTGCGATTTTGGAGCCTCTCCCTCAAACTGCCTCTCCTCCAGCCTTCAGAATATACCCTATGTTTTTGCCCTTGACTTCAATGGCCCATAGGATATAATGGGGCCGAACTGCGAAAAACCGAATCAGATCAGAGAATCTGAATCGGCCTGCAGCAGCCTGAAAGGGGCCCGAATGGGCCATTTTCGGGGGTGCATTTAGTTCAGACGAACCGAATGCACATCCCTCCAGCAGCCGGCTTGCTTGCAAGGATCCTGAGCAAGCCAAGGGAAGGGAAGGTGGTTTAAACCGCCTCTCCTTCCCTCCAGCAACCGGCTTGCTTGGGCTCCCCGAGCAAACCAAGGAAATGGAAGGTGGTGGAGCAGCTGGAGACATTGAGCCTCAGCTCCACAAGTAATGAGCACTCCAGCCCCGCTCCCAGCAGCCCTCAGGCCGGAGCACCTGGATCAGTCTTGGGAGGCGGATTGGCAAAAAGGAAAACCAAAAGCGCAGGAACTCGAGAGAACACCAGGAATGGAGCCGGTTCCTCTTCCACAGCCCAAAATGCGACCCACAAACCCTGAGCTTGCTTTTTCTCATTTGCAAGTCTGGCCTCCGCACGCCTTTAACGAGGCAGCCCTGAAGCTTGGGGCGGCTGGCTGACTGCCTCTTCTGCTTGCCCACCTCTCGCCTCTGCACCTCATCTTCTGCCAGGCATGGAGGAGCCCAGCTCGCCCAGGGTTCTTGCCTCCTGCTGCTTTGGCCCTCTGGTGCACGGGTGAGTCCCCAAAGTTTGACTCTTCCTCTACAAGTCTCTGGCACTGGAGGTATTCGCCTCCTTCCCTTCTGCCTACTATGGCTACATAATTGTGAGAGATTTCTTAACATAGTGTTCCTGCCAGGGAAGCTGGGGACCCTGCCCATGAGTCTCAATTTCATCCTCACAACAACCCTGTGGGGTAGGTTAGGTAGAGAAGGGGAGATTTGGCCCGGGATCACTCAGCCAGCAGAATGAGAATATAAACCTGGATCTCCCCACATCAATCTGCAACTCTGACCACTGTGCAGTGCTGCCTCTACTGATCTGTAATGTTCCAGAGGTGTTGTAATGTAATACTCAGTTTCTCAAACAAGTGTATGCCTGTCTGTTGGTCCACTTAGGAGTCTTGATCCTGGTTGTGTGGTGGGCTAGTTGTGGCAAATGGTAGGGAAGCTCAGTATTTCGCCCTTGTAGGACTTTATTGCAATGTGGTATGGCCTGATATTATGTTCTTATTCCAGTGTGGGGTGTGTGGGGGGCAATGGAAGCTGAGTGATAGGGTCTCTCCAAGTGATTGCCAGAAGTGAGATGTGTCCTGGTCTTGTGTCTTACAGATAATCTTACAAATAGTCCTTTGCATTTATATCATGCTTTCAACTTTAAAAGGATCATAATGCTGATTGTGTGAACTTAGGCAAATCACGGGAGGTAGAGCAGGAAGGGTTGCATCAGTGCTTAGTTCTTGTGGCTCTTTCTTACTCGCCCAGGGAAATGCTGATCGCCACTTTGGGGCCAGGAAGCAATTTTTCTCCAGGCCAGTTTGGCCCCCAGTGATCCTGGAGGTGTTTTTTAAAAATCATATTCTGGGCGTGAAACAGGGGTCACTGGGTTGTGTGGAGGGTATTGGTGCATTTCCTGCATTGTGCAGGGGGTTGGACTAGATGACCCTGGAGGTCCCTTCCCACTCTATGAGTCTATGATTCTATAATTCACCCAGGCTGGCTGTGGGCACGCCAGCACCTCTGTCAGGTAGAAGCACCTGAGATCCTCCCCCTCCCCTTTTCCTTCGCCTGACTTGGAGGCGAAGGGAAGGGAGAGGGGGGAAAGAATGGATCCCAGGTGCTTCTGCCTGTCAGACGGGCTGGTGCACACTTCCGATGATGCCAGGGGGTGTGGCATATGCTAATAAGTTATGCTAATGAGCTCCTGCAGCTCTTTTTCTACAAAATGACCCCTGGCACTGCCTGTGATACATAGGTCTTCCTCCATCTGCTCTTTGGCCAGATGAAGAATGCAGGAAGTGATTGCTGCCATTGGAGCCAAAGCAGCTATGGCAAGTAGGACTGGCTGTCTATGCCTAATTGCTACTCTTGAGCAAGATGAATGGATCATTGAGTGTGGCACTGGCTATTCCTTGATGACACCGCCATTCAGTCATGCCTAGGTTGTATGGATGATTGAACCACAATGATAACTATAAGGGTGCGTTCAGATGGACAACCAATCACACCATTATGCCGGCTCAAATTTGATCCTGATCTTTTAAATCCATCCTTGCATGACCAGACATCCCCCGGGGGAATCGCGTTACCGTGTGCTGCTTCTGCTGTGGATTGTCTAGATGGCATCCACTGAAAGAGGCACGTGCAGTGGGCTTTCTTTAAAAAAAAACTTTTTGCGCATGCACATAGGCATGATATCATGGCCTTGTTTATCTGTGTATGCACAGAATCAAGATTTTTTACACTTTCAAGCTTGCTGAATTGAGTATTGTCTACTCAGACTGGCAAAGGCTCTCCAGATCATAAGCAGAGGTATTTCATATCACCCACTGCCAAATCCTTCAACTTAAAATGCTGCAGATTGAACCTGGGACCCTCTGCACACCAAGCAGATGATCTCTCACTGAAACAGATCCCCTCCTAAAATGCCCTCAAGGCAGTTATTACAGAGATCAGTTCCCCTATAAATCCAGGCTTAAAAAACCATGCCAGCAACAGTGGATGGAGGAAGGAAGGAAGGAAGGAAGGAAGGAAGGAAGGAAGGAAGGAAGGAAGGAAGGAAGGAAGGAAGGAAGGAAGGAGATTGGATTTATACCTGCCCTTCACCCACTGCATATGGACTTTCAGGGCAGGCCTTTTCCCTTTTAACTAGCCTTGGCCGTTCCGAGACGCCATTCCGTTCCACAAACCGATGGCCTCTAACTACCTAAAACAGCCGCCGTAATAACAACTCTAAAATGGCTACCTTGTAAACTGGCGATCAACCGTATGCAGGTGCGGAGGGGCAGATGCTTCCACACCATCTTATTTGACTACCAGCGTGCAGTTCTTAATGACATGCACCGCCCCACCTCCCACTCAAATATTTAAACCCACCTAGATACAGTGGGGCTTCGACTTTGCAATCAAATGGGTGAGGGACTGGGTACCTGTTATGTGTTTTGTTGTTTAATCCAAACTGTCAGCCTCTGTCATACCCAAAATGGCCACTGGTGTCCTTGTAAAAATGGCTACTGCTGCACCAAGCCAAAAATGGCCACCAAATAAATTCCTCTAAAATGGCTGTCTGGAGGAATTGTCCTCCAACCTTATGTAAGCCAGAAAAAGGGGTAGGGTAATTACCTTATCACCACCCCCTAATGTCCTCCAAGGAGGCACCCCCATACCGAATGCCGGCCTATAGGGGGCTGGCCTTCTCAAGGCCTATATCATGACCCCCCACACTCAAACTCCCCAAATGTCCAAAGGCAGGAGTGGGTGGCCAGATATCTAAACATCGCCTAACTCCCTGCTACTACAAACAAGTACAGGGCAGCAGGGGGGGGGCATGCGCGATAAATAGTGTGGGAGCAACTTATGTGGGGAGTGGCACTAAGCAGCCTCACCAACTGCAGCCACCCACACCCCAGGCCCACTAATGTTCCCCCCAACCTAAAAAGGGGCACGTCCGAGGATCAGGTTGCTGCCACAGCCCCAACACTCCAACCGCACATGCGACCCCGATGTTCTGGCCGCAACCGCAGCTTGCCACCCCACCTCAGCTCCAACGTTCTAGCCGCCGTGGCCCACCGCTCTGGTTGCCAACTCAGCCTGCCACTTCCTGGGCCCACTGTAGAGGCCCCACATAAGACTAAGAGCTCCGCTGCCATGGCACTGCTGCTTCTCAGGCCAAAGGCCTCCTGAAGCCAGGAGCCCAGACCTTGAGCTCACGTCTCTCCATGAGCGCATCGGAGCAACTGTCATTGGGTGGGAGCGGAGTCCAGCCATTTATTCAGGCCAGCTCCACCCCCTGCCTACATCACAACACTAGGTGTCATGGCTCTGTTGCTGCCCAGCTTACTCAGGGTGGTAAAGCAGCCCCCGGCGACCAGTGGCATTGCCAGGTAGCCGGGAGCTTTGTTATCTTCTTGACTGTCATTTCGAGTATAAAATTTCATGTACTTCCTGATGGTGTTGAGAAAGCAGTCATTTTTTTTTTTTGATGGGCTGTTTGGCCTAACTGTTTTCAGATGTCTTGATTGCAATTAAAACACTAAGACCTTCCTCCTAATTTTGACTTCATTTTTTTGATTGGGATTTTATTTTATAACAATAGGTTCCTCCCAGGATCCTACCAGTCTATTGTTCTGTGTACCCAAGCTGGGTCCGTCAATGTCAGGCCCAGTACATAACACCCCTCCCCCCAAGGTTCAGAACTCCCTAACAAACATAGTCTCTTAAATAGGCCAGTCTGCATCACTCACGGTTCGAGCGACATGGTTCCATCAGTGGGGTCAGGATTTCTGGCTCTGTTCCTGACACAACAGCCGCGGGGCCTGTGGGTGGCATTGGCTTGACCTTGGGCCCGTCTATGGCTGCCTGTTCTGGCATTGCTTCTACAGGTCCATCTGGTGGTTCACTGGTCACGGGTTGCATGCTGGCTGCTGGCGTGCCTCTCTCAGCCTCCAGTTTTGGTGTGTCTGGCAACTCCATGTCATCTTCGTCTGGGGTTGTTGATGGCAGACCCGGCTCAGTGGGGAGGAGATGGCGATGGAGCTGGTCAATGTGTTTCCACAGTATTTGGCTGCTGTTGGTTGATACCTCATAGGTCAGGGGACCGGTGACTCGAACTACCTTGGCCGGGATCCAGGTGGGGCCACTGGAGAAGTTCCGGGCGTAGATGGGATCACCCAGAAAGACCCCTCGGGGTGCCACTTGATTCTTGGGGGCTGGATGATGCTCCACAAGTGTGGTCAGGGTGCATCCAGTCCAGTTGTGTGGTGAGCCATCGTCCCATGAGGAGTTCCATTGAGCTGTGGCTGGTGGAGGTGCTTGGAGTCACCCGCTGGCCAAAAAGGAAGGGTGTGAGCCAGTGGTCCCAATCTCCCTGAATGATCCGCCTCAGAGCATCCTTGGTGGTCCTCACCATCCATTCTGCCTGGCCATTGGTGGATGGGTGGCAGGGCATGGATCTTATGTGTCTGATCAAGTAATGGCCCATGAAGTTGTGGAACTCGCCTGAGGTAAAGGCCATCCCGTTGTCCGATACCACAGTGTTGGGAATGCCGTGGGTGCAGAAGATCCTCTGGAGGGTGCGGATGGCTGCTTGGGATGAGGTGGAAGGGACTGTGACTACCTCTAGCCATTTTGTGTAGGAGTCTACCAGGATGAAGAAGATCTGTCCTTGGAAGGGGCCTGCAAAGTCTATATGTAACCGGGACCATGGTCATTGGGTGGACTCCCACTGTTGTGTCGGCGCCCAGGGAGGCTCCAGACGAGATTCTTGGCAGGCCTGGCAGCGCTTAACACAGCCCTCAATTTTGCTGTCCATGCTGGGCCACCAGATGTAGCTGCGGGCCAGCACCATCATCTGTATGGTACCCAGATGTGTTTCGTGTAGCAATGCTAGAATTTGTTGGCGCAACAGAGCTGGCACCATGACCTGGCTTCCCCACAGCAGGCAACCTTTGTGTGTGGATAGTTCGTCCTGGCACGAGGAGAACACCGCGAATTCTGGGTCTCATGCTCTCATGTGCTTGGCTATACACAGGCTGAAATGGGGCACTGTTAGGGTTGCCAGCTCCAGGTTGGGAAATACCTGAGGATTTTTTGGGGGGAGGGTAGAGCCTGAGGATGGCAGGGTTTGGGGGGGAGGGACTTCAATGGTGTGTAATGCCATTGAATCCTACTTCCAAAGTGGCCATTTTCTACAGGTGAACCGATCTCTGTTGCCTGGAGATCAGTTGTAATCCCAGGAGATCTCCAGTTGCCACCTGGAGATTGGCAATCCTAGGTACAGAAGCAAACACACAGGCAAGGCCTGATTGCCTCAAATCAACATTAGTTCTCTTCCCATGAAATCCAAATAATCTCTGTTGCTAAAATCCAAACTATTACCATTCAGGGCATATACAATTTACTTCAATTACTTCCTTTTTAGTCTGTGTTTCTCCCAAAGTGCCTTACAACATTTTCCTGTATTTTATCCTCGTGACCCTGAGAGGCAGGTTAGGCTGAGTGTATGTGACTGGCCCAAGGTCACTTATCCGACTTCCATGGCAGAGTGGGGATTTGCACCTGGGTCTCCCAGATCCCAGTTTGATACTCGAAGCACTACACAGTGTTCTACACAACATGCTGGAGCTATGTAGTTATGCTTCAGAAATCAGGTAATATGACACCAGACGTTGTGGCATTACACATTCAGTCTCCTTGCCTACTTCCAGCATAACACATCTTTGCTTATGGCCTTACTTGCTGCCATGTGTAAGGGGGCTTTTTTGTGAGTAGGTTAGGTTGACAGTATGCAGCTGGCCCAAAGTCACACAGCAACTCCGATTTCCCACAAGCGCTGCTCCACGCTCGCTCTTCCCTTTTGCCCCGATGGTACGTGCCAATTTCACACAGGCTGCTGCGCGGCCGCATTTTGCCCCGCAGCTTTGCGTGATTTTCCCCGTGTCTACTCAATCGGGAAATTGGCCCAAGTTTCTATGGCAAAATGGGGATTTGAACCTGAGTCTCCCCAAATCCCAGTCCAACACTTTGTTTGACACCCAAAGGTAGCAGGCAGGCATCAGCAATACAAGAATAAAATAAGGGTATCCTTGTGCATTTATGTCACTCCATCAACCCACCCACCTACATGTAAAGAAATTGGAAGTGGACTATTTTTAAACAAAAATGCAATGGGCACATGAGCGGAGCCTAATCCTCCCCCTACACACATTTTAATGCCTCAGTGTATTTCATTTATGTACAGGATTAGCCCACCCAGGCCAGTCCAGGGATGAGAGGGAATCCTGTACTTTTCAGTACATTAAACAACAAACCATGAGATGGTCTATACCCTCTCTGGTTTCCAGACAATTTGCCACCAGAATCTCTTTTCAATAGTCCCTGCTTTTCCTAAGGGAGAGATTCAGCCCTTAGTTGGCATCTGGAACTGAACACATTAGCAACTCAATCCAGAGATGCACACTTTTACTCTTACCAAGGTAGCTTATGTGGTGAGCGTTAGGCACAAGACTTAGACTTGGAATTCAAGTTACAACATCAAAGACAAATTGGCAATAAGAAGGATCTTTATTCAGTACAGAGCTTAGCAACAGACTATCAGAGATTACTGAAAACAAGAAAAACATATGGCTCTTTGCCTTAACTACACATTAAAGATACATAGTTACCAATTCAGGAACATCCAACAGTCCAGAATAGTCCAAGGGATTTTGAAGGGAAATCCCATCTTTGCACACCCATGTGCTCCAAGTCACCAAGCAGATCTTTGTTTTCTAAGAGAAAGCATTTCAGGTGCAATAAAACAGGCAGCAAGAGCCTCAGAGCTAAGAGAACAAGAGACTCAAGAACAAGAAGAGACTCACTCCCATAGGGATGAAACAATTATACCCCAATCTAATCATGATTAGCCGTGGCCATTCGGCCAATCACAAGCAGCAGGGGTGTGTGGCCAATTTCAGGTTGCCATAGCTGCACATAAGGTGTGTGTATAGATTGGCTAGGAGTTTGGAGACCCCGCCTGCAGTCATGTGACCCCAAACTCCAGCTACTTCATTGTGTATGTGACTTGTCGCATGTGGGCCAGGAAGTAGAGCCATGAGGTCTGGCTTTTGGCATGAAGGTGTGAAAGAATGTGGGTTCATGGCATGGCTATTGAGGCCATGTGGCCTCACCATTTGGTTTGCAACAGGAAATAAGACACAGCATGTTATCATAATGTAATCACAGGAGAAGGCATGTGGATATAGAAAGCAGAAAGCAATTTTTCGATACAATTTATTTTGGCATTTTTTCTCCCAGTGACAGATTAGGACTCCAACTAAGCTATGCTGAAAGGTACAGTGTGACATGAAGCCATGTTTGTATATTTTGCTGTCAGCCACTTTGAGTATTTAGGATGAGAGAAAGGTTGGTTAAAATATTTAAATAAATGAACAAGGGACAGGGAAGATCAGGGTTAAACTCCCCTCACCCTTGCACTCCATATTTGTTGAAAAATTGTCCTTCCAACATGACTATTTACACTTCCAACATGACTATTTACACTTGAGAGGGAGGTTGTACAACTTTTCCCTCCATGGGCCAACTGGAAGGGGGCAATGATTTGCATCAGTGTAGGAGGGAAAGGTTGGAATCCTCCCAGGTCATAACCCCATGGCTGTTCTAATAAATATGAAAGATGTTGAGAAATCTCAGATCCATCCTTATTACAGATTTCTCATTTGCTTGACTTTCCCTGGTGTTACTAATATCAGTTGCACTGCATATATACGGCTGTCAGATGCTGCCTATAGCAAGGAGAGAGAGTAGTGCTGCCTCCATCTCCCCATTCTCTTCTACTGGACCCCCCTTGCATTCTACTGGAGTACCTGCTTATATTCAAAATATTTGCCATGTGCTTAGCGGGTAAAGCTTAAGAGACAACAGAACAGCAAGCAAACAGGAGCCACAGAGCTTACATAGAATCAAATGAAGGCCTCCCATCAAGCCAGTGGAAAAAAAATATAAACTGTATTTTGGAAATATATGCCAGTGTATCAGATTGGTGTTTTGGAATATTAATTTCCAACTTGGATAAATTGTAATAACTAAGAATGGAGTACACTGGGTTTGGGTTTTCATTAATTCCGTCTGTGCATCCCCAGTGCTTGTTCGGGCCATCAATTTATGAAGCGTAAGCACTTTCCAGCAGAAGTGCTTGACCAAAGCACTTTGTTCCAGCCACCAGAGGAGTGAAGCCAGAAGACAGCCAAGAGCAGGCCTGGTGAGTTGTTGCTGCAGTACTGCTTCACCCCATGTGGAAATGGAAAGGTTTTATTAAAGAGCAATTTCTTCGCCTATTCTCTGCATTTACTTTCAGGTTATTCATGCTGATCTAATTGATTCTGATAATGCCTTTGTGACCTTTTCCTGCACCACCAGGTTTATTCTTAAGATCAACATGCACATTCTCTATAAGGAAAAGGGTTTCTACTCTAATTGGGCCATCAGCATCCTGCCTCCAGCAATGACTATTAATTGATTCATGATCTTCACATCATCCTGCAATGAAGAAAAAAACCAAAACTGGAATAAGTTCATTTAATGAATGTGCTTTGATGCATCAGTCCTAATGCATGTATGCTAGGGTTTTAACACAATGGAGTTGTCAGATTAAGTAAAATTTATTGTACATTCCTGGGGCATACAAGTTTATTGCACTGGTGAATGTTCAGACATATCTCCCAAAATTTCAACCTGTGCAGGTTTCTGCTCCTATCCACTCACATTTTTGTGAATTATCAGCTAGAGCCTAAATATACAGGGGACTGAGCTCTTTCACCTTTCTGCTAACTGCATGTGATCTCACACGATCCTTTGGGGTCATAAACCCCATATCACAACTTTTCATTTAATTTAATATGACTGGCCCAGATTCTCTTGCAGGTAGAGGACCAGGCAAAAAGATGAACATTGGCAAGTCATCCTATCAGACCTATTCAGAATCCCACTCAATGTGATTTTCTCCCAGAAAAAAAAAAATCTTAAGATTGCACTGTAAATTAATGTCATATGGGTAGTTGCCACATGAGTAGCGAATTCACACTGGCATTCAAATATATTAAATAAATTCAGGTGTTATGACACTGATCTAGAGATGCATGGGGGCTAGACCATGTATGCATGAGCCAGATTGGTGTCGTGGTTAAGTGCGCTGACTCTAATCTATCTATCTATCTATCTATCTATCTATCTATCTATCTATCTATCTATCTATCTATCTATCTATCTATCTATCTATCTATCTATAATCTATATATAAAGCCCTTGATGGCCAGGGTCCAGCGTACCTAAGGGGCCGCCTTTCTCCATATGTTCCCCCAAGAGCACTACGGTCGGGGTCGCAGCACCTATTGATGGTTCCCGGCCCCAAGGACATCAAGCTGGCTGCAACCAGCGCCAGGGCTTTTTCGGCAGCAGCTCCTGTCTGGTGGAACGAGCTCCCAGAGCAGGTTCGGGCCCTGTGGGACCTGGCGCAGTTCCGCAGGGCTTGCAAGACGGAGCTCTTCCGCCAGGCCTTTGTATAGGAGCCACCACTGTCACTGTACCACCACCGAGCTGCCATCTTCGACGGTGGATTAGATCTGGAGGTGAGCCGGCCCTGGGCAGACGCCCAGATGCCTAGGTAACCAAAGAATGCATGCTGTCAGGTTAGGTTAATGAATGAACTCATCTTGGATTGAGAAAATTTTTTAACATCAAGAGCACCGCACTTTACTTATTGTTTTTATTGTGTAATGATTGTTTTATGATGTTTTCACTGTTGTTATGGCAATTGCCTTTGTTGTAGCTGCCCTGAGCCTGCTGGGGAGGGTGGAGTATAAATCTAACAAACAAACAAATAAATAAATAAATAATCTGGGAGAACCGGGTTTGATTCCCCACTCCTCCACTTGCAGCTGCTGGATGACCTTGGGCAAGCCATAGTTCTGAGAAGAGCTGTTGTTTGTATGTCACTCTGAGACTCCAAGTGAAGGGCAGGGTATAAATCCAATCCAATCTATTCTCTTCTTCTTCTTTTATTTTTGCTATGATATGTCTCACAGCATTCTACAGCTGAAGCTGTAATTAAGACTCCCCAAGGATGGAAATCAGCTTTTTGTGTGGCACAGAGGGATCATCGTTCCAGCAGCCTTCAGCCCTATGTTGGACAATGTTTTTTGAACTTATAATGAATTGTAACAGTGCTTGAAGAGATAGAAAATCTTTGCATATTTTTACACAAGGGCAATTCACACATTTACATCTGTTACATGATGATTTCATATTTGATTTATCTACATGTGATGTTTTCCAGCTCCATGCATGAACTGACTCTTCTGAATTGTGTTAAAGCATTGTGTTCAAGCTGATATAATCACAACCTGAACACAATTTAATGAGCATGAAAGCTTTTTTCGCAATGTGTGGGAACTCTAGGTTTAAAACTAGGGGTATGCATTCACATATACCTAAGTTGAAAATATATCCCAAAATAACTTATCAGTATTTTTGGGGTATATTTTGGCTTCCCAAATGTATCTCAGTTTTCTTGGGAAAACCAAAAAAAATCCCAAGAAAATCCTGGAATTGTGGCTGAAAAGCAGAGTATGCAGGAACCAGATGGGAATTTTGAATAGATATGAAAACAGTGGAGAGGCTGTTTTGTTGGGCAGGCTTATGCAGCTGTTTATCAGGCAGGCTTATGTTTGTCGAGCAGGATTAAACCAGACTGCAAGAGAAGCCAGCCCAAGTTCAGCTGGGTTGGAGGGGAGTGATGCCTTCTCCTGGTGCCCAGTTTAAACCGGGTGGCAGAGGACGGCAGCCCAGCTGTGATTGCTGTGCCTGCGGGGAGCCAATAGCTCCCCATGGGCACAGCTCTGTGCTGCCTTCTCCTGCAACCCAGTTTAAACAGGGCAGCCGGAGAGGGCAGCCCATCACTCCTTGCAGGCTCAGCTCTGTGCTGCCTTCTCCGTCTGCCTGGTTTAAACTCAGGATTGCTGTGCCCGCGGGGAGCCAATAGCTCCCCACGGGAACAGCTCTGTGCTGCCTTCTCCTGCCACCCGGGCAGCAGAAGAGGGCAGCCCAGCCTACGGGGAGCCCATCACTCCTTGCAGGCTCAGCCCTGTGCTGCCTTCTTCTGCTGCCTAGTTTAAACTTGGGATTGGCTGTGCTCACAGGGAGCCGATTGCTCCTGATTGGTACAGCTCTATGCTGCCTTCCCCTGCAGCTCAGTTTAAACTGAGCTGCAGGAGAAGCTAAGCCAGCCCCAGGATTCGGGTTTCCCCCCCCCCCCCAGCATTTTCTAGTTCAGGTCTATTGGACCTGAAAAATTTCAGGATTTCTGAAAAATCCTTGATCCAAATACCATACCAGTATTTGGATCCAGGATTTTTCAAGAATCCCAATTTTTTTGGGGGGGGTCCAATAGACCCGAACCAAAAAATACTGGTAAAAAAATTGCATGTCCCTATTTAAAACTAGGCTCATTCACAGATGTCGTCATCCCTTCATGTCACAAGTCACTGATTGATGAGCAGGCATCCAGAAAATTATTTTGAATCCTATGTATCCAAGATGTTAAAGATGATGCTTTTCCGGAACTATTGGTAGTTAGATTTAACTAGAAACTTTTCGTTAAATTGAGCTGTATTTAGACCTTGTACTCTAAATGAAGATTTATCACCCCATTTCTCTAAATTGTTGAACTGTAGTCAGGGATTTTGTAAAATACTGAGCAGTTCCATTTGTTGTTAATTACCCTGAGCTTTCCCCCCAGACAATGCAAGTTCCTGGGGTTTACCCCACAACAAGATCCAGTGTACCAAATTGTTACTATCGGCTCTCCAGAGATGATTAAAAGAAACAGATAATTATAGCACCAGTGACAAGAGGGTAATTACTAGACATCATGACGATGCAGGAGTGGGGAATTGACATCCGTACCCCTCAGTCTCTAGAGTAAGTGGCTGGAAGGCTTGCAGTAAACAATTACCAATTCTTTCATCCCTTCAGTAGAAGTTTAAAACACACATAATTTTCATCTATTGTAGTTGAGCTTTATGGACATCACAGCGTGTGTGAACTAACTGTTGCCCTTGGGCCCTTTTAATTTGATAAGTAGGCATGTTCCTTGCATTTGCTGAAACACTTATGTCCACAGTGCATTAAATGTGACCAATTTATTTACAGCTAAACTCGGTCCGTCCTAAGTTTCTGGATTTCGCCAGCAATTTCTTAATACTGTCTTTATTTTCTTGAAGGAACACCATTGCCAGGCACCTTCACTCACCTAAGTAGATGTCTGCTTATGAGCAGAAGGCATTGAGCCTTCTTTCTACCTGTGAAAGGAACAGTCAGCATGCATGTGTGACACTAACATAGAGCATATGTGACATTTTTGTGATATTGCTGTGCTGTGTTGATAGTTAATCACAATCTTACTGTTAGATCGCGCTAACAAAGGACTCGTAGAGTGATTCAGCAAGTGATTCAGCTTTATTTAGAAGTAACGAACAAGCACTAACTCAGTAAGAAACCAGAACAGAAAACAGTGGGAGCTTATGCTCCTTTTAAACATAACCAGGCTAATGTAGCCACGCCTATTTACAAATAACAACCAATGAGATTGCTAGAATAAAGACCAATGGGAGTCTTTCCCTCCTAGGGAATGGTATCGTTCTGATTGGTCGCTGTTACGAAGCGACCAATAGGAAGTTCGCTCAGAGGAGCCCTGGTCTGGCTCGAAGCTTAACAGGGGAGTCCTATGAGGTGATTCATGTAATCATTTCAATACATTACAATTCCTCCCCCCTAAGTTAAGCCATCATCCCAATTGTTTTATTATTTACAAACATGCAATCAACCTTTGTACATCAGTTATTCCAACAGTATTTACACTCATAGTCCTTCAGATAAGTCGGCATTTGCCGCGAACGCTGGGACCTGCGGAGCGGTGCAGGCTCCATGGGCAGACAAGGTTGTGGGTCAGAGTGGGGTTCACTACAGCCTGGATCAGGCACAGACTCGACTGGGATTTCAGCCCCGCACACAGGGTTCTGCCCTGACTCGGGGACAGTACCGGGCCTTTCGGTACTCACCGCCTGCTCTGGGGGTGTCCACTCGACATCAGGGGATTCAGCCGTCGGAGAGTCAGCGCTGTCCCTAGCCCAACGTCTCCTTAACTGATCTATGTGGCGCCGCCATATTCGACCGTCAGCTAACTGCACCACATACATTCGAGTACCCACAGAGTCGGATATAACCCCAGGAAGCCATAAGTGCCCGTTTGCATAATTTCGTGCGAAAACCTTGTCCCCTTTTTCAAACATGCGCACCTTCGGTTGCGCCGTGGTACGCTCGGATTGCTCTTCAGTGAGGTCTGGGTGCATTCGGTTCAAACGGGTCGTGAGTCTCCGCCCCATTAACAATTCGGCCGGACTACGGCCTGTAGCACTACAGGGGGTGGTGTGCTGCAGCAAAAGAAAGGAGCCCAGCCTCTGGCTCCAGTCCCCTTCGTCCATTTTACCCAGGGCCTCTTTGGCCGTCCTGACCATCCGTTCGGCTTGGCCATTAGATGCCGGATGGAAAGGGGCCGAAGTCATTTGGCGTATGCCATTACTCGTGAGGAAGAGCCTAAATTCCTCAGACACAAATTGAGGCCCGTTGTCACTGACGATGACGTCAGGCAACCCGTGGGTGGCAAAAAGTCGGCGGAGCGCATGGATCACAGCAAGTGATGTGGTCGATTTCATATGCACGACCTCCAGCCATTTGGACATAGCGTCCACCACAATTAGGAACATTTGCCCTTGGAGAGGGCCAGCAAAATCTATATGCAATCTGGCCCAGGGTTTACCAGATGACTCCCAGCCTTGGGGTGTAGCTTGTGGGGGATCGGGTCTGACTTGCTGGCATTTGGGACACCCTCGTACCCATTCTTCGATCTCTTTGTCCAGCCCCGGCCACCAGACATACCCTCTGGCCAACGCTTTGGTGTGTACCATACCGGGGTGACCCTCGTGCAGCGACTCTAACACTCTCGTCCTGAGTTTGTCAGGAACCACCACCCTGTTCCCCCATAATACACAGCCCTTAGAAATGGATAGTTCATTTTGACGGCTTTTGTAAGGGCCGAACTCCGGTTCAACGCTTCCAACCGGCCACCCCCTCCAAACCCAGTTTAATACTCGGGACAGCACGCTATCCTTGGCCGTGTGTGCTGCAATGTCCCTGGATGATACCGGGGGTCGAGGAAGCTCCTCAATTGCCAAGACCTCACAGGCGGGGGCAGGGTCTGCGCCAATGTCCGGCACCGGGCACCGGCTGAGGGCATCCGCATGCCCAATCGCTTTCCCAGGCCGGTGCTCTAAGTCAAAATCATAAGCCTGCAAAAATATCGCCCATCTAAGCATGCGTGGGGACATGATGTTTGGCAATTGCTTATCGGGCGCAAAAATCCCCAGTAGCGGCTTGTGGTCAGTGACCAGCAAAAATCGTCTGCCAAAAATAAAATCATGGAACTTTTTGACAGCCGCTACCAACGCCAGACCCTCCTTGTCTATCTGGGCATAGTTCCGCTCTGCCGCAGATAGTGATCTAGAATAAAAAGCGATAGGCGCTTCGCTCCCATCAGGCATCAGATGGCTTAAAACTGCGCCTACTCCAAAAGGTGAAGCGTCAGCAGCTAACACCAGGAGCTTGTGTTCATCATAATGCGTGAGTACGGCATTAGATGTCAGCAGCTCCTTGACTCCCACAAAAGCCTTTTCCTCGGCCTGCCCCCACTTCCATTTTGCCTCCTTGTGCAAAAGCGCGTGCAAAGGGGCCGCCACTGATGCCTTATGCGGTAAAAACGCATGATAAAAATTCAGGAGTCCTAAAAAGGATTGGAGCTCCTTCTTACTCACCGGCCTGGGGGCGTTTTGGATTGCAGATACCTTCTCATCCGTGGGGTGGACTCCCTCTGCGTCAATGCGAAACCCCAGGAAGTCCACACTTTCCACCCCGAGCGTGCATTTTGAGCGCTTAACTCTGAGACCGGCATTTTGAAAACGCCTGAGGACCTCTTTAACCCGGTCCAGTAGTTCCTGTTCAGACCCGCCCGCAATCAGCACGTCGTCAAAATAGGGCACTGTGCCAGGTACCCCCCTTAGTAGACGTTCCATGAGGCCCTGAAAAATCCCAGGTGCTACGTTGACCCCGAATTGCAGCCTGTTCACTTTAAAAGCCCCTTGGTGGGTTACAATTGTTTGGGCCTCGGCAGCCTCCGGGGTGACAGGCAACTGCTGGTATGCCTGGGCCAGGTCAAATTTGGCGAAAATCTTGCCACCCCCCAGGGAAGCCAAAATGTGGCTTATTACCGGGACCGGGTACGAATGTTGCTGCAGCGCCTTGTTAATCGTACATTTGTAATCGGCGCATAGTCGTATGGACCCATCTGATTTGACAGGGGTTACGATCGGGGTCTCCCATTTGCTGTATGGTACTGGCTCTAAAACCCCTTGCTCAACTAGTTTGTCAATCTCTTTTTCCACCTTATGTTTGAGAGACACAGGTACTTTCCGATACTTCAACCTAATAGGTTTGACTGACGGATCTAAGTCAAACGCAACCGGGGGGCCCTTGTACCTCCCCAACCCTTCGGCAAATACATCAGGGAACAGGTCGTACAGCATGCCCCATTTATTTTCAGACATCCTGTTAATCCCAGAAATACCAATGCCCAATGGCTCAAACCAATCTAACCCTAGCAGGTTAACCCGGTCTCCCTCTGCAATCAGGAATGACAGTTTAACACATTTCCCCTTATACTCAACAGTAACAGAGTCCCGTCCGGCCAAGGGAATTCGGTTGCCCTGGAAGTCGGACACTCTGGTTCCCGCAGGCTGGAGCCGCCGCCGGCTTCGGTTCGGGAACAACTGGCGCCAGGACGCGGCAGAAATCACCGTCACGGACGATCCTGAGTCCACCTCCATTGTACAGGGTCGGCCGTCGAGGAGTGGAGTCACGGTGATCTTGCCCTGGCTGCTGGTGCGATTTACGGCCGATGCGCTCGACAAGGTCGCCGTCAACTGGCAGCTTGCTTCCGATGCTGAGGAACGGGTCTTGCCTTGGGTGCTGACTGGAGTGCCCCTCTGCGCTGACCGGTTGTTAGTTGAGGGATCCTTCTTTGCTGATCTGCAGACTCTGGCCAGATGACCACGCCGCCCACACGCTCTGCAGTCGACATCACGAGCCCAACAGGAGTCGCGCTGGTGTTTCCCGCCACAACCGGAGCAAGGCTTGACGTTGGTAGTCTTCGCTGGGGTCCGCTTGCCTCGAACCGCGTTGACGTCATCATCCGCGTCTTCGCCCTCGCTGTCTCGTTGAGCGTGTATACTGGGCTCTGCCACCCGCTGGCGGACCTCCTTCGTGGACTTCTCCGCTGCTTCCGCGGCCACGGCCTCTTCGTAGGCCACTGCCCAGGTCAGGGTGGTGCGGGCGAACAGCCTCTGTTGCAGCCTTTCATCTTTGAGACCGCAGACGAGACGGTCTCTGAGGGCTTCCTCCACGTTGTGGAAATTACATGGCCGTGCGGCTTTGCGAAGGGCCGCCACGAAATCTGCGATGGTCTCGCCTCCGGCCTGGTTCCGCTTGTAAAAAGCGTGCCGGCAGGCGATCTCCGACGGTTGTGGAGAATAGTGAGCCTTAAGCTTCTCCGTGATGTCAGCGTAGGTGACAGTCTTTATATCAGTTGGGGCCACCAACGACCTGGCTATGTCGAAGGTCCCCTTCCCGCAGGAACTCAGGAGGCATGCTCGTTTCTTCGCCTCATCGGTGATGTCGTGGGTCTCCAGATGGAACTCGAACCTGGACAGGTAGGAGTCCCAGTCTTCTGAGGAGGGTTCGAAGCACTCGAACTTCTGGCTTCCAGCCATCGGGGGAGACTTGGGCACCGGAGCTGGTGGCGCCTCCGCCGGATCGGCTGCTGTGCTCTGCCCGCTTTCTTCCGAGTCCGAAGTGTGGATGTCCGCAGGGCTGCCTACCTGCTCTAACATCCCACCTTCGTCGCCAATTGTTAGATCGCGCTAACAAAGGACTCGTAGAGTGATTCAGCAAGTGATTCAGCTTTATTTAGAAGTAACGAACAAGCACTAACTCAGTAAGAAACCAGAACAGAAAACAGTGGGAGCTTATGCTCCTTTTAAACATAACCAGGCTAATGTAGCCACGCCTATTTACAAATAACAACCAATGAGATTGCTAGAATAAAGACCAATGGGAGTCTTTCCCTCCTAGGGAATGGTATCGTTCTGATTGGTCGCTGTTACGAAGCGACCAATAGGAAGTTCGCTCAGAGGAGCCCTGGTCTGGCTCGAAGCTTAACAGGGGAGTCCTATGAGGTGATTCATGTAATCATTTCAATACATTACACTTACAATGTCAATGGGTTTAGAAGTGTGTAACTCTGTCTAGGATTGCACTAGTATTGTACTTACTTTTTTGCCAGGGGCTAGAAGAGCCTGCAATGGAAGTGCTGCTTCTGGAGACTCCCTTCTTTACCATCAGCCGGTTCCTGAGTCCACTTGTAGATCTTTCATTCTTTGGCAAAACCTGGAACCTGGACTATTAAATCAACCTCTATGTACTAAAAGAGTGCCACACCAAGTTGTCCCTACCATTTTAGGTATTTTAATTGCTGTAACTTGCATAGGGAGTTTATTGTGGCTGAAAAGCAGAGTATGCAGGAACCAGATGGATAATTTTTGGAGTAACAGCTCAGGTGCTATAGCTCCATACTGAGCTTATGCAAGTGCTTATGTAGAGATCTCTTTGCACAGTGGTGTAAGCTAAGCATATTCATGGAAGTTCTGATTGCAGGTTCTGTGAACAGTGATTTCCACAGTCTGGAAGTTAGAGAGGTGACTTTCTTAGGTATGCTCATCCAATGTTACATTACTTTATGAAGAGACAACATGCCTGGAAAGTTATATTGTTTAACTTAATTTAGATATTTATATCCCATTTTCTCCCTAGTAGGGACCCAAAGAAATTTACAACATTCCCCCCTCCCCCATTTTATCATCACAAAAAACAATCCTGTGAGATACATTATGGAGAGAGAGAGAGAGAGAGAGAAACTGCTCCAAGGTTATCCAGTGAGCTTCTTTGACAGAGTTGGAATTTCGACCTGGGTCTCCTAGGTCCACTTTGCATAAAATATATGATGCAGTTCTAATAGGCTTAACCTTTAAACTCCTGAACAAGTCTTGATCCTGTTTTCCTTGGAAAATGTCTTCTTCCCTAGAACCCCCTTTCCATGTTGTAGACTGAGGTCACCCAGATGTTCCAGTGTCCCATTAACTGTGGCACTTCTTTCCCAAATTGACATGCCTTTTAGAAGTTTAGCTTGGTAGGCATGTCCACTTGGGAAGGGCTGGGATGGGGTTTGCTATATCAGCAATTTTTTTGCTTATCAGAAAAAAATTCTTTTAGGCTCTGCTGAAATTGTCTTCCTATTTCTAAATGATCTCATCTATGAGTAATTTGAATGGCTGCAAAATAAAGCAGGAGTCTAGTGATGCCTGAAAGAATAATAAAATGTACCCCAATGTTTTTGCAAGACAGGGCTCACTTTATTAAATGCATCTTTAAAGTCTACTGGACTCCTTTTTAATTTTGCTGCTACAAATAGGCCTACCTACCCAGAGTTATTATAATGGAAGTTACTACATTCAAATGACTGGTTTTATGTTTTGCTCCTTTTATAAGCTGTTGGTAGTGACCCTGAAATGGGTATTCATTCTAAAATAAAAATAAACAAAATTAAATACTTATAAACGGGACTTAGCAGAATGTGGAATGGACTTTATAGAAGGATACCCAAATGGTCTGATCAGCCTCTTGAAAATATGTCTGATCTTATTAAATAGTTCAGAAGGACTATCTCAGGGCTACTTATAATATCAATATTATTATCAATTCCATTTCATTGTCTGATGAAGTGTGTGTGCACATGAAAGCTCACACCTTGAATAAAACTTTGTTGGTCTTAAGGGTGTCATTGGACTCTAACTTTGTTTTATTGCTGCAGACCAACACGGCTGCCCACCTTGAAATATCCCACAAGTTCTCTATCCTTCAAATCATCTTGAAACTAACCCTGAGAAGACCAGGAAGGCTAATATTTTCATTTTACATGGTTCTATGTCATGTATAGGTAGCCATGTTTAAGGTGTTCATTTAGCATCATCAGTTGCAACAGAAGTTCAGTTTATACAGCAGCTGAAGCAACATTATTAGCTTTGGAAACTCTGAACATGTGAAGATTTGAGATTTTGTGTTATACAAGACAGCCCTCAATTATTTGTAATTACTGTAGACATCAGCTACGATTTAGTGAGATTTTACTGTAAGTATAAGAGTCATGATAAGCATGAAGCTTTCCAGTTCTCAGGACTTTTTCAGATCCTCCAGCAGAGGGGCCCAAAGTTATTCAACGAGCTTCAGTACTGAGTGGGGTTTTGAACCTGGATTCCTCTGTCTTTGTTCATCTTTTTTCTTTGTAAACAGAGCTGTCTTATCTACTGAAGTGAGCGAGGAAGTCTATGTGGGAACACATTTCATATGGCCACTGAAGACTTTCAATAAGACCAATTAAAGAGATTTTTGTGAGAAAACTCAAGGGTAAACCATCTATGGAATAGAACCAAATAATAATTTCTAAGTATTCAATGCAGAACATGTGTTTTCATTAAAATAATGATTTCTATAGAAATTTCATAAGATGTAAATGCCTACTAATTTACTTCTTCACATCTAATAAAGTGTAGCGTGTTGTATTCTGGAACTTGTACAACTAGTTATATATAGGAACTCTATAAATCCTGCTTAAATATCAGGGGAAAAAAACTGTACTGCAAAGTGCCCACCTACTTAAACTTCATGAATTTTGAATTACAATAGAACATCTTCTGGAGTAATTATGACTACCAATTGATTTTTATTATGATGAAGACAATCAAAGTGCATGCCTAATTAATTTGTCTGACTATTTACAATAAATTGTTATCTATGTTGGCACACAGCGTAGAGGCAGGGATGCATGAGAAGAAAACAATTTCTTAAAGAAGACACCCACTGCTGGAACAAATTAATAACTCTAATAGGCCTTTTTCCCTTGAACAACATGAACCGGAGGAGTCTTCCGAAAACATTATTGCAGTTCTCCCTTCTCAATAATCAGCTTCTTTCAGCAGTCACTGTTCCACCTGAAGCACTGGGGCATATGCTGAAATGCTGATGAATGGCTGGAACATATTGATCTTGGATAGATGGGCATAACAGGATCACATTGTACAGTAAACTTCAAATTGATTTTTAACAGAATCATTTCCAAAGTAATTCAACGCTTATTTATTCATGAATCCACAGGAGCAGCCCCCACCCCCAAGCTGTGAAATGCAAGATATAATGCATTGTGGAATTAGACTTAGCCAGATGTGCATCAAGGCCATATTTTATGTTAACCCTTCATGCTGGGAAATAGGATTCTCTCCCAAGTGATGCATATTAAACTAATATAAATTACATTTGTTTGGGTACATTCTGCCAGTTCTGGAAACAGAGTGAATGGGTTAGCAAAGAGCCAAACAGAATACAACAAACTGGTTCAAGAGGCATGCAATATACAGAATACAGAGAGAGCTAAAACACATGCATTCTTTAAATATCTGGTTTTGTAATTGGGTGGAACTACATATTTTAATGAAAAAAATGTATTTCATCTCACATTATTGTATGATAAAAAATACAGAGTATTTTCCCCAATAAAAAGAAAGACAAAACAATGTTACATTTTCCACAGAGAGGGTGGCTGTGGTAAGCTTCCATAGGTGTATATTGAAACTATTAACATCTTACCAGTTATATTAAGCTGTTATGCACTTCCAAGAATAATTTTGTTAGCTGTTCCCCCTCCCCCACGGAGTACAATAAGTGTAGGGTTAGTTTATTATGCTGCATTTTCAAGGGCACATGCAAAATAGTTTCCACGTGGCCACAAAACTAATGTATGAACACCAGTCTTCTTGTTTGTTATCATGTATAGATTGGTCATCAATAGAGTTGTAGTTTCTGTTTAAACTAGATCTCCTTTGAGGGAAAAGGGCCTGATTTTACATTGTCTTTCCACCTCATCCATCCTACTTATATCTTCCTTTCATTTGGTCCAATGTTTGATTATACTTTCTCAACAGCTAATTATTTGATTTGCTGCATTTTAACGTTGTTGAAATTCAAGTTGTACCTTCTGTGAAGCTGAAGATAATTCAACAGTGGGAGTGGATAGACACACAGCCATGTGCATTGAGGCCAGAACAATCAGTAAGGCAAAAAGTCAGTGAAACCAAATTATGCTACTAGTTTTTGAAAAACTAGTTTCAAAGCATGTGGTCCTGTTTAATGACAAAGATTACACGGCCTATCTGTGCTATGGGAAAATAAAAGGTACAATACAAAGTTTGTTAAGACGCTGAACTGCAGGCTGTGGAAGGTCAGTAGTTCAGCAGTTCGAGACCCGAGTTGCCGCATTACGGAGTGGGCTCCCGTCTCTAGTTCCAGCTCCTGCCAACCTAGCAGTTCGAAAGCAAGAAATTGCAAGTAGATAAATAGGTACCACTTTGGTGTGAAGGTAACAGCGTTCCGTGCACCTTGGTGTTTAGTTATGCCGGCCACATGACCACGGAAACGTCTTCGGACAGCGCTGGCTCTTCGGCTTTGAAACGGAGATGAGCACCGCAACCCTAGAGTTGGACTCGACTTGCTTTCGAGCAAGGGAACCTTTACCTTTACTTTACTCATGGAAAACAGGAGCTGCAGGTTAATCAAATACGTCCAATACTCAAGCTTATTGCTCTGCCTTGCCCAGAGGAATCAGCAGTGTCCAACAGCCCCCACATCTACAATGATGCATTTGCTGTCCCCCAAGCCACAGTCATCCTATATAACAGTCAGACAGGTAGAACAACTGCCCAGAAGCCTTCTGGCAGCGCTAGCTCCTGATAGCTTGACATAAGCTGAGGGTGAAGGATGTACATGAGGATGACATCACCTGGCAGTGTCAGCTGTCAGAAGTCCAGCAATGGCTGAAAGTATCAAGCCAGCCATATGGAAAGGCCGGAGTGGGGCATATGCATATCTGAAGGTTCTGGGGTATGATGAATGATGGAGTGGAACTTGACATATGAGTGGTGCCAGTTAATGGCCTCGGCCACACGGGCAGGAAAATGCAGGGGGGAGGCGTGGCTGTTTGCCCCGGAGCAAACTAACACGTGACTGCACGATCAGGCGTCGGGTTGAGGTCCCGTCGAGCTCCCGTGGTTAGGGGGGAGGTGCCAATCACACGACGGGGCAAAGAAGCGGAGCGGCTGGCAAACGGGGTTGTGTTTTTTTTTAAAACGGAAATGTGTGCATGCTCCGTTGGGTGCTTGTGCGCATCCGTGGGGACCAGTGTTCCCTCTAAGCTGAGTTAGTGTGAGCTAGCTCACAGGTTTTTAGCCTCCAGCTCATACATTTTTGTATTAGCTCGGGAAGGAGGGCTCCAGAGCAAACTAATTGATGCAGCAGCCAAACTGCCCGCTCACCACTTTAATGCCAGTAGTTCACAAAGTAGAATTTGTGCTCACAAGACTCCACAGCTTAGAGGGAACATTGGTGGGGACTTGGGGGGAAAAAACCCTTTTTGTGAGGGGACGTGGGCAGGCGCCGGAACTACCATCGGAAACGCGATCAGACGCCCGCCCTTGCCCCGTGGTTTCCGGAAACTAGTACCTCCGAGGTACTAGTTTTTTACCCTGCATCTTCGGCGGGAAGCCTTGGGTGCGCCACGGGAGCTTTACACTTTCCAGATGTTGCAGTGAGATTGCGCCCAGAAAATCCACCTATCTTCCGTCTCTCTAGCGTGCCTAATGCTCCGTGTGACTGGGGCCAATGAAATGTTCTGGATAATCAAGTACTAGAAAACAAATCTTTTACTGTACTTACTGTATAGTCTATATATATGTAATATGGAGCACTGACATAAATTTCATGACTTTTATTGAAGTGAGTACATGTAATAATACAAAAGGGAAATGTTGCAGAGAGCTGCCATGTGTACTTTCTTTTCAGTTGCTTTATTCTGAAAGTTGTGAGAAGGCAGGGAAAACACATGAAATTAGATTAGATTCCGACTGTCTGTTAATCAAGAAAGTGCTAACATAAGAATGGCTGTTCATTTACATGTGCTGCAGGATTGCCAGGAACAAAGGATTTAAATATAATTTTATTGTAACATAACACGAAAGAACCTTTGAATAGATGTCCAAGAGTTTTATTTATCTCACATTATAAAACAGTGATTCTGATAGATAAGGCCAAGTTCTTAGAGTTTGCTATAAGGAATATAAGGTCCTCAATGAATGGCAGATAGTCATCTAGATGTGCCAATGGATATATTCCCTGAAGGGATAATAATGCTGGATGACACGTTTTTGTAATATACTGTCTTATTAGTGATCTAGTATCTAGCAAGTTTTATAAAAGGCAGTATAAAAACACAGCTTCAGATTTATCTAGCCATCTAAAACATACTTTTAAGCTGCCAAGTGTCTTTTCATTGGCCATTCTGATGAATCTTCATTTTATTAGAATTTATCACTCTGTGCTTTGAGGCCATGGAACAACAATGGTAAGTGAACTTTGTGAAGTATAATAGCTGTCATCTGAAATATATAAGATATATATTCTTGGGAGGAATATATTGCAACTTTAAAAAGTAACAAGGTACAATAGATATCTAATAATTAATGAAAGGAACTACCATTGTTAGTGGAACTACTACAATTGACTGTGAACAGAATTTGCTTCCCAGTAAGTCTGTTCAGGATCCCACAATAATACATTGAAAACCAGATTCTCAAAGTGATATGATGGGGTTCATACTGATAGCGTGTACTGGATTTAAAAATACAAACACCACATAGGTTGGTATTAAATTATTTCTTGAAGAAGAAAATATGATCTTGTAATTTTTACTGTGAAAAACCTGAAAGATTTGTTGAAAAATGAAACACCAGCAAAGATGGAATATAAATGTTTTAATAAAAAGGAGTATTTGTAACACTAAGTGTGAAGTTTGACGAACAACAAAGACTTTTTGCTAGTAAGAATGCATCATAAATACCACCTAAGACTCAAGGCAGCATATAATATGCTGATGTCCATAAAATACAGCATATATAAAAACAATGGTTAGAGTGGTGGACTAGCACCAGTAAGCTCTGCATTTACATTCCCCTCAGCAATGGAGCTTGCTGGGTGACTTAGGCTAGTCACTTTCTTTTGGCCCAACCTGCCTCACAAGGTTATTGTGAGGATAAAATGGAGAACAGAAGAACTATCTATGTCGTTCTGAGCTCCTTCAAGAAAGTGTGAGATTCAAATGGAAGAGACAGATTCAAATAGAGATCCCAAAACATAATACATTTGTTAATCCAATCCCTTTAAGCAAGAGGCCTCTATTTGTCTATCAGCTTTCACCCCGTTGGGTATAAAACTGTCAGAAAGAAAACACAGACTCCACGGTGTTACTGATATGAATGAAATGGTTTATTGAAAGGTATTGCTGAATAATACACCACAAAAGCAAATTGTACACTGCAAGCTGAATCAGATGTATGATGCAGACAGAAAAAACACTGAAAAAATTGATACAAAAACCATCCGTAAGATGCAGATGGTTACAGGAAACAATATAAGTAGATAAATAGGTAGTGCTGAAGTATGAGTAAATAAAGTATTGCAAACCGGTTTTATACCAGTAGAAGACACACTAGACTGTGGAGAGATGAACCACAAACCTCATAAGTCTATTTGAAACACAAAGTTGCAAACGTGAGAGCAAACGTAATTTATAGCAGCCATGTTAAAGTATTAATCGCCACCCTACTACCCTTCTGCCCTCCTGACTTTAGCTCAGTTTCTTAGCAAGCAAGCTGATGCAGTTTCATAGCTACCTATCCAGGAATGTTGAAGAGGCAGGACTCTCACAGGCTTGTGACCCTCTCAGTCCTCAAACTCCAAAGAATTAGGAGGACTGGGCAGGGGCGAGGTCTTTGGAGATCTAAAGACATTCTCACAGCATGAGGACCTTAAACAGAAAAGGCTGCTCAAAAGTAAAGCTGTCTTTAAACCTGCCTTCCTCCTGGACCATGGCACCATGGTGGCAGACTACTCCTAGGAAGTGGAGACAAGAGGCGTGACTTAATTTCTCTTTCATTTGTTGTTCACTTTGGCACCCAGGGGACTGCAAACCCCATACACATAAACACCTTCCCAGCATCACAAAACAAGATGTTGGCTCAAGCTCTTCTTATCAGTCATGAGACTGGTCTTCTTGTTTGTCAGAGTTGAAGGTGTTCATTAGATGTGTGTTTATCAGTCTTCATGCTTGGTCAGCAATCAGCAGTACATTCTGGGCTTTCCCTTTTTTTTTTTTAATAATGCCCCCGGAGGGATTTTTTTATTGCATTTTTTATAATACTACAAACTACAACAGAAAATGGGAGGGGGGGACTACATTTATGGGATGAAAGAGAGATACCCACTACTAACTAAAAACCCAAGAGAGGAGATCTTCTGATCAGCTTAAACAAACGTCACGTCTTAATCCCGCTAATCCCTTTACAAACTAAGTCAAGTTTAACATTAACTTTTCAGTTCTTAAAATTTACTGTCATTTAGAAATACCAATGATGAGTTTCAGGATGGGGTTCAAGGAACCGTACTAACCGTAGTCACAAGTGCCAGATAAAGGGGGGGAAGCAAGGCTATTCCCTCTAGAGGAATTTGACCCGCAGTTGCGTGATCACACAGTCCTTGGAAGCTGCAGGGGCAGCCCACCACTGCATGATCAGATGCAACTGCAGGTGAGTAGAGGGTGGGTTTTTTGCCATTTGTTTCCAATTCACTTAAACGGGGAATCAATGAATCGCATCTCTGCACTGAGGGCTCCCTATGGAGTGTGCGATGATGCACATACTGAGAAGAGGGGGGGGGAAACAGCACAGAATTCGGGATGGCCTGATCAGACCATCCCAATGCCATGAGAGCGCATTGGAGCAATCAGACAAGGGAAAGTCTGTCTGTTGCCCCTAGCAACCCATTTACTACCAGACTTTCCCCAGTGTCTTTTAACCTCACTTCTGCGGTGGAGCAAAATGGGTTGCTGATGGCTGCAGGGCGCTTCCAAGATGTTGTTGTCTGATCGCCCCCTTTATTAAATGCTCTGTCTGTGAGCAACTTGAATGGAATGAGTTAATTGGTAGTAGCCCGCATGGGTTTATCAAGAATAAGTCATGCCAGACCAACCTTATCTCCTTTTTTGACAGAGTTACCAAAATGGCTGACTCTGGCAATGCTGTGGATATAGTGTATCTAGATTTCAGTAAAGCGTTCAACAAGGTTTCTCATGATATCCTTGAGGATTACCTGGTTAAGTGTGGGCTGGATGGTGCAACCGTTGGATGGATTCATGGTTGATTGAAAAATCATACCCGAGTGCTCGTAAGTGGCTTTGCGTTTACGTGGAGGGAAGTCTCAAGTGGAGTGCCGCAGGGCTCGGTCCTAGGCCCGGTGTTTTTCAATGTTTTTATAAATGACCTGGAGGAAGACATAGAGGGGATGCTTATCAAATTTGCAGATGACACGAAGTTAGGTGGGATTGCTAATTCTGAAGAAGACAGAGTCAGGATTCAAAATGATCTAGATAGGCTGGAACAGTGGGCTGAGACAAATAAAATGAATTTCAATAGAGATAAATGCAAAGTCCTACACTTAGGTACAAAAAATCAAAGGCATAGATATAGAATGGGAGGGACTTGGCTTGACAGCAGCACATGTGAAAGGGATCTAGGTGTTCTGGTTGATCACAAGCTAAACATGAGCTTCAAGTGCGTTGTGGCTGTGAAGAAAGCTAATACAATCTTAGGATGCATTAACAGAAGCATTGTGTCCAGATCATGGGAGGTGGTAGTTCTGCTCTATTCTGCTATGGTCAGGCCTCACCTGGAGTAGTGTGTCCAGTTTTGGGCACCACATTTTAGGAAGGATGTTGACAAGCTGGAGCGTGTCCAGAAGAGGGCAACAAGGATGGTGAGAAGGCTGGAATCCAAGTCATATGAGGAAAGGCTGAAAGAGTTGGGTATGTTTAGCCTGGGAAAGAGAAGGCTTAGAGGGGACATGATTGCAGTGTTCAAGTATTTGAAGGGCTGTCATGTAGAAGATGGAGCAGATCAATTCTCTCTTGCTCCGGATTGCAAGACTAGATGTAATGGGTGGAAATTACAAGGGAGTCGTTACTGGCTAAATATCAGGAGAAACTTCCTAACTGTAAGAGTGGTTGAGCAGTGGAACAGTCTGCCTCAGGAGGTGGTGGATGCTCCTTCACTGGACGTTTTCAAGCGGAGGCTGGACGACCATCTTTTGGGTATGTTGTAGATATGTAGGGCTATCTTTCAGCTATGCTCCTGCAGAGTGCAGGGGGTTGGACTAGATGACCTGCAAGGTCCCTTCCAACTCTAACATTCTATGATTCTAAAAATCCTTAAATAAGCAAACAAGTGGCAATGAGTAAATCTGTAGACAATACATTCTACAGTCAAGTTCTATGGGAAATATAAGTACCCAGGGTTGCATTTGAGGATACCTAAACCATATCCTATCTGGAGCTTTTAAATAAGATCCTATAATACAGTCATTAAAAATGCCCCAGTCTATTTCACAGGAATATTTAATGCGGCTAGATGAATGGTCCCCATCTTTACAGAGGAAGGAACACCTATTTAGAATACAAAGAACAGTAGGCAGCTCAAATATTTGTTCTGTAGATCTATAATTGTTTCATTCTGCTCCCTCAAGTGGGATTAAAATCATGATTTAGTTTTCTTAGCAAGAAGGAACCAGCACAGCTCAGAATGAAGTCACAGGCTGTTGTCATTTGTGCATCCTTAGGCTACCTGCCAACAAGAACAAGAACAACAATAACAATAATTTTAAGAGTGAGAGTAGTATGAAGAAGTTACCATACAAAACTCATTACTAATTGTTATTACTTAGCTGTTAGAAAACATGGCTTTGGTCTGTCTGACACGATAATACCGGTAGCCAGTCCTCACCCATTTCTACATTTCATTGTGAGATATATCAATAACCTCAAAATAACCATGCTGCATTTCCAAGGGAAATATCAGGATCTAGAGGGTGGTTTGTTTTTGCAAGTACCAATAGAATGCTATTTTCTAAAAAGAAAGAAAAGAAAAAAAGGATTCATGCTCTTCTTCCTCTCCCCCAAGCCTGCACTGGATCTCAGATGTGAGCTGCAAGCCATTTCTAATGATAATATTTTGCTGAAGGCTCTTGGAGGTGCAGCTGCTGTGTGGTTGGCAATACCACCAGGAAGGCTCAGGTTGAGCAGCAGAGACTCAAGCAATATAAACTCTAAAACAGGAGTTTCATTTTATGGGAAATCACCCACAGTTGCACATTGTTAGATTTAAATATTTAATCTAATAAAATCATGAGCCCAGACAAGTACTATGTGTGTCCCTTGGGGGAAATTGCTATATGATTTATTGCACAAGGATACAGAAATAAGGGCATTGGAAACCTTTTCTTAGAAGCCTAAAGTAACCCAATGCTTTAAATAATTTTGTTTTCTAAAATATAGAGCTATTTTTAGTGTGGTGAAGGAGCTAGATATAATTAATGATATATTATCACATAGATTAGAATGCCATTTATATTAGATGCCAATATATTGCTTTGGGAGGGCATGGTCTTCATAACGCAGAAAGAGATTTTTCTCAGAGTACCGCCAGACTGGAAACCTGGCATTGCAAAGCAGGGTTTTCTCGTTTTGTCTTGGTCTTGTGCTCTGGAAAGAAAAATATTTATGGACTGGCTTTCCTGGAGGACAAAGGGATGTGGGGATTTGGAGAGTAGAAATATTGGAATTTTAGATAATGGAAGCCATTCCCTGTTTGCTGCATCATGTTAAGTCCCTTGATAAATCATACTTTCTGTTGGTAATTCTGGGAAAGGAAGTATGAATTTAGCACTTAAGAGAGAGGATCGCCCAAGACTTTAGCTGAGTAGCTTAAGTGGGTTTGTAAGTTGTACTATGATGGGGCTTTCTTTTGTTGCATGTGTCATAATTGCTGTTATGGAACCAAAATAATTAAGAGTGGGTTAATATAGCTGGAAGTTCCCACACAATTGCCTCAGTGAACTGTAAAGGTAAAAAGGTAAATGTTTCCCTTGCTCAAAAGCCAGTCGAATCCAACTCTAGGGAGCGGTGCTCCTCTCCATTTCCAAGCTGAAGAGCCAGCGCTGTCCAAAGACATTTCCGTAGATATGTGGCCTCCATGACTAAATGTCGAGGTGCACAGAAAGCTGTTACTTTCCCACCAAAGCGGTACCTATTTATCTACTTGCAATTCTTGCTTTTGACCTGCTAGGTTGGCAGGAGCTGGGGCTAGAGACGGGAAATCATTCCGTCACATGACATTAGGGTCTTGAACTGCTGAACTACAGACCTTCTGGTCTGCAGTTCAGCGTCTTAACCTCTGAGCCATCGTGGCGCTTCAGTGAACTGGTACTACTGTGCAAATTGCGATACCCCCATGTAGATCCTCCATATCAAGATGTGGCGCATACACTCAGTACCTCTGTATATTTCCATCTGAGTTACAATCCTCCCCCCCTCTCTGCTAGCCCCACTTATTATGTGAGTTGACCTTCCTGGAATAAATTCACTATGCTGATGGAGGAGACAGAGCATTTAGTCAAATCCTGCAGAAGTGCACTAGTGGGCTTTTATATCTTTATCTGTATTCATACATGAGTGTATTCTGACCTGTAGTGTAAATCAGTATTACTATCATATTGCAGACAGGAAAATAGTGGGTTGTCAGTGGTTTGTCTAACATTACCTGGTGAGTCTACAGCTGTGGTGATACAGACTTATGGTATCAGAGCTACCTCACTATGTTCATGGCTGGCCCAACCAACCAAAGATGAAACTACCCGGGACTCAAAATTCCAGGAACACCTGTCCAGCATGCAGATATCTTGAAGAAAGAACCACTGCTTACATTTTTGGAGGTATATAACATGGCAGGTCAGTTGCTCTTGAGCCATTTCAGGAAGTTTAGTGTGATCTCTGCAAACCTTCTGAAACATGGACTCAGTTCTAAAAGAGTGAGGTAAAGAAATGAAAACATGAGAGATATAAAGGGGAAAACAGTACCCTGGTCAGCTATTGAATATTACATTATACATCATGTAATAACTGACCGGTGGGGGGATTTATTTTTTCCAGGTTAGCAAGAAAATGTTGGGACAGGCTGAGCATTTACATGGGGGCAACCTTACCTACCACAGTCTCAATGGCAGTCACCCATTTTGAGATAACATAGATTTTGCCATGCATAACAAATACGTTAATAATTTTATCATTTTCTGAGCTTAGATACACCTGTAATAGTGAAAACAATACATTCTGTGTAGAACTTCTACCAGCTGAGAAACTTAGGCATGACCATGTCTTTGTGGTTTAGGCTTAGCTTTCCATTCTGGGCCCAAGTTCCTCATCCTGCCCAAGACCAAGTAATACAATA
The DNA here is from genome assembly GCF_001447785.1 of Gekko japonicus. NCBI lineage: Eukaryota > Metazoa > Chordata > Lepidosauria > Squamata > Gekkonidae > Gekko > Gekko japonicus. Next base: position 665,655 of record NW_015171504.1, on the reverse strand, counting down.
TGTTGTGCATGCTTCTGTATTTAAGCATGACATTAAAACTAGTGGGTTTAGAAAGATGTAACTGTGCAGGATTGCACTGTAAAATGATTTACATACATGCAGTATAAAAATGCAAACTTATCTTTTCTTCAGAGGCATTTGACTGACTTTTGTTTGGATAATGCTTTGGATTCCTATCTAGAAATCTTCATTAACTTCTGGATTTATGAACTACTGTTCCCATCTGTTTTGTGGCTTATTGATACTTTATTTTTAATGACTCTGGGTGCACAGAAAAGCAGTATAAAAAGTTTTAAATAACTACATTCTTGTAAAAAACTGTACTCATTTCTGAGAGTTCTCTAATCACTCATGAATGGCTGGGCCTTCCCTTTGTTCCCTAGATCCCTTCACGTTGTATGCTCAAGACCAGTTTCCTTATCTCTGGTGGTGGCTGCTTCTGCTGTTGTAAGGACAGTGGTAGGAGCAGGGCAATTTTTTTCTGGGGGAATGTGCCAGAATGGATTTCTGGAACCTCTTCGACAAGATTCTTTAAAAAATATTTAAAAGTGCATGAGTTTTCAGTGTACAGATTGAAAACTTCATTTCCCTCTTGGAAGTTCTGGTCCTGGGTAGGAGATAGGGCTCTCAGCTTCCTTGGCCCTCTCTGCACTCCTATTTTACCTCAGTCTCTGAGCGCATCCTACTCTTCCGTTCTGCATTCCCTCCTGCTGTCACTTTGTTTCGGGGCTTTCTCTTGTTTTTGCATTTGTTTTAAGGAATCTGCATTCAGACTGCTTCCAGCACACTGTTGCCCCACAGCTACCAAAACTCCTTTTGCAGTGATTCTTTGTTCTCATCTGCTTTGAAATTGCTAATCCTTTCTAAAGTAGAATTGTTTCTGTGGGGCCAGGACACCAGAAGCCCTCCCACTGTTGCTACCCCCAAGCACCAACAATACAGTGCATCACTTGCCCAGGACTGAAAGTTTCTGTCTATACCTTGTGGCTAATAGCCACTGATGCACTTCTGCTTCGTATGTTCATCCAGTTCCCTCTTGAAGCCATCCATCCTTGTAGCTGCCACCACCTCCTGTGGCAGTGAATTCCATATGTTAATCACACAGTTAGCTCCAAAAATGTGGGTTTTGCTTGTAGATGCAGAATGCATACAGAATAAACAAATAAATAAGCCAGAGGGGGGGAAAACCAGTGCAGAGGGAATGCGTGCGACTACAAAGTCAATCCTTAAGGTTTGACTCCTCGGATTCTCCAGAGAAAGCTGCCAGTGCAGAAAGGGCCCTTCTCTCTGCTCACATGGCTCAGCAAAGAGTTACAGTCCTCTGCACCCTGGCAACCTATAAAACATCAAAGAGACTTGGAAATGTAGCCCTCCCTGTGTGGTTGATGTGAAGCTGATGTTTGTTTTCTGAGCCTAGAGAATGTGAACCTTTGGCAGCATCAGTCTTCAAGTAGTAAAGAGGCACTTATCTATGAGGCTTTCATGGCTGTTGTGGAAATTAAAGATTTTGAAGTGCTCAGATGCTGTGATGAATGTTTAATAGTCTCATGCTGTATTTTGTTGATTATACATATACAGGCAACTCTCTGTTCTTAGGATAGTATAATAGCCTACAGATGAATTGTTACTAAAAGCATATATTTGAAAAGTTTAAGGTAATACAAGTAAATAGACTGGGAACATAGTGCACCAGTACTACTTATGAATGGTTGCAGAGTCATTTACATTGCCTATAATATGTACCAAGATCAGTGGGAGGGTGGGACAGTTTCAGATTCAAGGTGGCACTTGCATTGACTTTTAAAAAAAAATATCCTGATTTGTAAGCATTACAAGCATTAAAGAAATTTGAAATAGCTTAGAACGACAACTACACAAACATAACTTAGAGATATGATAGGGTAACACCAACACAATATCACATCAATGCAAACCCAGTGCCAGGGTACCTGTACTGGTATAGGGAAACGGGCAGTGCCAGGGAACTGTCAAGGGAAGAGTGAGACTTGGGGGTCTTTCACACTGGCTTAAAAACCCACTTACATTAACCAATGTAAATGTGCTTTTCCCCTCTTGTGTTCACACAACTTTGAAAACATCCTACTTCTCCATTTTCCCTCTGTTCCTAACCCCCTCCCCCCAGTTTCTCCTGCACTTTTTTTGGGGAAAGCAAAATGTATTCACAAAAAAGCCCAAGATGGGAATCTGAATAAAGCTTTTCACATTGGTGTCAGGGCTCTTTTTGTAGAAAAAGCCCAGCAGGAACTCATTAGCATAATTGGCCACACCCAACACCAGAAATGTATTAGCATATTAGGCCACACCCCTGCTTATTAGCACATTAGGATGCACCCACTTGTTACCAGAAGTGTGGTTATCCAGCCACACCCACCTTTTGCTTTTTATTCTGTTTACCTTGTTTGTTGTCAAAACCCAGGGCTTTTTTTGTAGCAGGAACTCCTTTGCATGTTTGGCCACACACCCCTAATGGAGCCAATCCTAATGGATTTCTGCTGTTGGGTGTGGCCTATTATGCTAATGAGTTCCTGCTGGGCGTGGCCAACTTGGGAGCCAGCCAGAACTCCGTTCCCTGAAGGGCTTGCCCAAAATTAGCCCTGGGTTTTCCAAGGCAACCCACCCACTGAAGCCTGCCCTGAAGGGTCAGGTTTGGGCTTTAAAAAAAATACAATAAAATGCATGCCAGTATTTCAATGTTTTGGTGCCGGAGGGCACCTGCATTGGCAAAAGATAGGGTTGCCAGGTTCCTCCTGGCCAATGGTGGGAATGGACGGTAGGACTGCCAGATCCCAGTTGGGAAACTTCTGGAAATTTTGGGATGGAGCCTGGGGAGGACAGGGACCTCAGTGGAGTGCAAGGCCACAGAGTCCACCCTTCAGAGCATCCATTTTCTCCAGGGAAACTGATCTCTGAAGTCTGGAGATGAGCTGTAATTCCAGGGGAGCCCCAGGTCATCCCTGGTGGCTGGAATCCCTAGAGCAAGACCCTGGGCTCAGGGTACTGAGTTCAAGGATCCTGAATTGAATGGGATGTGGACTGCATTCATTTCATGGGATTACTTTCTGTTAATATTTAGTGATAGTTGTAGTTCTCAGTGGCTAATGATGAGCTGGCAATTTCACCTACCTCACAGGGTGTCTGTTGTGGGGAGGGGAAGGGAAAGGAGTTTGTAAGCCGCTCGGAGACATCTTTGGGTAGTGAAGGGCGGGGTATAAATCCAATCTCTTCTTCTTCTTCTTTAGTAATGCCAGTGAATTAAAGCTCATATACATTATATTTCAAAGCAAGGTGTTTTCCATTTGTGTCAGGAAATACACCATCTGCATGAAATACAGTAGCTTAAGAGTCCTCTCCAATATGAACATTTTTACTGGTGCTCTTTGAAGTGAGCCATGTGCTTTGAAAAAGGAGTTTTCTCAATATCAAGGCCCAATGCAAAATGCCCTCAATTGGAAGGAAGTTACAGTACTCAGCATTAGGAGGTTAATTTGAAGTAGGCCTTGGTGGAAAGAATTATAGAACTGAACTAATTATTTTACTATTTTACATTTTGCACTTGGGTTACAGATAAGTGCTAATTTGAAATATTACTTTAAATGAGGTGTGTACATTTTCAGTGAGAGCATTAAATATGTTACTGTGTATGAATTGCTTAGTTGGGATAGAAGAGCTTGAAAGAGAAGTAATTTGAAAACATGAAATGCATTTTTATCCAGTGAGAAATTTTCATTATTTAACTCTTCGCAGTTCATTAAAATTACAATACTTCTTAAAACATTTCTTGACTGCTTCTTGCAGTAATATTCCTACACCTTTAATTGCTGTGCCTGACTACAAAATAGAAGTTTGCCATGTTAGGTGTGAAATTCCACCCCATGCATATTTCTATGTACATACCTTTCAAGAGCACACATGCAGTGATGGGAAATAATCAGATTCCCACTGAGATGAACTTTAAAGATGCAGCGATCCCGAAGTGTGTTATATTATGCTGCATTGATCACCTCTGTTTTATAATGGATTGTTATTTTAATGACTAGCTACTGTAAAGTCTTTTAAAGTTAAAAAAAAGCAGAATAGAGAGCTCGACTAATTAAAAAACCAAACCCAAATAACCTTCAATTCATATCTGACATGGAAAATGCACATTTTAGATTGTAATATGGTTTGAAAATGCCAGAGAGGGCCCTGACCTGGATAGCCCAGGCAAGCCTGACCCCATCAGATCTTGGAAGCTAAGCAAGGCTGACCGTGGCAAGTACTTGGAAGGGAGACCTCCAGAGAATACCAGGGCCAGGGCACAGAGGCAGGTAATATCACGCCACCTCTATGAAATGTCCTACTCCCACTAGGGATCACCAGAAGTCACCATGACTTCCGGGCTTGCAAGCACACACACACACACACACACAAAATACCAAGAAAAGAAAGAAAAGAAAATGCCAGAGAGGCACCAGCATGTGAGGAATTTTTAAAATGTAAATAACGATACTGGATGCATTTAGTCTATTTCAACTATAGGGGGAGCTGTAATGTATAATATTTACTGTTTAGAGCCTATTGGATACTTGTCTTTATTCCCCCCCACGTCTTGCTTTGTTTCCTCTCTGACTGAAAGTTAGTTCTTGTAATATAAATGTCTTTTTGCTGTTGGAAAGCCTACAGTTATTAAAGTTTGTACAAATCATGTTGTTGTAGTAAACTTTATTGAAAGCAGCTCCTCATGCACAGGACGAGATTATTTCTCCAACTCTGCTGACAGAAAATATGCAATTTACCCATTTCTGACCATCCCTCACCCAGGGTTGCTTGCCTGTAGTGATGCCAGGCAGTGCCAGGCAACCAGCAAGAAGGCTATGGGTGGTATGGGAGGGCCATTACACCAGCTGCAGTGTCATGTCACTTCTGGTTAAAAAAGGAAAAGTAAAACCATACAGTTTCTGGCAATTAAAAATTCTCCTGCCCTTGATCTGAGTGGTAGTGGGCAACATGGGATTCCCCGCCTTGAGTGGCAGCTTAGTAGCCCCACTTGCCTGGCATCAGTACTATCTTCCACTTTGTGATACAGGGTGGGGAGCTGTTCCTGTTGGCAGCACAGGATAGGACTCGCAATAAAAGGAAAGGCAGGGTATATTTTGCAATCCACCTTAAGTGTCAAAGGCTCTAAATGAATTATAAATGAAGGAACTAGAATAATGAACAGATATTTCAGTAAATAAATATGGATAAAATATTTGATTCCAGTTCAGAATTCCCTTATTTTAAAGAGACGCCTCCTCACCATGCCTCCCTAAACCCATGTGTGCACTTGCCTTTCACCTCTGCTATAGCACACACTAGAATTTTGTTCTTATCTTGAACTGGGACCCATGTAAAAGCAAAGCAAAACGAGATCAACATTTGGGCACAGAAGTGGAAAGACTGACAGCATCTGATTGAACTACACCATACAATACTCAAATGCATCTTTGGCACTGTAGAGTTGTAAATTCAGGCTTTGGCTTCAGAACTTTTGCTGTGCTCCACCTTGTACAAAGGCTGAGAGCAGCTCACAAAAGAGCTGTGTTTTGTCATTCCATTGTTAACTGCCTTTCAGCTTCATCAGTTGTGACACTCTGCCATATACGATGACTTAAATATAGAATGTGATAAAATGGTTTACATAACAATAGCGACTATTAACACATTGTGATAAGATGCCTGAAGAACCAAGCTAAGCTACAACTTTATTTCAAATGTCCACTGCTCACTGAGTGGTAGAATTATTACAATATGTGTAGTTGTCCGGGCCCACCAGCAGTGGCCCCAGACTGCCCAGCAACCCCAACCAGGGGAAGGAGACACCCAAGGAAAAGAGTCCCAACAATATACCCAACCTGGGAATGATGGGGGGAGTGACAAGGGACACAGAAGGGAAGAGGAGCCTACAAGCTGGCGGCCACATGGCACTGAAGGAGGCTGGACTGGGGGTGATGAGGGAGGCCTGGGGAAAGGAGAGGGGCAGGTCCCAGGCTGACAGTAGCTTTTCCTTGGGAATGCATTTTAACCCATTTCTTGTGAGTCCGAAAAGGGCCAATATGTTAGTGGTGGTTTTAAATTTTGACTTTTAAATAATGTACTCAATACATCTGTGCTATCAATTGGTCAGCGGAACACCTAAAGTACAGAGAAGGGAGCTCCTGGACACCGCCGAAGGCAATGGCGGCCGGGGGCTGGTTTGCCGCCGCGGAGGGATGGGACGGCACAGCGTGCTGGGATGTGGGGATGGGCAGAGCCAGCCTTTAGGCTTGACTCCGCTCCTCCCCTAAACCAGTTGCTGCCTCGTGCTCGCCCGCACACCCGCCCTGTTTTCTAGTGTAGGCTTAGGCTGGTCGCCTATTGAGGGGCCAGGTAGGAATTTTTCGCTATTACCCAGGATTGGCAAGTGGGTGGTAGTGTTTTCGCCTACCTTACACTGGAGCAATGGATTAACGGGTAAGGGCGCGGCTGTTTTAAATAGGCTGGTCACTTTGGCTGAATAGGGCAGATAGAAGGAAGCGGAAAATGGTGAGCTTTTGTCGCCCCAAGCCAGTTTGGATGAGGAGACAGTGGGCATCCTTTGCTAGAGCTTCTGGATGGTAGAGGTCAAGATCAGGGAGGCCTATTGCCTCCCTGATGTTTAGCCCCAGTGACTGGCAGGGGAGGAGGAAGTTAGTCCCAGAAACACTGTGGGCACTGTTGGAACTCACCTTGCACCTAGGAAACTTGGTGATGGGCTAAATCTGAAATGCAAAAAATGATCTCAGACCACATCTGTCAATTCCTTCTTCTACAGATCCAGTCCTGAAACTGCGGCACCCCAAGCAGCTACTAGATTCACTTGTGCAATGAGCTTGCTTTGACTTAGGACAAGGCCTTCTATTAGGAGCTGCTACCAACAACTGGGATAAGGCCCTTTATGACAACAGTAACTGCCTGTTGGTGTAGTGGTTAAGTGCATGGACTCTAATCTGGGAGAACCGGGTTTGATTCCCCACTCCTCCACTTGCATCTGGCTGGATGACCTTGGGCAAGCCATAACTCTGGCACAGCTGTTCTTGAAAAAGAGCAGTTTCTGTCAAGAGTTCTCTCAGCCCCACCTACCTCACAGGGTGTCTGTTGTGGGGAGGGGAAGGGAAAGGAGTTTGTAAGCTGCTCTGAGACACCTTTGGGTAGTGAAGGGCGGGGTATAAATCCAATCTCTTCTTCTTCTTCTTCTGTGATGTCAACAGTAACATATTCTGGTCATACATCCTGTTAGATTTCTTACATCATGGCCTATAGTTACCGCCATGAGCACTTTAACTGTATTTATTTGTGACTTGTTACTTGCAATGTATATGAATTTTATGATGTGTTTTGTATGCACTGAATTTGTGTTTTATTGTATTTTAACTTTTAATGTAAGCCACCCTGAGCCCGCTTCGTCTGGCAGGGTGGGATACGAATTGAATTAAGTAATTAAATAAATAAATAGGATGGTTCTGTCATACAGCACATTTTCCTTATTTAGCTGCATATGGAAATACATCAAAAGATCCATTTGCTGGTGGTTATTGTGCCACTGAAATAGTCTCCTTCTGGATTTTCCCATCTCCATAGGGCATGGTTCCATTCTGATCATGTCTCCAACCACTTCCACTGTTCAAAAGCATCAGCAGAGGTACTGCACCATGACTCTCACTCCCCAGTTGAGAAAAATTGAGCTATTAATTCTTGGTACCATATCACAACTTCCTTATTCCTGCACAGCTATAAAAAAGCATATTCACTAACCACACTTCCAGTTCCCAAGGAACAATTTATATTTATTTTCAAATTTTACTTCATTTATACCCCGGTATTTCCCCAAATCTGGAACCAAAGTGCCTTACAACATTGTCCCCTTTTCCATTACCTTCACAGTAACTTTGAGGTAGGTTAGGCAGAAAGGGTGTGCCTGGGCCAAGGTCACCCAGCAAGCTTATAAGGCAAAAGGGGGATTCAAACCCAGGTCTCCTGCATCCTAGTCTGACATTCTAGCCACTGTACCACAAAAGCCCCACAATAATGACTACACCCAAGTTTCATTTAACTCTAGAAACCTCAGGCTCTCTCTGTCAATTTCAAATAGATTCAGGTGAGTAGCTGTGTTGGTCTGAAGCACTAGTGTGTGTACACCCAAAAGCTTACACCCAGAATAAGATTCAGGTGGGTAGCTGTGTTGGTCTGAAGCAGCAGAACAAAGTTCGAGGCCAGTGGCACCTTTAAGACCAACAGTTTTATTCAAGGTATCAGCTTTTGTGTGCACACACACTTCTTCAGATACAATGACATTGAACATAAGAACATAAGAGACGCCAGTGTTGGATCAGGCCAAAGGCCCATCCAGTCCAACACTCTGTATCACACAGTGGCCAAAAATACCAGGTGCCATCAGGAGGTCCACCAGTGGGGCCAGGACATTAGAAGCCCTCCCACTGTGGACCCCCCCAAGCACCAAGAAGACAGAGCATCACTTGCCCCAGAGTCCTTATCTATACCTTGTGGCTAATAGCCACTGATGGACCTCTGCTCCATATGCTTATCTAATTCCCTTTTGAAGCCGTCCATGCTTGTAGCTGCCACTACTTCCTGTGGCAGTCAATTCCATGTGTTAATCACTCTTTGGGTGAAGAAGTACCATACTATACCAGTCCATACATATAGATAGAGGGTAAGCAGCAAATTAGCATTCAGCATAACAAAGGTGTTCAATAGATGCAAGGGCCAAACTTGAATAACAAGGTTAGTTTATATGGTCACTATTTGTTTGGGTTTAATTCTGGGGGGGGGACATAGTGAAGGAAATAAATACATCAAAATTGGAGGCTGATAGGCAGATGTACCCTTATTAACTGTGGAATGCTAGGAGTAATTAATTGAAACCCTCTCAAACATGGAGGCAACCACGGAGCGTCCTCTTCTTTGAGATGGCGTGATTAGCTGTGCAGTGTGTCTCCTCTGTCCCCAGACCAGAGGAATACATTCCAAACTACCATTCCAAATTACATGACATTCTACTATTCATTACATTACAATCCACTATTCCAAATAAGAAATAGAATAAAATAAAGATGATCTCTTCCAGGAGCTCATTCCACCAGTACGGAGCCGCCACCGACAAGACCCTGGCCCTGGTTGTAGCGAGCCTGGTGTCCTTGGGGCCCAGGAGGACCAATCAATTTTGGAATCCTGAATGCAGTGCTCTCTGGGGAACATGCGGGGAAAGGCGGTCCCGTAGGTATGCCAGACCCTGACCATAAAGGGCCTTAAAGGTTAAAACCAGCACCTTGAAATGAATCCTGTATGCTATCAGCAGCCAGTGCAATGCTTTCAGCACAGGCTGGATGTTCTCCCGCACAGGGAGACACATCAACAGCCTGGCTGCAGCATTTTGCACTAGCTGCAGCTTCCAGATTTGGGACCAGGGCAGCCCCATGTAGACAGCATTACAATAGTCCAATCTGGAGGTGACCATCGCATGGATCACTGTTGCCAAGTCATTGCATTCGAAGAAGGGAACCAACTACCTGATCAGCCAAAGATGATAAAAGGCTGACTGGGCAGTGGCTGCTACCTGGGCCTCCATTGTTAAGGAGGCATCCAGGGGCACTCCCAAACTCCTAACCTCTGGCACTGGCACCAGTGAGATAAATTCTGGGGGTCCCATTGTTCTGAATGTTGTATTAACTTGTAACCCAGCAGTCCCTTTCTAGTCTGTTCCTGAAGGTCCTTTGCAATAAAACAGTTACTTTGAGGTTCTCCTACAGGTTTCCCAGTCTTGTGATTCTTAATGTTAGATCTGTGCCACTTACCTTTTGTGTAGGATTTGCCCTGTTTGCCCTATGTAGAGAACCAAAGGGGATTGTTGGCATTTAATGGCATATACAGTTCTGGAAGATGAGCAAGTGAATGAGCCTGAGATGGTGTAGTTGATATTGTTAGGTCCAGTGATTGTGTCATCTGGCAGCCAAGCTGGCATCTGGGTTTGTTGCAAGCTCTGGTACCATTGTCCATGTTCAAATTTGATGTTGTACTATTGTGGGTGAGTTAAGATTGGGGGGCTGTCTATGTGTAAGAAAAGGTCTGCCTCCCAATGCTTGTGAAAAAGAACTGTAATTATTCAGTAGAGGTTGTAAGTCATTGATGATGTGTTGAATATATATATATATATATTTAGTTGAGAGCTGTATGTGACTACTAGTGGTGTTCTGTTATTATCTCTTTGGGGCCTTTCTTGCAGCAGGCTTTCTCTGGGCATTGTTCCGGCTATGTTAATCTATTTCTTGACTTCATCGAGTGGATGTTTTAGTTCCAAAAAGGCTTGTTGTCGATCCCTCAGGTAAGAATCTCTGGGTGTGGTCACATGGCAAGCTTACCATGATTTGTTCCCACTGTATATTTAATCAGGGACATTTATTTGTGGGTTGGGATGATCACACATCCCTCCAGGACCCGCTTGTATCATGCAACGAAGCTCCAGGCACTGTCCAGATAGCCACGCTGCCCAAGTGGCAGCACGGCACGAGTATTTTTTTTTTTAAAGAATTGTGCATGCGCATATATGCATGACCAAATCACAGCTCCCACTTGGATGTTTTTGCAGTATTTTTACCCCCCCACCCCGAAACAACGAACAAAATCAATAACTGACGTACAACTGAGTGCTGGAGTCTATATATGTGCGTTTGAACATTCATGCGTTGAATATATTCCGCACAGGATTGCTCATGCACCCAACAGTGAAAGCTAGGGGGGAAAATTCAGTGTGAGAATGACATTCAGACGACCTATTTGCATTCATAGCGAGATATGGCTATCTAGATTGGTGAAATTGCAGATTCACAGTGCAAATATTCGGAAAGTGCTTGATTTTCCTGGTGTCAGCTCCCCCCCGACTAGAGCCCTGTGCATGACCAAATCACAGCTCCCACTAGGATGTTTTTGCAGTATTTTTATCCCCCCCCCCGAAACAACGAACAAAATGAATCACCGACGTACAACTGAGTGCTGGAGTCTATATATGTGCGTTTGAACATTCATGCATTGAATATATTCAGCACAGGATTGTTCATGCACACAACAGCGAAAGCTAGGGGGGGAAATTCAGTGCGAGAATGACATTCAGACGACCTATTTGCATTCATAGTGAGAGATGGCTGTCTAGATTGGTGAAATTGCAGATTCACAGTGCAAATATTCGGAAAGTGCTTGGTTTTCCTGGTGTTGGAAATATCACTAGGAAACTGGGATGATTGCGGGGGTGAGTCCACCGATATGGGAGACAGATGCGGCTGTCTGATCAGCTCTTTTAAATGCGATAGGGAACAATTATGAAACCTGATCAAAATGACCATGTGACCATGGCCTCTGATTGTAGGAGTGGAACAGATGTGGTTGTAGTGTGGAGCCTGGCTGTAGACAATAGATTGTTTGATGTGTTTAGGATGGTAGACGGATGCATGTGGATATGTTTGTCAATCAGTAGGTTTCCAGTAGAAGGTGTTGTCTATGCGTCTGTCATGTATTTTTACAATAGCGTCCAGAAAATATATTTATTGCATAGATTAGTTCATTGTCAGGTTGATGGTGTGGGGTGACAGTTGTTAAACACTTGGTGGAATTTGTCCAGGGCCTCTTTACCATATGTCCAGATAATAAAGATGTCAGAAATGTAATGCAGGTATAAGAGAGGTGTGAGTGGTCAGGAGTTTAGGAAGTGTTGCTCCAAGTTGGCCATGAAGATGTTAGCCTAATAGGATGCCCATGGCTGTATCATTAATCTGAATGTACACATTGTTACCAAATTTGAAGTAAGTTATGGGCGAGAACAAAATGGCAGAGTTTAGTGGCAAGGTCAGAAATCATGTTTCATATGGTTTGTAATCCATCTTCGTGTGGGATGTTAGTGTACAGAGATCCCATGTCCATGGTAGCCAAAACAGTATTCTCTGGAAGGTTATCCAAAGATTTTATTTTCCTCATGAAATCTGTGGTGTCAAGTGACACCTAACTAGGAACATTAATGGCATAGGGTCTTAGAACAGAGTCCATGTATCCAGATACCCCGAAAAGTGAGAGTGCCTATAGCTGAAACAATGGGGTATCATGGGTTAACAGATGTGTGTATTAAAGGTAGAAGGTAAAAAGTACATGGTAGAAGGATTTTCTAGAAAGGATTCAAACCAGGGTCATTCTTGTCAAAGTCTAATACTATGGTCAGTATACCATAGACAGATGTTGCAGAAGCCAGCAGTGTATGGGTACATCACCATCATCAAATATATGAGATAGAAGACAATTGTTTTTAAAAATGGATACATGAGTCAGCAAGGCATTGGAAACTTAATTGAAACAGAATTTTGCAGGTTGACTGAAATTAGTCCTAAATTTATTCAATCTTGCCAACCCTCTCTGTTTTGCAGTTTGGCTCCTGCTCATTCATCAGTCTGGTGTTGACTGGCTCAGAGCCAGTCTGGTGTAGAGAGCCAGTCTGGTGTAGTGGCTAAGTGTGCGGACTCTAATCTGGGAGAACCGGGTTTGATTCACCACTCCTCCACTTGCACCTGCTGATGTGACCTTGGGTCAGTCGCAAGCTCTGGCACAGCTGTTCTTGAAAAAGAGCAATTTCTGTCAGAGCTCTCTCAGCCCCATCTACCTCACAGGGTGTCTGTTGTGGGGAGGGGAAGGGAAAGGAGTTTGTAAGCCGCTCTGAGACTCCAAGTGAAGGGCGGGGTATAAATCCAAACTCTTCTTCTTCATCATTCATATCTAGAAGAGAGGCACATGACCATTCTTTCACTTCTTGAATTCAGATTCACTTTTTCTTCTTTTGTCTAGATTGACTTGGCTTGCAGTTCAGCTCTTCACAGTGCAAATATTCGGAAAGTGCTTGATTTTCCTGGTGTCAGAAATATCACTAGGAAGACTATACCTTTTTTTCTTCTCCCCATAATACATTTTCTAGGCTCGACTATATCTTTGTTTCTTCATCACTTGTTAATCAATTTGAGGCGTCTGACATTGGTCTTAGATCCCTATCTGACCATGCCTGGGTAGAAAGTATTTTGACTTTGGAAACAGACCACCAACCGGACAAAACTTGGACCTTCAATAATAATCTTTTATTTAATCAGCTTGCATGTAGTGACATAGAAAAAACATTGTCAGAATATTTCTTGTTAAACTCCTCCTGTGGTGTTCCGCAACCAATAATATGGGACACCATGAAGGCTGTTCTTCGTGGGAAGATCATCTCCATCACCTCTGCCTACAATAAAGAAAAAAACAAATTAGAACAAGAAATCTTGGCCACAATAAAACAATTAGAATCCAAACATAAAAAGCACTGCTCGAAGAAAATTTATAAACGCCTGCTTACAGAACGAGCCAAACTAGAAGCTCTAGACGTTTCAAATATCCAAAAGCAATTATTAATTCTGAAACAAAAATATTGGTATCGTAACTCTAGGTCGATAAAATTATTGTCATGGAAACTCAAAAATAAGTGCCAGACAAATAACATAAATGTCCTAAAAGACCCAAATGGTAACCTCAAGTATAAATCACCAGAAATTCTTATGCTTTTTAAAAACTTTTACCAAATATTGTACACTTCTGACGACCCCTCACAAGCCTCTATTAGTCAATTCCTTAACTCAAAAGATGTCCTGAAACATCTTTCATACACTCATGCTCAAATGCTGGACGAACCCATAACCTCTCAGGAACTAGTCATGGCAATTCAGCGCTTAAAATCTTGTAAGGCCCCAGGTAGGGACGGCTTCACGGCCGAATTTTATAAAAAATTCCATAATCATCTGAAAGACCCTTTCTTGGATATTTGCAATAATGTCCTCCAAAAGGGAGAGATCCCAGACACATGGACCCAAGCCAAAATTATAGTAATCCCCCAAAAAGGCAATGATTCGCTACACCCACAGTCTTTTAGACCAATTTCACTTTTAAATTGCGATTATAAAATCTTTGCGACTATTATGACTAGCAGGCTAAATAAAATTATTGGTGAGTACGTCAATATTAATCAAACTGGCTTCATCCCGGCCAGGGACATATCTGATAACGTCAGAAAAACAATGGGCATTATTTTATACAGTAAACTACATCTAAAAGACACCTGTTTATTGTCGCTTGATATTGCCAAGGCCTTCGATAAGGTCGAACCCTCCTTTTTGAAGGCAGTCATTAAGCAAATGGGCTTTGGAAGCAATTTCTGTAGGATGATTGACACTTTATACTGTTCTCCCAAAGTGAAGATTTTTATCAATGGGTTGTTGTCAGAAGAATTTACTTTATCCAGGGGAACTAGACAAGGTTGTCCCCTATCCCCCCTTCTTTTTGCTTTATCGATCGAGCCACTTGCTAATCAACTTAGACAAACTCCACTTTTGCCAGGTATAACTATCAATCACAGTACGTATAAAATAAGCCTTTTTGCAGATGATCTGGTTGTTTATCTACAACACCCCCAACACTCTCTTACGACTCTCGAATCCATTTTAGATAATTTTGCTACAATCTCGGGTTTACATGTGAATTGTTCTAAAACGATATTATATCCCATCAACTTAACCCAAGACTCTGAGAACTATCTCCGCTCTTCTTCTGAATACCAATGGGCTCACAACACCTGGACGTATCTAGGTGTTAAAATACCCAGAGACTTAACCAAACTATACAAAGTAAATTATGAAGACACTATTTCAAATATGAAAGCCCAACTTGAAATTTGGCACAAACAAAACCTTCCTTGGCTAGAAAGAGTCCAAGCTATTAGGACCTTTATTTTCCCTAAATTGATATATTTATTTCGTACGTTACCTCTACCAATCCCTTCCTCCACATTTTCCAGATGGCAATCGTATTGGATTAAATTCATATGGAGCTACCACAGCTCGAGAATTAATATGAATACTTTAAGTAGGCCCACACGACTGGGAGGCTTGGCCCTCCCAGACATCAAAACCTACTATGAATCGTCAATTCTATCCACATTAATTCGAATTTTGAAATTACAACCTCAGCCTGAATGGGTCAAAATTGAAGAATTTTTTCTGCAAGGAAACCGATATGATAGTGCCATCTGGAATAACGCTCTGCATTCCACGGCTAACACGCGCAACCACCCATTCCTTCAGTCTTTTTCTACAGTATGGAAAAAGCATCAACGCCAACTAACCTCCGACATCTCCCTGGCCTCTTCATATTTCGGTCAGGATTGGTTTAAACCTGCAAAAGGCCCAAATACCTTTATAAATTGGAAACAAGGCAACCTAAACACTCTATACGATCTGACTTCTAATCAAAAATTATTGAGTAAAGATAAACTGGACAAAAAAGCGAAAACTAAACTATCTTGGTTAGAATATATGCAAATACACCATTTATTTTCTTTACCTCAACTTAAAAACTCCTGCGATAAATCCCTCTCGGACTTTGAGAAATTAATCGTTCTTCCAAGGAAAAGAAGTTCAGGATTAATTTCGAGAATTTACAAAATATTAATTGACCCAAAACCCTTTAAATTGCCAACATATACTACCGCATGGGCTAAGGACTTACACCTGCATCTATCTGATGAGTTTTGGGACTCGGTTTGGACCTCTTTTGCCTCAACGACTTCTTCTTTGAATGTCCAACAACAAAACTTTAAAATTATATCTCGGTGGTATTTAACCCCCCTAAAACTCCACAAACAATATAAAAAAGTATCCCCCCTCTGTTGGAAGAACTGCGGTAATGTTGGCTCCTTTTTACACTGCTGGTGGGAATGCCCTGTAATTTCCTCCTTTTGGAAAGACATATGTCGTGAAATTGTTAGCCTGACGAGTGTAGAGATCCCTTGGACACCAATAGTTATACTTTTGAATAATTGGTCTGAGGTATCCCTTCCCACGTATACTAAAGAGTTGCTTACTTTACTACTTTCAGCAGCAAAATCCGCTATTGCGCTCACTTGGAATAAACCAAAGAAACCCGACCTGCAATCCTGGTACTCCAATATCTGGAACCACCTGATTATGGATAAAATTACAAACACTTTAGACTATGAAAAATCTTCCAAAAAATCAGACACTTTCTATGGGAGGTGGCATCCCATATTGGAGAAGCTAGAATATGCGTTGGAAAATGTCAACAACTCTATACACTCACAATTTTATGCCTTTATACGCAATACATGGGTGTTGTAAAAATGTTCATTCTTTTGTGTCAGTTTGGAATTTGAACAGTTATTGCTCCTTTTAGCTCCTACATTTAATACACAGACAATTATATTGCAGGAAAAAGTCAGTAAGTTTGTAAAATGACCCCCTTGTACATTTGTGTGTTTGAAAATTGTTGAATTTTTGAGAATTGTTTATTATACTGTATTGCATATTGTTGCTTAATAAAATATATTAAAAAAAAGAAATATCACTAGGAAACTGGGATGATTGCGGGGGTGAGTCCACCGATATGGGAGACAGATGCGGCTGTCTGATCAGCCCTTTTAAATGCGATAGGGAACAATTATGAAACCTGATCAAAATGACCATGTGACCATGGCCTCTGATTGTAGGAGTGGAACAGATGTGGTTGTAGTGTGGAGCCTGGCTGTGGACAATAGATTGTTTGATGTGTTTAGGATGGTAGACGGATGCATGTGGATATGTTTGTCAATCAGTAGGTTTCCAGTAGAAGGTGTTGTCTATGCGTCTGTCATGTATTTTTACAATAGCGTCCAGAAAATATATTTATTGCATAGATTAGTTCATTGTCAGGTTGATGGTGTGGGGTGAAAGTTGTTAAACACTTGGTGGAATTTGTCCAGGGCCTCTTTACCATATGTCCAGATAATAAAGATGTCAGAAATGTAATGCAGGTATAAGAGAGGTGTGAGTGGTCAGGAGTTTAGGAAGTGTTGCTCCAAGTTGGCCATGAAGATGTTAGCCTAATAGGATGCCCATGGCTGTATCATTAATCTGAATGTACACATTGTTACCAAATTTGAAGTAAGTTATGGGCGAGAACAAAATGGCAGAGTTTAGTGGCAAGGTCAGAAATCATGTTTCATATGGTTTGTAATCCATCTTCGTGTGGGATGTTAGTGTACAGAGATCCCATGTCCATGGTAGCCAAAACAGTATTCTCTGGAAGGTTATCCAAAGATTTTATTTTCCTCATGAAATCTGTGGTGTCAAGTGACACCTAACTAGGAACATTAATGGCATAGGGTCTTAGAACAGAGTCCATGTATCCAGATACCCCGAAAAGTGAGAGTGCCTATAGCTGAAACAATGGGGTATCATGGGTTAACAGATGTGTGTATTAAAGGTAGAAGGTAAAAAGTACATGGTAGAAGGATTTTCTAGAAAGGATTCAAACCAGGGTCATTCTTGTCAAAGTCTAATACTATGGTCAGTATACCATAGACAGATGTTGCAGAAGCCAGCAGTGTATGGGTACATCACCATCATCAAATATATGAGATAGAAGACAATTGTTTTTAAAAATGGATACATGAGTCAGCAAGGCATTGGAAACTTAATTGAAACAGAATTTTGCAGGTTGACTGAAATTAGTCCTAAATTTATTCAATCTTGCCAACCCTCTCTGTTTTGCAGTTTGGCTCCTGCTCATTCATCAGTCTGGTGTTGACTGGCTCAGAGCCAGTCTGGTGTAGAGAGCCAGTCTGGTGTAGTGGCTAAGTGTGTGGACTCTAATCTGGGAGAACCGGGTTTGATTCACCACTCCTCCACTTGCACCTGCTGATGTGACCTTGGGTCAGTCGCAAGCTCTGGCACAGCTGTTCTTGAAAAAG
>NW_015171504.1:647151-647256 GCF_001447785.1 Gekko japonicus | reverse complement strand
ATTTCAATGGGGATTTAAATTTTCAACAATCCTTGCATGAACAATGATCAATCTTAATCAAAGAGATTAATAAGGTATAATTGTAGGGATCAATCTGCAAGAGTT
>NW_015171504.1:622129-646079 GCF_001447785.1 Gekko japonicus | reverse complement strand
AAGCACGGGTTGTGTTGTGCTTCCAAGCAAGTTTCCTAACAGGGCGAACCCACCCCAGCTCAGAGCCAGGTCTAGAATCCACCTGGACCTTACTCCATGGCCTGCACTAGTGCATAAAGGGTATGGAGGGGCATGCTCCCGTCCATGACTGCTAAGCCTTAAGACCTGTCATAGGCTCCCCCAAGCCCAAAGGTGCCCCAATTGAGCCACCCAGACTGCCAAGCATATAGGTACCCAGTTTGAGGACCTCCCCCCACTGCTGATATCTCAGGGTGCTTGCCAACTCAAAAACCTGCAACCCGTCCTTTTCCTGCCTTCCCAGTTAGGGCCTAACCAGCTTTGACAGGCCTTTTTATACCTCACCCCCTCAGACCATGCAGAACAGTTGAAAAAAGCCGCCCCCATGGCCTATCTGAGTGAGGCCCAAAGAATTCCTGCTCAGCCATAAAAACAGTGACTAGCTAATCCCACATAGTAAAAAAAGAGGGTGGATGGATGGGGAGCTTGTTCTGGACTGCACTGCCAAGGGAGGGTGGCCACTGTCAGACCTGGCCAGTTAGCCAGCGCCCAATTGGCCAGTGCTCCTGTGCTGAGCTTTGATAGGCTCCCCCACTCTTGTGACTCACTCCAAGGAGGTTGGGGGGCAGGCAAATACTGGCATCTACTCCATGGGCTGGCACCGGTCTTGCCTGCCCACCCCTCGAATGAAACACAACACAACACAAGTTATGGGTTAAACTGGGAATTTTATTTATACATAAGCTGATTTGCACCATTTTATTGACAAGTTAAAGCACGGGTTGTGTTGTGCTTCCAAGCAAGTTTCCTAACAGGGCGAACCCACCCCAGCTCAGAGCCAGGTCTAGAATCCACCTGGACCTTACTCCATGGCCTGCACTAGTGCATAAAGGGTATGGAGGGGCATGCTCCCGTCCATGACTGCTAAGCCTTAAGACCTGTCATAGGCTCCCCCAAGCCCAAAGGTGCCCCAATTGAGCCACCCAGACTGCCAAGCATATAGGTACCCAGTTTGAGGACCTCCCCCCACTGCTGATATCTCAGGGTGCTTGCCAACTCAAAAACCTGCAACCCGTCCTTTTCCTGCCTTCCCAGTTAGGGCCTAACCAGCTTTGACAGGCCTTTTTATACCTCACCCCCTCAGACCATGCAGAACAGTTGAAAAAAGCCGCCCCCATGGCCTATCTGAGTGAGGCCCAAAGAATTCCTGCTCAGCCATAAAAACAGTGACTAGCTAATCCCACATAGTAAAAAAAGAGGGTGGATGGATGGGGAGCTTGTTCTGGACTGCACTGCCAAGGGAGGGTGGCCACTGTCAGACCTGGCCAGTTAGCCAGCGCCCAATTGGCCAGTGCTCCTGTGCTGAGCTTTGATAGGCTCCCCCACTCTTGTGACTCACTCCAAGGAGGTTGGGGGGCAGGCAAATACTGGCATCTACTCCATGGGCTGGCACCGGTCTTGCCTGCCCACCCCTCGAATGAAACACAACACAACACAAGTTATGGGTTAAACTGGGAATTTTATTTATACATAAGCTGATTTGCACCATTTTATTGACAAGTTAAAGCACGGGTTGTGTTGTGCTTCCAAGCAAGTTTCCTAACAGGGTGAAGCCACCCCAGCTCAGAGCCAGGACTAGAATCCACCTGGACCTTACTCACCATGGGCTGCACCAGTGCATAAAGGGGATGGAGGGGCATGCTCCCATCCATGACTGCTAAGCCTTAAGTCATAGGCTCCCCCAAGCCCAAAGGGGGCCCAACTGAGCCACCCAGACTGCCAAGCATATAGGTACCCAGTTTGAGGACCTCCCCCCACTGCTGATATCTCAGGGTGCTTGCCAACTCAAAAACCTGCAACCCGTCCTTTTCCTGCCTTCCCAGTTAGGGCCTAACCAGCTTTGACAGGCCTTTTTATACCTCACCCCCTCAGACCATGCAGAACAGTTGAAAAAAGCCGCCCCCATGGCCTATCTGAGTGAGGCCCAAAGAATTCCTGCTCAGCCATAAAAACAGTGACTAGCTAATCCCACATAGTAAAAAAAGAGGGTGGATGGATGGGGAGCTTGTTCTGGACTGCACTGCCAAGGGAGGGTGGCCACTGTCAGATGTGGCCAGTTAGCCAGTGCCCAATTGGCCAGTGCTCCTGCGCTGAGCTTTGATAGGCTCCCCCACTCTTGTGACTCACTCCAAGGAGGTTGGGGGGCAGGCAAATACTGGCATCTACTCCATGGGCTGGCACCGGTCTTGCCTGCCCACCCCTCGAATGAAACACAACACAACACAAGTTATGGGTTAAACTGGGAATTTTATTTATACATAAGCTGATCTGCACCATTTCATTGAAAAGTTAAAGCACACATTGTGTTGTGCTTGCACCAAGCTGCCTAACAGGGCAAGCTCACCCCAGCTCAGAGCCAGGTCTGGGATCCTTCCGGACCTTACGTGTCATGGCCTACACACCAGTGCATAGAGGGGATGGATGGGAGTCCCACCCATGACTGCTAAGCCTTAAGGCCCACCATATGCTCTCCCAAACCCGAAGTGTCCCCCCACTGAGCCACCCAGATCGCCAAGCCAATAGTGCTGTGATCCACCCTGAGCCTGTTTGTGAAGAGGGTGGAATATAAATTTGAATAATAAATAAAAATTAAATAAATAAATAGTACCGAGTTTGAGGACCTCCCTGTTGCTGATATCTTGGGGTACTTGCCAACTCAAAACTCCTGCCACAGAGAGGGCTAGACTAGGCTTAACTCCTCTCCCGCCAAACAGTACCAACAGGTCATGCAGACCACCCTGCAGTCTGAAAAGATGCTGCAACAAGAACGTGATTCCGGGGTGTTGAATGATTCTTCCACCCCCTGAGATCACTGACCCACTTATGATGTTGTTTAACCAGTGCCAGGCCTTGTCTACTCAGGATGGATGGTGCACCTCTTTTCAGACTTGCAGAGGCAACATATTTGACCAGACCTAGACTGTGTCAGGGAACCATTGCCTAAGTGTCTCAAAATCCTGTACGATCTCCACCAACAAGTAGACCACCAACCTAGTGCCCACATGACCTGGGGAGGCACTCCTGCCAACTGATGATCATGAAGGCGGGGTAACAGCTGGCTGCAAAGCATTCCTCTCTTCCCCAGCCATTCAGCAGAGGTGGAGTCTCCAGTGCCTAGCTTGGGTACCGAAGCTGAGCTGCACTGCCAAGGGAGGGTGGCCGCCACCAGACCTGGCCAGTGAGCCAGCCCTGATTGGCCAGCATTCCCATGCTGAGCCTTGATAGGTCCCCCCACCCTCATGGTTCACTCTGAGGATGTGGGGGCCAGCATTGGTCTTCTGCATGCACAGAATCAATGTAATTCAAGGAGCCTTTATGCACACAGAACTGCTGGCAAGTGCCACAGCAGAGGAAAGCTTCTGCAGAGGCTGGAGAGAAGTACAAGGGGAATGATGTTCTAGGATCCAAGCCAATACTTTGTGCCCCATGTGCTGCTGCCATTCAGTTCTTTGAGGAATATCTGTAACTTCAGCCATCAAACAGCATTTATATGCTGCCTTATTCTCATGGATAGGGATTCTTAATAACATTGAAATCTTGCTTTGAGATCTTGTATTAGTGACCCATTGGTTTCTAGATTCAGGTGGGTTGCCATGTTGGTCTGAAGCAACAGAACAAAATTCGAGTCCAGTGGAATCTTTAAGACCAACAAAGTTTTATTCAAGGTATAAATTTTTGTGTGCATACACACTTCACTATGCTCCCCCCCCCAGAATTAAATCTAAACAAATCGTGACTATATAAACTAAACTTGTTATTCCGGTTTGGTCCTCTGTCCATTAAACACCTTCTTTATGTTGTATGCTAATTTGCTGCTCACCATCTATCTCTATGTATGGACTAGTAAGTTCCATTTCACCGTATCTGAAGAAGTGTGTGCGCATGCGAAAGCTTATTCTTTGAATAAAACTTTATTGGTCTTAAAGGTGCCTCTGGACTTGAATTTTGTTGCATTGGTTTCTGTTTTTATTCTTCACCAGGCACAAGTCCTACAAATAGAATTCACTTGAGCGGAAACTGAACTGCATGGTACCTGGAAATCTAGATTGATAACAGACTCACTTTGGACTTATCAAGCCTTTTCCAGACTGGAAGTTCTTTCCATGCTCCTTCAGGTTTGGTAAAGCAAGTCTCTGTGTCAACATGGTTAGTTGGATCGGGCTGCAAGAAGTTTGGTTCTTTGGTCTTAGGCCTTAGGTAATCATTGAAATAAAACAGAGAGCTGGTGAAGCAATGTGGATTCAGATAAAATGTACAATGCTGTATTGCCTATAAACTATCTGTATCCTTACTTTAAACAAATCATGTTCTCTTTTAACAGAAGTGTATTGCTTTTCTCCAGTCTCCACCTAGTAGTAATATCAAAGTACTAAGAAGAGGAAATCAAAGCAATTTAATGAGACTATACATGAATACTTATGCTAATCAATAATACCATATTACAGCAGATGTGAGACAACATTTCTTTGAGGACATTGACTTTAAAACAACATATGCATTGAATTAAGTTGAAGGAAAATGAAATAGGATGTTAGGATTCTTTTGTGAATTTTTTTTAAAAGTATCTATAGAAGCATTTTAGACTACTTTTCAATTAATTTTTCAAATCATGAATATTGCTAGTATACCCCTTAAACCTATAATATTCATATTTATATTTTCTTAGAATATAATATCCTGGTAATATAAATTGTATTCCAGCTCATGAAACTGAAAATAAACATGAATTATTATTAGGAGTTTCATCCTAAGCAGAGTTAAAGCCTTCTAAGTTCTTTGAAGCAAATGGGCTCTAAAGGGTATTACTGTGCTTAGGATGGCACTACAGCTAACTTAAATTTTCAGTCCCTAGAGAAATCAGGCTGGTCTAGAACATCACACACACACATACACAAAGTCTGAGATACCCTGAAAAATATGGGCTTACCTATGTTTGTCTACGATACCAAGGTATTCAGGCATATCAAAAATTCTGCTTAGGCTAATGCACATACCTATTATAAAGAGAAGATGTGTTATGAAATATGAATGTGTTAGAGACAATACTCATTGCCCCAATTTATTGTTTTATACCTCTTCACAAACTTATTTGGTTGTGTGTATTAAGTATGTAATCAATGCTATTCTGGGACAGCTACTGCAATGTATCCTAATGTAAGAAATGTAGATGATGCATTTTAGTTAACTGTTCCACAGCTGTGTAAATTTAAAACAAAAAGCTGAAATAATTGGGGTCAATGCTGCCAATTTCAGGACAGGAAATTGTGTAGGTAGTTATAGTCCAGAGTGGTGAGTTCTGGAATTGACTGACAGAGCAGATCTGCACAAAGAATCTCAAGAGTAGTGCGTGCTCTTAACCCTGTCACTGCAGAACAGCCCAAGTGGCAGACAACGCATCACCTGAATTGTATGCTGCTAGGTGGTTTTATTTTGGCATAAAATGTTCATGGGCAAATGAGACCTAGTGCTTGTCTGTGACTGACAGTGTCAACTAGCAAAGTGTCACCTTGCTAAGGTCACAGCTGTGAAGCACATTCTAAAGAGATTAGCCATTGAAGCTATTTGTGTCAAAAGTTCTTACACATCCTGATTCCAGTATATGCCTTATCTCTTTTTGATGTACCATAAATTAGCCCATTAATAAGGAAGGGAATATCCCTTTGGCAGCATGCATTGTAACCAGAGAATGATATGGGAATACTTGGTACTGTAGCACAGTGGAAGAAAAGTGGAACTGCAGGGCTGTGGAGAGCTGCCAGTCATGCCCCCCCCTCCTTTGCTGTCAAGTCATAGCTGACATGGCAAACCCCCGTAGGGTTTTCAAGGCAAGATACATTCAGAGGTGGTTTGCCATTGCCTGCCTCAGCTTCACAATCCTGGTATTCCTTGGAGGTCTCACATCCAAATACTAGCCAGGGTTGACCTTACTTAGCTTCCAAGATCTGACAAGATCAAGCTAGCCAGGCCAGGCCCTGGATGATAACCCTCCCTTCCACAGCACTGAAACTCAGTCTAAATATTTTATGAAAATAACCATAAAATTTACTGGTTGAAGACAGGAATTTATTTATTTTTTTAGTGAAAAAGAAAATTCAAAATGGCATCGCTTGTGCACTGATGTAATTGGCACTATCCAATGCCTGTTACATTAGAAAAAGCATCGCCTCCATAGAAAAATAGTTGCAGATTGCCATTTGCCCGCTACTGTGCATTTACTAGAAAATATAATTTTTCCTAGAGCAGGAGCTCTTGCTGGGATATGAGTCTGATCAGCCTAGATAAAGACAAACAACATTGTCTAGAAAAGCTGATAGCTTACCCATATCAAGTCTGCAATTCCAGTCTTGAGGTACATTAAAATGTAACACATTTATTAACACGGTGTCCTGGCTGCTGACACAGAGTAAGCACACAAAGTTAGTGACTCAACATCAGGGTTGGTCAAAATACAGCTCCAAAGTTCAGGCATCGGTGAGGAAGTACTCATGACTTCAAGTCTGAAGGAGAACCCAAGGAAAAGATTTCTATAATACAGGCCAAGGTCAGAGATGAGGTAATCTATCCAGAATATAGGCAGCAAGGTCAGTTTTTTAGTGAAAAAGGTCAGCAAGGCCAGTTGCTTCTACACATCTACTGCCTTCTCTGTTGCTTTGAAGCCCCATGCTTCTAACCCCCTATGTTGCATCATGCACCTGCTGGCTGCTTCAGTCCTGCTCCTGCAAGCCCTCATCTTTGTTGTTAAAACTGGGCTGGTGTTAGGCTGCTAGATGGGAACTGCACCTTCTGGCCTGAAGGTCTTTCCTAACCTTCCAATGGTGTTCCTGAGGCTCTGGTAATGGGGTGTGTGTGTGAACAGACTGGCAACTGGCTCTCTGTTGCTGGTCCAGGGATTCCTGGCTGAGAATCTATATTTGGCCCCTCAGAGACTGCCTCCTCCTGCATAACCTCTGCCACTGGCTGTGGGCTTGGGTCAGGTATGCTGACTCCCCCCCCCCTTCCTTAGAGGAGTCCTCTGCATTCCTTTGCTCTGCTGAACTTGGCTGACCCACAACACCTGGTCTTTTATAGGTGAAATCACTGGCATTACTTCTGTAATTTTGAAGCTTTTTTGGACTGCAAAACCACTAAATGACTTTTAAATAAAATCTGAAATAAAAAAGTAGTACCGTCACAGAATTAGCCTCTTCTGGATTCAGGATGGAGAGGCTTTTTTGCTTTCCTCACAATGCCCAGAGTTTCTCATTACCTAACTGTCAATGTATATATTTACTGTTTTGCTAGGTTAGTTCATTTCGCTCCAGGAAGCCACTTTCCTCTTTTGATTTTGGGCCATAACTTGACATCACCCATCAAGTAACCCAGCTAATTACTAACCAAAGCATAGCCAGAAATCCAGTGTCCGTGATCATTTACACAAGAGGCACAAGCTTAGTTTATACTAAAGTTGGGGATGACACAGATATAGAGTGGAGATAGTTTGAGCACTTCCTGTACACTGCGTAGCCTGCAGTGGGAACAAAGATTTCCTGTATGTGAATCCCGGACTGCTTGGAGGCCTAGTTTATATGATTACTCCCCCCCCCAAAAAAAAACAACGTGATGGCGGTGAAAAATTATATGCATTGACTACTGTAATCAAATGGAACCTATCTGTGTGGTGAAACAAAAGACCATACCATACCCCCATTTCCCTATTTTCAGCATCTCCTTTTCCTAATGTATGAACCAAAGTCAAACCAAGGTACCAAAATATCTTTTAGCAGTTTCCCCAAACTTTACTGCCCTTAGTTATAAAGATTGACCATCGGGCTAACTTTTTTTGGCCCCATTACATTACTGTATGCTTGGAGATTATTTTGTAAAAGGTACTTTTTGTCGTGTAATGTCAATAGTTGACCGTTTTCTATATAACTTGCTTATTTGCTAATGGGCACTGCTTGTTTGTGTTTCTAGACCTAGCTGAATGTGCTCTTTCAAGGACTTGATGGCAGAAAGATGTTTAGCATTGAGAGTTCATGATGACTAGGAACATCACTCCTCACTTTCTCAGGTGGGTGCTGGAGAGAAACAGTTTCAGAGCTGAAATGTAGCTAAGCAAGAACATCACTCCTTGGCAAATAGAAGGGAAAGTCGTGGAAGTAGTGACAGACTTCACGTTCCTGGGATCCCAGATCACCGCAGACTGTCACAGCAGCCATGAAATTAAAAGACACCTGCTCCTTGGGAGGAAAGCGATGGCGAACCTAAATGGCATGATAAAAAGTAGAGACATCACCCTGCCAACAAAAGTCTGCATGGTCAAAGCAATGGTATTCCCAGTAGTCATGTATGGCTGCGAGAGTTGGACTATAAGGAAGGCCGAGCGCCGAAGAATAGATTCTTTTGAACTATGGTGCTGGAGAAGACTCTTGAGAGTCCCTTGGACTGCAAAAAGATCAAATCAGTCAATCCTAAAAGAAATCAACCCTGACTGTTCCCTGGAAGGCCAGATAATGAAAATGAAGCTCAAATACTTTGGCCACCAAATGAGAAGGGAGCACTCACTGGAGAAGACCCTGATGCTGGGAAAGATTGAAGGTCAAAGAAGATGGGGACGGCAAAGGATGAGATGGTTAGACAGTGTCATAGATGCAACAAACATGAAATTGAGCAAACTTCAGAGGACGGTGGAAGACAGGAGGGCCTGGCGGGAGCTGGTCCATGGGGTCGCGAAGAGTCGGGCTCGACTGTGCGACTGAACAACAACAAAAAGAACAAGGAAGCTTATGTTTTTAAACTGCCTGGAAGGAGAGGAAAGAGGGCAGTTTGTTTTGCATGTGTTCAATGGGATTGATTGCACACTAGCTTGTTTGCCTTCTTTCATGTTAAAGTACAATGAATGTTAGTGAGTTCATGAACTTTATGACGTGTCTAAAGAGTTTAACGCGCACTGGTCATGACAATGACGTGAGAACAAGCTAGGCTTAGTCTTAGTAGTACATTCTGAAAAGGATACTGTTACCCTTATGGGTCGCCAGAGTCTTAGTGCTTTTTTAAAAAGCAATCTTTTAAGTAAATACATTTATTACCAAATAAAATCACAGGTGCCAGTTAAAGAAAGAACAGCATGGCATCCATACAGATGAAAAATAATGGGGAAAAATAAAGCAGGATGCTTAACAAACCCTTTTCCTATCAGTTGCTACCTGCAGCATTTTGAGCTCATTAGGTCAGATTCACATTGCTGTTGCAGCATGACTGAAAGCTGTTTAGGTAAGGGTTGTACTACTTTTTTCAAATAAATATGCCCAAGTTCATGAAATTCAGAAGTTGTTGTTTCAAGTGTTGCTGTCAAATAGGTTACATTTCCTAATGCCAGGGTTTTTTTTCCCTTTTGGACATGGGCTGAATGTAAGTGACCCTATATTTCATTTCCATCAAGGATGTGATGATAAATAACATTCTTTGTGCTGCATAGGTACATGTGATGAATCATAGAGATATTGCTAAAAGCCTTCAGCACTTTCCCTGGTACCATTTCTAGCATCTGTGTGATGCCAGAAATGTGGGGATGAATGGAACAACGTAATCATCTGAAATGCTTTTTGAAATGTGCTAGCAAGATGGATCTAGATGGATTTTACGTCAGAGATCATATTTATCCATTCCTTTGCAATTTGGTGGTATTACCAGTCAGGTGATCTATTAACGCTACAAGGAGAAATTGCCATGATAGGGGTCACCTGACAGAAAATGAATTTAACTTATTTTACCACTCCTTACTATGTTCCAGGTAGTTGATTTCTTCGGTTTTCTGATTTCCTGCTGCACTCATAAAAACCATCCAAAGAGTGCAATTAAAAACCTTCTGAATCAGTGGTTGTTACTTTTAAAAAGACCCAAACACCAAGGTCTGATTAGGAAAAATATTTCCTGTTCTTTTATTTATTTATTTATTTTTCAATCTCACAATCCTATTTTAACCATAGCTGTATTCTAAGTTATCTCACTTATGGACCAGACCATAAATTTTTCCCCAACATCTTTATGGGCCTCGAAAAAGCAGAGATGAATGGAGCACTGTGGGGCTGACTTAATTGGCTGAAACGCTTTTAAAATGTGATGCGGTGTGATTTAATCAGACTGTGGCACTAATGGAGTTAAGCACTCTGTCCACTAGGAAATGATATGATCTTTCACTGAGTTCTAAGTGCCTGTTTATGGCTCTGTTGAAGGTGCTCTTTTGCATCTCCTGTATTCCAGCCCATTGCCTGGGGTTAGAGTAATAATAATAATAATAAAAAAGACAGCAGCAGTGTGCTGCAAAACGTGTAAGAGATCCAGAGTCTTAAGTCAGTCTTCATAAAATGTATTTTTTAAAAAAATTAAAAAATGTGAAATGTCAAGTGAGCATTCTAAAATATTGGAGAACAGTCAAGTGCCTTCCCTTCTTCCACAATGAACAGCACACCCTCATGCTCTCCCACATTTTTAGAATAGTCTATGCATAGTCTCACTTTCTATTAAATTAGCATTAACTTGAACAAATTGCAGTGCTTGAACTGCACTAATGCATAACACTTCAGGAATTCTTCGGCCCTACTTTGTACTTTAAATAGAAAAAAAAGCTTGTATTTTCTGAGAATGGAAATTAACTTCATAGAATCAAAGGCTGTATCTCTATTCCAATTGCCCTCATCCTGAGCCTCAAATTTATACCATTATCAAATTGGTCTCAATGGGAGACTCAACACAAATTAAACCTCATAATTTTCTTTTGGCACTGGATTTTTTTTACAGATTTTTTTGCCTCAGAAAGCCAATGAGGTTAAGCCTGAAAGTAAGATTTCCAGTTCAATTTGCCATTCAGCTATGGAGTTCTTTGAAAGAGAGTGGGGAGGTGAGAGCTTCAATGAAGTTGTTCTAAGAATTGTGGAGGAAGGAGATGAGAAATAACAGTCCCTCCACATACAACATAATGAAAACTAAACATCTGCTTCTTTTCTGCTTCTTCATTGTCATTCATTCATGGGTAGTCATGTCACTTCTTCAATATTCATGGTTAAGTTACAAACTGAACTTAGTGTTTCTTTACTTTTCTAAGCGCACACTTGGAACAATGCAGGCTCTCCCTCCTCACAGGTTGGCTGATACATATACCAGAGGGAATCCCTGCCCTCCACTACAGCTTTAACCTACACATGCATTTATAACACATAGCCATTGCCCAAGAAGGTAGGACTGCCATCCTCCAGGTGGTGACTGAAGATCTCCTGGGATTATAAATGATCTCCAGGTGACAGAGATCTAAGCTACCGGCAACCCAGCAATGCAACTGCAAAACCTCTTATGGTTCATGAACCCCACCCTGTCATTTAAGCTCCCTGGGTGACAAAACAGCTGACAAATTAAGTACACGGCAGAGAATTAATTGTCATGGCCAGGGTGAGGAAAATGATTGCATTGCTGAGTTGCAGCAGCTAGTCGGCCACCTCAAATTTGCATGCTAGGTTGTGGCACCCGGCAGGACATTTGTTAGGAGACTATGTGAGCCCATGATGGGCCTCCATCTTTCACAGCATAGGACCAGGGTCACTAAGGGTATATGGGGCGACCTCCTTGGATGGAAGGATTCTTTGGCCTCGTACAAAGGGGGTCTTTTTGATGGCTGAGTTGCAGGTCACATCCTCCGGCTTTGTATCTATTTTTGTAACAGTGGTCTCGCCCTTTCAACCCGGAGGGCTTATAAGAGGGCGGGTAAGTAAGTAGTTCCTGTCCTTTAGAGAGCAAGCAGGTTTGATGCAAGTTTGGCCTATATCAGTGTCCCATCTGATGCAGTTTTGAGTGTAACTGAGAGGTAAACGCCTTGTTAGCGCGTTCCTTTAGGGGTGAACTGTGATCTCTTGCCCATGCCAGCATGGCATCTGGATTTGAGAAGAAGATGGGTGATTTCTGCATTGGAAAGATGCTTGAGGGCTGGTCAGGGTCACCTTTTTTTTGGGGGGGGTGCTGTGGATCAGTGAGCTAGTGGCAAGCTTTTGTCTAGCGCTCTAAGAAAGGAATGGCAAAGTTTGAAGTTATTAATGAGGTTTTTCTTTCAGGTGCTGCTGGCCGTGGGGCGAGATGAAGAGTCAACATCTGCGGCCACAGCATGGTCCTATGGGCCACCCACCAGGCCAGGAGGACACCCTGGCCGGGAAGGCCCTTGTGTTACAAGCTGAGGCAGACCTTGTGATGATAAGAGCAAGATGGCCCAGAGTGTGGATAGTCTGCCTGACAAAGCCCTTTTGTGACAATCTGAGGCGGACCTTGTGATGATAAAAGCAAGGTGGCCCAGAATGCAGATAGTCTGGTCAGCTATTCTGCCTTGCCATGAAGGGCAAGGCCCTGGTGTTGCAAGTGGATGCTGACCTTTTGATGATAAGAACAAGCTGGCCCGGAGTGCAGATAGTCTGGTCTGCTATTCTGCATTGCCATGAAGGGCAAGGCCCTGGTGTTGCAAGTGGAGGCTGACCTTGCAATGATAAGAGCAAGATGGCCCAGAGTGCAGATAGTCTAGTCGGCAATTCTGACCCACCAGGTGTGGTGCAACTTAGGGCCAGACGTAAGGCCAACAGATAAATAAGAAAGGCCATGGAAGGTGGTTTAGGTAATTTTTTGCCGCACCCCACCATACAGGTCGAGTTCCAGGATCTGTATAGGGCTGACAGGGTGCAACTATCAGGCAAGGGCAGTGGGTTAGTTTTACAGGACTCACGGCAAGGTATAAGGTCAGCCTTGGGCTTTCAGTGGGTGCAAAGGCCAAAGCAGAGGCTTGGCCTTGGCTGTGGCAGGTTTGTGCGGATAAGAAACCAGAACTGGTGAGCACCTTATGGCATTTTTCCATTTGGGAACAGGGGGTCATCAGGAACTGCTTTCAGATTTTTAAGGTCCAGGGTGGGGAATGGTGATCACCTCTGGAAACCTCTTAGGAAAAGGCTCCTCTCTGCAAGTTTGAAGGCTTCAGGGGTAGGCGCTTCTAGGTGGCAACAGTTTTGCTGGGCTGCCGGTCGTGAGCCAGACCAATGGCTCAAGACCGGAGCTGGGTGACCTGCCCGTGAAAAGGGCAAGGAGGCTGGTCAGGGAGTGACACCTGCCTTGCCTGTTCTGTGCTCGCTTAGTTGGTCCCTTGCTGCAATGTTATGTTAAATAGTTAATAAAGTGGCCCTTGTTTACTTCCAAACTGCTGTCTGTCTCGTTATTCTGACTGGGGGGCAACAGTTACCCTGGAGGAAATGATCACTTTGGAAGGTGGTCTCAATGTCATTATATCCCATTGAAGTCCCTCTCCTCCCCAAACCCTACCCTCCTCAGGCTCCACTCTCAATATCTCCAGGTATTTCCCAATCCAGAGCTGGCAACCCTACATGTAGGCCTCTCGTATATAGTTGGCCTGCTGTGCTCATGATTGTGTCTTCTTCTGTGCTGAATGTGTCTTGTGTCCAGTTGGGTTCTGATATCATTTTGACCTATGAACTCCATTTTTCTGTAGTCAAAATTGAAAAGTGTTTGGTAGGAGTAGCACAGAGCATGAGTGCATGGAATAGCTAAACATTTTGGAGGTGTAGCTTGTATCTTGCTTGTATTTTCCCTTTTCATTGTTGATCGCCAAATTCTAAATTATCACGATGAGATTAGGGAAGAGAAAGGTCAGTTGGTAACTGAAGCCAGACACAGCTTATTCACTTTATAAGTGCAACATTTAAGGAGCCCTCCTTGTGCTAAAGTTGGAACGATACTGAATGTAACTTCAGATCATTAATTTGCAACAAAAGCTTGCTATGATGGGCAGATTCGGAGGAAGTTAGAAGAGTGGTCATTATTGGCAATTTGGGTTACCAGGTCCCACCTGGCCACCTGTGGGGGATGAGGGGATTGGGCTACCAGATCCAGGTTGGGGAACTCCTGGAGATTTGGGGGTGGAGCCTGGGGAGGACAGGGACCTCAGTGGGTTATCATGTCACAGAGTCCACCCTCAAAAGCATCCAGGGGAACTGATCTCTCTAGTTTGGAGATGAGCTGTAATTCTGGGTGATCCCAAGGTCCCACCCAGGGGCTGGCATCCCTAAGGGAAACCATAGGGAGAGATGCATTCTTAGATGGCTGACTAATGGATTTAGAAGGGTATAACGCTGTTTAGGTTTGCACTGCACAAGACAAGAAATCATTGGCAACTAGTATGGGTACAAGATATACTGCCATGTAGATGACTTCCACCGGTTAGTACAAAAATGATTTGCTTCCATGAATACTATTTTTTTCATTACCAGAAGAAAATAGACTATAATTTGTATCTTTTCACCCCCATATATAGTAGCCTTGATCAAAAGTTACAATGAACACATGTACAATCTGTGTACAGTGTATATTAGATTTTTCTTTATATGTGTGTTGAGTAATTCTCATGTTACATTCAACACACATAAAGCCAAACATATGATTGAAAAGCCACATGTATCCAGGTTCTGGTTTCCAGTTCCATTTGTAAAGTGAACGCACATTCTTATAAACCGATTTATTTGTGCTCACTGTAACATGTGAACAGGATTAGTGTCTCCCTTCCTCCAGTGATGGAATAAAATAGTATTAGGCATGTTCATGGTGAAAAGCCTTTTCTTTCTTTGTTTGTTTATTTTATTACATTTCTATGCCGCATCCTCTCCTGTGTGGTCTCGGAGCGGTTTTAGAGAGCAATCCTCCTTAGGTCTATTCAGTTGGCCTTACTCCCCCAAAACTGTTCTGAAGATCACACTGTTGGAGTGGCTGTGCAAAATAAATCTGTTTTTCGCAACTATCCCTGAAAACCTGCCTCCCCAATGAAATAACAATGACTGTGGCTTCTGTCCTGGGTAACTTGCTAGTTTGGAAACATTTTCTTTTTCTTTTTTTTTTAGAGTTTGCAAATCACCAATATACCTAGAAATGAGTATTCTGCCGCTACATAATCTAAAGGGTGGAATTCGTGTAATTAATCAGGCCATTCCTATTTTTAACTTCCAAAGACAAATGCTGAAATCAGAAATGCTGTGATCAGAAATGCAAAAGACAGAATATAAACAAATGATGAAAAACACATGAACAACAGGGCTTCATATGATGAACAATTATTCTAGTTTATGGACTCCTCTTAATAACAGACTCTTGGCCATGTGCCATTCTCTTTGAGGGTAAAAATGAATTTAAGTCTTCATACCCACTGCAAATTGCAGTGAAGCAGCTGCTCTGTTCCTTAATAAACTTTAATATGGCTGCTATAAAACCTAATTGTGATGTTTAATAAGTGCCTTTACTGGTAAATTCTAATTAATTTGAGGTAGGAGAAGGAAATGGAAGTCAAAGTTTATAAAAAATTGACTTCCTTCCCTATCTACTTCTAATCTGAATATAACCTAATGAGCCAAATGTAGTTCGATATTTAGCCTAGCCATTCTTCTCCTGCGGCTAAAGTAACAACGGGTTTTATTTTTGCAGCCATTATACATGTGCTCTAGCATTGCAAAGACTATTGATTTGGTCAATAACCATTTATTCACATCTAAACCAAGCATAATTGGATGGACGCAAGATAAAGTGTAATACAGTCGTTATCTGGTTAGCCATAGGAAAAGTTGGGGATGTGAACTGAATTCGCTCCCTTCTTGGAATCTGTCTATTACATAATTGTCTTCCTCTAATGCAAACTGAGAAAAAGGCACAGGGGAGACAGCTAAAGGGCTTATTCCAGTGTGTCTTTCTTACCCTAGCTTGAGCCAATCTTCACATGCAACCGGTTGTTTATTAGAGGTTTTTCTGGGGTGAAACAATTTAGCCTGCAGGTGAAGATATATATGTTTGAGAACTCTTTCTTTCTTCAGAACAAACCCCCTGTCCTTGCATACAGGAAATCAGAACATCAAGGAGAAAGCTGGCCTAGAACCCTACTCTTGGCATATTGCTTTCCTTATGTTCAGGGAGAAGTGGAGCACTCAAAGATGCATTTCCATAATTCAACCTGAATAGTCTGGTGAAAACCATGCTGCGTGAATCTGCTGATTTTGTGAACAAATTCTTAAGTTCTCCTAAATGGTTTCCAGGGCTGTGTGGATCATCGTTTCCTTTGAGACACTATATCTATTATCCCTTACGCTGCTTACACTGCAATATCTCATCGAGGCTATAGCCAAAATGAATATCTGCCACCTGTCACAGGAGATCAGGCATTTTTGTTGTGTTGTTCTACCCTTAAGAACTGATTTGTTCTCTGAAGTATCTTACCATATTTTGATGTCATGTTGTTTTTTCACGTTTTATATTCTTATAGTATGCAATGTCCTTAAAATGTGTTTAGCAAATGATGTTTTATGCTTCTCACTTTCCTTTTTGTCCCTTTTTATTTTGTACCCCCTTTAAATTGTAAAATTAAAAAAATGTAAGGGGAAAAAAAAGAACTGGTTTGTTCTCAGCCTGCTGGTTTTGCGGACCTTTGATTGATATTGGCTACAATCAATCAACTCCATTTTACATTTTGCACGTCATATCCATGTAATTCTTTAAAAGTATTTTTGTCTGGTGAATGGTCCAAAGTCACATGATTGTGACTACATTCACAGATATCAGGGCCAGCCCACCCACTAAGTACACCTAGGCAATGACTGGGGGACCCAGAGTTTGGTCTGCCACCAACCAGGCCTGTTGCTGCCCTGATGCATCTGCCCACAGAGTCATAAGAACATAAGAACATAAGAGACGCCAATGTTGGATCAGGCCAAAGGCCCATCCAGTCCAACACTCTGTGTCACACAGTGGCCAGAAATACCAGTGCCATCAGGAGGTCCAGCAGTGGGGCCAGGACATTAGAAGCCCTCCCACTGTTGACCCCCCCCCAAGCACCAAGAAGACAGAGCATCACTTGCCCCAGAGCCCCTAGCTATACCTTGTGGCTAATAGCCACCGATGGACCTCTGCTCCATATGCTTATCCAATTCCCTTTTGAAGCCGTCCATGCTTGTAGCACCCACCACCTCCTGTGGCAGTGAATTCCATGTGTTAATCACTCTTTGGGTGAAGAAGTACTTCCTTTTATCCGTTCTAACCCGACCGCTCTGCAGTTTCATGGAGTGCCCACGAGTTCTTGTATTGTGAGAAAGGGAGAAAAGTACCTCTTTCTCTACCTGCTCTTTCCCATGCATAATCTTATAAACCTCGATCATGTCACCCCTCAGTCGTCGTTTCTCCAAGCTAAAGAGCCCTAAGCGCTTTAACCTTTCCTCATAGGGAAAGTGTTCCAACCCTTTTATCATTCGAGTTGCCCTTTTCTGCACTTTTTCCAAAGCTATAATATCCTTTTTAAGGTGTGGTGCCCAGAACTGCACACAGTATTCCAAATGAGGTCTCACCATTGATTTATATAGGGGCATTATTATATTGGCTGATCTGTTTTCAATACCCTTCCTAATAATCCCCAGCATAGCATTGGCCTTCTTTATTGCAGTCACACACTGTCTCGACATTTTCAGTGAGTTATCCACTACAACTCCAAGATCTCTCTCTTGCTCAGTCTCTGCCAGTTCAGACCCCATCAATGTGTATTTATATTTAGGATTTTTGGCTCCAATGTGCATCACCTTGCACTTGGCCACATTGAACCCCATTTGCCATGTTGACGCCCACTCGCCCATCCTTGACAGATCCCCTTGGAGTGCCTCACAATCCTCACTGGTTTTCACCACCCTGAACAACTTTGTATCATCCGCAAATTTAGCCACTTCACTGCTTACTCCCATCTCCAAATCATTAATGAACAAGTTAAAAAGCAGTGGACCAAGTACTGATCCCTGCGGTACCCCACTGCTTACCACCCTCCACTGAGAAAATTGCCCACCTACACTCACTCTCTGTTTTCTATGAACTAGCCAGTTTTTGATCCATAAAAGGACTTGTCCTTCTATCCCATGATTTTTGAGCTTACTTAGGAGCCTTTGATGAGGAACTTTATCAAAAGCTTTCTGGAAGTCAAGGTAAATAATATCTATTGGATCCCCCTTGTCCACATGTTTGTTCACCCCCTCAAAGAACACTAACAGGTTAGTGAGACAAGATCTTCCCTTACAGAAACCGTGCTGAGTCTGCCTCAATAGGTTTTGTTCATCTATGTGCCTACTAATTCTTTCCTTAATAATGGTTTCCACCAATTTACCCGGTATCGACGTCAGACTGACTGGCCTGTAATTTCCCGGATCTCCTCTGGAACCCTTTTTAAAGATGGGAGTGACATTAGCTACCTTCCAATCCTCAGGAATGGAGGCAGATTTTAAGGAAAGATTACATATCTTTGTCAGGAGATCTACAAGTTCACATTTGAGTTCTTTCAGAACTCTCGGATGTATGCCATCTGGGCCTGGTGATTTTTCAGTTTTTAAGTTGTCTATCAGTTTTAGGACCTCCTCTCTCGTCACCTCAATCTGACTCATGTCTTTCAACACCCCTCCTGAAATCAGTGGTTCTGGAGTGGGCAAGCACTTCTCATCTTCCACAGTGAAGACGGAGGCAAAAAATGCATTTAGCTTCTCAGCCATTTCCCTATCATCCTTCAATACTCCTTTTACTCCTTGGTCGTCCAAGGGCCCCACTGCCTCCCTGGCTGGTTTCCTGTTTCTAATGTATTTGAAGAAAGTTTTATTGTTGGTTTTTACGTTTTTTGCTATATGCTCCTCATATTCCCTTTTTGCCTGCCTGACCTCAGACTTGCATTTTATTTGCCATAGCCTGTGTTCCGTTTTATCAGCCTCACTGTGACTAGCTTTCCACTGCTTAAAGGAATTCTTTTTACTTTTTACAGCTTCCATTACTCTGTTTGTTAACCATGCAGGCTTTTTCCTATACCTTTTTGTGCCTTTCCTAACCTGCGGAATATATATTTTTTGAGCTTCTAGGATCGTAGTCAAAGTCTGCTTCAGTAAGCAGAAGCCCTGTGAGGTGCCCTGGCATGCCTTCTTCCTCCTTCCCTCCACGGTGGTGTAGGGGGAAGAGAGGGAGTGGAATCTCTCTTCCTTTCTGCAGCATGGGGGGGGAGGGCAGGGATCGTAGTCAAAGTCTGCTTCAGTAAGCAGAAGCCCTGTGAGGTGCCCTGGCATGCCTTCTTCCTCCTTCCCTCCACGGTGGTGTAGGGGGAAGAGAGGGAGTGGAATCTCTCTTCCTTTCTGCAGCATGGGGGGGGAGGGCAGGTGGCATCTTCCCACCTATGAGAGAAGGTGCCTTCCCACCTCATAATGGCACAGTTGGAAGGGCAGGGAGGCAGCATCTTCCTGCTCCCCCGCAACATGGAGGTAAGCTTCCTAGCCCTAGCCTAGGGTGCCCAAAATCCTTGGACTGGCCCTGACAGATATGGTATGGCACAATAGCTAGTGGTGTGTAGAAGTACTATGACCAGGGCTATTTTTGGGCAGGAACGCACAGGAATGGAGTTCCAGCTGGCTCCCAAGTTGGCCACGTCTAGCAGGAACACATTAGCATAATAGGCCACACCCAACAGCAGAAACTCATTAGGATTGGCTACATTAGGGGTGTGTGGCCTAACATGCAAAGGAGTTCCTGCTCCAAAAAAAGCCCTGGGTGTTGTCAACAAACAAGGTAAACGGAATAAGAAGCAAAAGGTGGGTGTGGCTGGATGACCACACTTCTGGTAACATGGGGGTGTGTGACCTAATGAGTTTCTGCTGTTGGGTGTGGCCTGTTGTGCTAGTGAGTTCCTACTGAGCTTCTTCTACAAAAAAAGCCCTGACTATGTCTAGTACTGCTGGTTGATTAGACATTACTAGGTCCCACCCCTAGTGATGGGAGGACTAGCAGGTCTAGTTGAGAGTGATCACTACAACCGCAAACTTGACACATTGGTTTGGCAAGTGCTTGGATACTGAAATAGTTTGCAGGTCAGTAGAAGAGAAAAAGGGGTTTTCCCCTGAAAAAAAAATGAAATCTCATCCCCTGTGTATGAATATTTATGGGCAGTATACATAGATGGGAGAATATAGCTTTCAAACTGTTACAAAACAGACCATTTCTTTTTTAAAAAAAGATCCCTAAAGCATTTCATTGCTGATGGCATGAACGTAGCCATCATTTTTGTGACAATATGTACTCTGGTGAACATGCTATGGTACTCCAGTCTGTTTAGTAATTGCCACTCCCTTTTATAGCCTTGGTTCTGCAACTCCACACACAGACTTGAGACAATACAGTTATAACAAGCATGTAAATCTCTTGGACACATAAGAAGTACCCTCATATACAAGTTTTCCGTTGCCAAGCAACTCTAAGCAACATTTAACTTAAATCATGACATTTGTCTTATATGAAGCACACTTGTTCTCGGCTTCTAACTTCAGCTAATGACATTATTAAAATCTGAATAAAATGTATTGAGGTGGCAGTGATTGACAGGCCCTAGTTCCATGTTAGAAATAACAGCATATGGATGCCAGACGAAACAGAGCAATGTGCAGTTGCACTATATGTCAAATAAATGCTCCTTACGTTTTTAAACTTTTTTAGAATTATCATTTACATATATTAGCCAATTTCTTAAATATATTTCATGCTATGGAGACTGTAGATATAAATTCTTCTTGAATGTGCTGCTGGGCACTGCCTAGTTCATTCACTTTTCTGTTCAGTTAGATGAAGACAATGACTCACTTCAGACCAAAACCTTGGTCTAACTAACCTAACAGAATATAACACAAGAAGAGGTCTCCTGGATCTGACCAGTCATCCATCTAGTCCAGCATCCTCTTTACCACAGTGGCCAACAAGTGAATATGGAGGTCCATCAACAGGGCATAGAGACCAAGGCCTTCTCCCAGTGTTACATCTTAGCACTGGTATTCAGAGGTTTTCCACCTTCAAACATAGAGGTTCCCTTTAGTCACCATGTTGAGTAGCCACTGATGGACCTCTTCTCCATGAATCTCTCTAACCCCCTTTAAAACCATCTATGCTTGTGGCTACCACTACATACTCTGGTAGTGAATATCGGGTGCTCCCCAACGAATAGCTAGGGAGGGTTTATCAAGGCAGTATACAAAATGGTTGGAAGTTGATTTGCTAAGTTGATCTATTAAGTTTATTTCCCCTTAACTATAGTTTTGTGTGATTTTATAGATACAGATATCCATGCTTTAATCCTGGCTTTCCCCTCAATATTGTTAGTGGTTCAGTATCATCCCCAGGATTGTTCCTCCACCACTTGAATCTTCAGGATACTCAACAAAGTTTAGTTGTTGAGGTTTAGCCATATTCTTAGGATTGCTCCTCCACCACGGGAACTTCAGGACAAGGAAATTTTCATCCAAATCACTCCCTCTGTGTTTTATAGACATTGTTTGCACAGCATGATTAGTCAACATATGCAACTTTCCACATTATTTCTTTAATCTGCTCTCCCTTTCTCTACACCTTCCTAAATCAAGATTCCCTCACTTCCTCTCTGTCTCTGAAGATCTCAAAGATCTCATGCCTGGAAGCTTGTTTAACCCCTAGGATCTATAACCCCTAGGATGGTTTAGCCCAGGATGGGGAGTCCATGAATGGCAGTTAGTGGTAGAGGCAGTCTGGTTGCTGGGGAGCTGGAGAAGATTTCCTGGGCTCTTATAACCTTGTAAAAATTGAATTTTTCAAGTGAAGCATTAAATGCTAAATGAGGTAAATTTAGTATGACTGGTATTATTATTGGAATTGTATTGTTATTGTAGAGCTGTATTTTTAAAGCTGAAACCTGGTTTTGGTGATATCCACTTTGTTTCCTTTTACAAGAGGACTGCATTATAACACTGTGACACTTGGTGGACCAAAGAAGTGGGACTTTGCTCATCACAAAGCTGCATCATTCTATAACCAGTTGCTTAACTCAGCGTCCGGTCACATGCAGAATTTGCCGCAGGATACTCACAAATGTCGGGTGGATTTTAAGGGCATGATAAAACAGACACATCTGGCAAACATCCTGCACCCATCGCCATACTGTCTCGTCCGGCTGAAAATACAGAGTTAAAAAGTACCAGCGAAAGTCCACTATCAAGCGTTTGTGATGGGCCACAGACGGACTTCCTCCATCTGATCGCTCCAGCACGCTCCTCTTGCCTCATTGAAGTGCACCAGGAGCATGCACCACCGAAAAAAACCCGGTTCACCGCTGTCGCATCTGATCGCGTAGTGGCAGGTCAACTTGCAATGGCACAAATAGCCACCCCCCCCCCGCACATTATCTAGCCCATGTGACTGGGGCCTCAGTTCAAAGACACTATCATGGAATCATAGAATCACAGAGTTGGAAGGGGCCATATAGGCCATTTAGTCCAGAGAGCTAGTTTGGTGTAGTAGTTAAGAGTGCAGACTCTATCTGGGAGAATTGGGTTTGAGTCCCTCCACATGCAGCTGCTGGTGTGACCTTGGGTCAGTCATAAATTCTTTCAGAACTTTTCTCTCAAGGGCAGTTCTCGGGAGAGCTCTCTCAGCCCCATCTACCTCACAGGGTGTCTGTTGTGGGGAGGGGAAGAGAAAGGGATTGTAAGCCACTCTGAGACTCCTTTGGGTAGTGAAGGGTGGGGTATAAATCCAGTCTCCTCCTCCTCTTTCTCCTCTTTCTCCTCCCCCTCCTCCTCCTACTTCTCCTTTTCATCTTCCTTTTTCCAATCTCCTGCTCAATGCAGGATCAGCGTAGAGCATCCCTTACATTTACTTATTTTCCACGTTTATGTCATTTCAATAAATACAATAAAATTTAAAACTCATTAAATCATATAAAATCAATAATCATGCTTGCCGTAGGGAGAATCCGGTCCATTGATTTAACAAGGTATGGCCGGTTATCAGTAGGTGGGAGACCGCAACCTCGGGGGGGGGGGGGTATGTGGGAACCCCCGAGGCCTGGGAAAACTGCTCCATCTTGTAGGTTCTGTGGAATTGAATAAGATCCCGCAGAGCCCTGATCTCAATAGGGAGCATGTTCCACCAGGTGAGGGCCAGGGCGGAAAAGGCCCTGGCCCTGGTCGAGGCTAGGTGGATGTCCTTTGGGCCAGGGATCACCAGGAGATGTTGACTCTCAGAGTGTAATGCTCTCTGAGGCATATATGGGAAGAGGCAGTGTTTGTCCAGCCACTGCTTAAAGACTGCCAGGGTGGGGGAGCTCATCACCAGCTCCCTAGGCAGCTGATTCCACTGTTGAACAACTCTTACTGAAAAGAAGTTTTTCCCAATATCCAGCCAGTACCTTCCCACCCTTAATTTAAACCCATTATTTTGAGTCCTATTCTCTGCTGCCAACAGGAACAGTTCCCTGCCTTCCTCTAAGTGACAGCCTTTCAAATAAAGAGAGCAATCATGTCCTCCCTCAACCTCCTATTCTCCAGACTGAATATTCCCATGTCCCTCAGCCTTTCCTCATAGGGCTTAGTATGTTGCAAATTTCTGTTTGCTGTTACACCTATGTATCTAGTTATATCCATCGTCTGTTATTCTGTATGTTGGAGGGTTTTGACTTCAAGAAATTTTATTTAACTTACCTTATCTTTCAGGTTCTGTTAATAGTTTAGCCTAAAGGTACTCTCATAGGCAGAGGTTATACTTGCATGGGGCTTATGTTACTCCTTTGATAGTCCTCAATGGCGTTTCCTGTGCAGACACCATTCCAGCTATTAAAACATTAAGGATGACCTTAGCTCTCTATTTGAAGGGACCTGCACTCATGCATGGCTACACAGTCAGAATGAGAGTGGAGAGAACTGCATTCATCAAGGCAAACCAGAATCAAAGCAATTGTCTGTGAGTCAAACGAATGACAGCTCTGCATTGTGACATTTTTTTTAGTTTAATATGTAGT
>NW_015171504.1:616513-622082 GCF_001447785.1 Gekko japonicus | reverse complement strand
TTTGTGAACTTAGGGGCTATAAAGGAGGGGGGGTGCCTGAGAAGGAAAACCATGGCAACGGATTTGGATGAAAGTAAGCCACGGCTTTAATGGATGCAGAGCAAGAGCATTGGTGCAGCATGGGGACAGATCCAGCATCTGGTGACTCGCCTGTCACCTGATATACCTATCCACCCCTGCCCACCTGCCAAGGGATAACACTGTGGAATGGTAAATTTCCAGCGTCCCATGTGTGTGCTGGCTGCTGCATGGTTCCTTTGCCACCTGGAGGTGAGAGCCAGCCAACAACCCCTACCTGGGCATGCTGCGTAGTGCTCCACCCCCCAAGACCCTTTAAGGGAGTACCCAACCTGGAGGGACCAGGTGCGCAGGCACCACTCCCCCCCATCCCAATGCCAAACCACCCAAAAGCTCGGACTAGTAAGAGGTATGTGGAAAGCACTACTAAAACCATTGAAAAGAAATCTGGCTGCTTCCTTATGTGATGCCCACTTATGGAATGCCTCATTGTATTTGATAGTGGGAGCATCCCCTGCAACTGACCTGGCCCTCAGTACATTAAACATATGGTTGGTCAAATGCCAACCCTGTTTGGGATATGCTGATTGCACAGTCCCCATAATAACTCTGCATCCTAGCAATAAATTCTGAAAAGGTTCACTCAGCATTCCCCTTAGCGGCACCTTTTCTTTCAGGGTGAGGCATTTTCTTGCCAATGATACCCTCAGGGTTAAGAAGGGAGAAAACATTAATATGATATCTGTCTAAAATGCACTCCTGGACCTTATGGGAAAGATGTAGGCCTGTTGGGGGGTCCCTCAAATTATTATAGAATGTAGATCCCTGAATGTGATGTGCCTGCCCTGCACCCTAAACCATGGTATTGTTTGGTGACCCCCTTGTACAACACCATTGGGCCCAGGCTGGCAAGTCAGGGATATGGGCCTTTGCTGGCCAGTAATTTCCATCTGTGTGCGTGGAATCCTCCTCCAAGGATGACTCACCTGAGGAGCTCAGACTGTTCAAGGTGTCAATATCCCATCCTGACCTATGTCATTTGTGAGTCTAGCCTCAGCTGCACCTTGATGTTGGGTGACTAACAGAGGTGTGTTCTCTGGAAGTACTTGAGGCTTCACACTCTGCCAGCAAACATGGCCTCCTTGTGCTCCTGTGGCCTGTAACTGTAGCAGGATCATTGGATGCAGGGTGAGATGCCAGCTGTTCAAAATGTTCACTAAGTTGTGCTATAGCCTGCTAAACAGCTGAATTGTCAAGACCCCCACAATGGTAGATTGTTGTGGTGTGAGTACTCTGGCCCGGGCTTGGCACCCAGGGTCTGAAGGGGCATTCTGTATGGTAGCAGTCTGCCAGGTACACCCCTAGATATGGAAGGTGCATTGTCAGAGCCCTTGAGAATGGGAGATTTCCTTACCCAGACAGCAGTAGTAGCCCTTGGACAACCTCCTGCAACTGCCAGTTTGGAGCATGCACCTGCACCTGACTGTTTTTGCTGAGTCGTAGCAGAAGAAGAAAAAGAAGAAGAGATTTGATTTATACCCCGCCCTTCACTTGGAGTCCCAGAGTGGCTTACAAACTCCTTTCCCTTCCCTCCCCACAACAGACACCCTGTGAGGTAGGTGGGACTGAGAGAGCTCTTTCCAGAACTGTCCTTGAGAGAACAGCTCTGGCAGAACTATGGCTTGCCCAAGGTGGAGGACTGGAGAATCAAACCCGGTTCTCCCAGATTAGAGTTTGCGCACTTAACCACTACAGCAAACTGGCAGCCTGGTGCTTTGGTGCTGCAGCTTTCTTAGGTGGCATGGTGCCTGGATGTTATCAAGAAAATTGGCACTGCTACTGCAGCCTTAAGGCCACAACAACTTGCACAAAATTCACAAC
The DNA here is from genome assembly GCF_001447785.1 of Gekko japonicus. Taxonomy (NCBI): domain Eukaryota; kingdom Metazoa; phylum Chordata; class Lepidosauria; order Squamata; family Gekkonidae; genus Gekko; species Gekko japonicus. The sequence continues at coordinate 620,183 of NW_015171504.1, read as the reverse complement.
AAAAAGAAAGGGGCCACTGTAGAAGGGGTATATTTGTCTCCAGAAATAACCTGGCCAATTTAAGAAAAGTTTTTCTAAAGGTATTTTGTCTCAAAAGGGTCAATATCATAGGGAATTTTGGGGAAATAAGTTCGATTTCTTCAAATCAACATTTAAAAAAATATATCCCAATAGCTGTAGCTTCTAATGGGCATCTTGGGGTTCACAAAGAACCGAAATGTAAGATGCTCCAGTTCTACTACTAAGGAAGACAGTCCTCTCGAATTAAATGGGGCTTGCTCCCAAATAAAAGTGCATAAGATTGCATTATAAGAGTGAAAATTACTCTTAGATTTCCTGAATAATTAATTATACTCAGCTCACTAATGTTGCTAAAGCATGCACACACACACACAGAGTGCCGATCAGAAGCATAGTGTCTATGGGTTTTTAAAAATAAATGTGCAATCTGTTGCTATGAAAATGTTTCTTTTTATTTGCTTTTCAAAACTCATAACAAAGTACTTGCAGGTTTCCTCTGGAACGTCAATTGGAATTATGTTAAGCATGGAGAAGGTCAGTGGTTTCAGTTCTTTGGGGAACTTAATTTTCTTTAGAAATCACCCAAGTAGAAAAATGATCCTGAAAAGATGGTATAAATTAATAACAATAATCTCCTCTTGTGAATAGCATCAGCAGCATCTTTTAGGAAATATTTGGGAATGTACTACGTGCTGTCTGACAATTTATCAGGCTATGAATTTATATTGGGAAGGAAAGCTAACCAGTGAAGTTTGGTAGAAAGCAAATCTTAGAAGGTTTTTTTTGGGGGGGGGTAATCCTCTTGCATCTGAAAGGTGTTGACCTGTCTGCTCTGTCCCTGAAAGCAGACAGTGATGCCTGCTTCAGATACTCCTAACACAGGAGTCAAGCTTGTGTGGAATGTGATGTTTATTCAGTGCCTACTGTTGTTATTCATCATCTCAAGGTTCAAACTAAGTAGTAAGAACAAAGGTAAGATACAGTCGGTAATGAGGAGATGTCTTAGCTCCCGAAGTGGAAGTCCATTCTGAAAGCAAGAGGCAAAGCTGAGTTCAGGGATAAAGCAATAACAGTAGTCCTGGCATTTATTCAGTACCCTGGAGCACTTGTGTTTTGAAGGGTGAGGCTGTAGCCAGCAAATCAGTCCAGAGTACAGCTGAGACACAAGTCTTTTTAATTACTCCTTTTTCTTGTTGTCATTTCAAGTGCCTTGTCAAATTTTCATTAATTTGCTTAGCTGAGCTGATTGATAAACCGTTCTCCCTCACTGAACACATACATTCCAACATAAAATAGTTGTTAAAATACAGTAAAACTGTTGTTCAGTGACAGGAATGGGAAGAGGGTAGGATTGCCAACTCTGTTTTGGAAAATTCCTGGAATTTTTGGGGTTGAGCCTGGGAAGGGCAGGGTTTGAAGAGGAAAGGGACCTCAGAAGGAAATAGTACCTCTAAAGGAGCCATTTTCTACAGGGCAACTGATTGCTGTCATCTGGAGATCAGTGGTAATTCCCAGAGATCTCCAGGCCCCACATGAAGGTTGTCCACCCCAGAGGGGAGCACAGCTTAAGATACCATCACACAGAGAGGATTTACTGAGCAGGAGAATTTTGTAAATTGTAAATGCAAAATCACAACCTTCAGGGGAAAAAAAAAAGCAAACTTGAGAACCAGGCAACATAACCCTTTTTTCTGATTCAGCACATGGTGTCATTGTCTAGCCACTGTGACACCATGCTGATATTTAGAGTTGTACTTGACCCACATGATCCAGCCCTTTCATGGATATGGTTTCCAACTCTGTCATAAGGAGGTGCATGCCTTCCTGTACTGTTACAAGGCCTTATTCACTCCTTCGCTCTTGCTCTGGTCTTCCAGTCATACATAAGTATAACCAGTCTCCTCTGTGATGTAATGGCACTTTACTTCAGTGTAAGAAAGATCTATTTTCCTTTGTGAATGTTGGGTTTACAGTCTGTAAATGCTCTGGGATTAAGCTCAAACTGCCATGACACGTAGTCTGGTCAAAACAAGGAGCTTGTTCTCCCCATGTCCCACCCCTTGACAATTCTTCTTAGCCAGCTGGACTGGGAGACAGATCCCAGGAGAGAGGTGCTGGGAAGGTGACTGTTTTTTGTCTTTCCAAACTACTAAATTACTGACAATCAGGCCTCGGTTCCTGCCGGAGCGCACCAGAGCACCTCTCCGCCAGTCAGGAGCCCAGGGGGTGGGCACATAAGCCCCGCCCCCTGCTCCCACCAGCCATCAGTTGGGCAACTGTGGGGGGGCGAAACGTTCCCCCGCCTCCCTGAGTCCCGGGGTGGTGGCCTTGGACTGGTAGGGGCAAATTCCACCTCTCAAGTGTGATGTCCGAGCGGCGTTGCCTCCCTGAGCCCCGGGGTGGTGGCCTTGGACTGGTAGGGGCAAATTCCACCTCTCACGCGAGAGGTCATTCTGGCTCCCCCAGCTCTTGATAGGAACTCTTTAAAAAGTTATGGCCACACGGCAGCTGCGATGTGAAGGGGGGGACGGGCGAAACGTTCCCTTGCCTCCCTGAGACCCAGGGTGGTGGCCTTGGACTGGTAGGGGCAAATTCCACCTCTCACGCGAGAGGTCATTCTGGCTCCCCCAGCTCTTGATAGGAACTCTTTAAAAAGTTATGGCCACACGGCAGCTGCGATGTGAAGGGGGGGACGGGCGAAACGTTCCCTTGCCTCCCTGAGACCCAGGGTGGTGGCCTTGGACTCGTAGGGACAAATTCCACCTCTCGTGTTGCCGCTCAGACATCACATGCGAGATGTCATTCTGGCTCCCCCAGCTCTCGGAAGGGGTTCGTTAAAACGTTATGGCCGCCATTGCTGTTCTCGGCGGCAGCTGCAACGCCCATGTGAGGGAGGGGCGGGGCAAAACGTTCCCTTGCCTCCCTGAGCCCCGGGGTGGTGGTCTTGGACTCGTAGGGACAAATTCCACCTCTCCTTCCCTCCAGCCGGCTTGCTCCGGCTCTCCAAGCAAACCAAGGGAAGGGAAAGTGGCGGAGCAGCTGGAGACATTGAGCCTCAGCTCCACAAGTAATGAGCACTCAAGCCCCGCCCCCAGCAGCCCTCAGGCCAGAGCACCTGGATCAGTCTTGGGAGGCGGATTGGCAAAAAGCAAAACCAAAAGCTCAGGAACTCGAGAGAACTCCAGGAATGGAGCCGGTTCCTCTTCCACAGCCCAAAATGCGACCCACGAACCCTAAGCTTCTTTTTTCTCATTTGCGAGTCTGGCCTCCGCCCTGAGGCAGCCCTGAAGCTTGGGGCGGCGGGAGTTTCTTTGCACACAGCTTGTGCAGCTGGCTGAGTGCCTCTTCTGCTTGCCCACCTTTCGCCTCTGCACCTCATCTTCTGCCAGGAATGGAGGAGCCCAGCTCGCCCAGGCTTTTTGCCTCCTGCTGCCTTGGCCCTCTGGGGCACAGGTGAGTCCCCAAAGTTTGACTCTTCCTCTACAAGTCTCTGGCACTGGAGGTATTCGCCTCCTTCCCTCCTGCCTGCTATGGCTGCATAATTGTGAGAGATTTCTTAACATAGTGTTCCTGCCAGGGAAGCTGGGGACCCTGCCCATGAGTCTCCATTTCATCCTCACAAGAACCCTGTGGGGTAGGTTAGGTAGAG
>NW_015171504.1:591805-615954 GCF_001447785.1 Gekko japonicus | reverse complement strand
TTGGGGCCAGGAAGAAATTTTTCTCCAGGCTAGTTTGGCCTCCAGTGATCCTGGAGGTTTTTAAAATCATATTCTGGCTGTGGAACAGGGGTCACAGGGGTGTGTGTGGGGTATTGGTGAATTTCCTGCATTGTGCAAGGGGTTGGACTAGATGACCCTGGAGGTCCCTTCCAACTCTATGAGTCTATGATTCTATAATTCACCCAGGCTGGCTGTGGGCACGCCAGCCCCTCTGTCAGGCAGAAGCGCCTGAGATCCTCCGCCTCCCCTTTTCCTTCGCCCGACTTGGAGGTGAAGGGAAGAGAGAGGGGGGAAAGAATGGATCCCAGGTGCTTCTGCCTGTCCGAGGGGCTGGTGCACACTTCCGGTGATGTCAGGGTGTGTGGCATATGCTAATAAGTTATGCTAATGAGCTCCTGCAGCTCTTTTTCTACAAAATGACCCCTGCTGACGATCATTAACTGAGATTGTGAAAGGACAGAGTTGGAGGGTGAGTGGTTGCTCGTAGCCCTTTGGAAAGGAGGTGTTTTTGTCTGGGGCTGATTACTCATTGCCATTGGGTCTATTTTCCTGGGGCTGATTGCGGGATATAAATTTAATAAAATAAATAAATAAATAAATAAATATTTTCCTGGGGCTGATTGCAAACCCCACCTTCTGATGTCATTTCTGGCAGGTGGGGGCTGTGGGCCTCTGAATTGTAAGGCTCCTCCTAGGCAGAGGCACAAACCTTTGGCATGATCCAAAGGATGAGAGTCAAAGGGCTCTTTGCCTGGGGATCAGGCCTGAGGACCCTGCATCACTCTAGATACCTATAAATGACTAACCAGTTATGAATGCAGAAAGCCAGCAGGAGAGTGGGGCTATCCAGTGTTTTGCAGAGAGTGCCACATCTACGATTATCTACCCACTGGGTGGAAATTGTGGGTGTGTGCTCGCTGCATGGAGCCTGTGGCTCTCAGGGAACAAGTTTGTTCCCTTGAGGCTAGAGTTGCCAACCTGGAGAAGGTGAGGCAGAAAAAGAGGTTTGGGGAAGAGATCCTCAGGGACTTAGCAGAGCAGTCTCACTCCTGTGTTGACTCTGCTATTGCAGAGAGTGAGAATCTTGAGATCAGAGAGTGTCAATCTGAGGAGGAGGGATGTCATCCCTTAGAAGGGACCCCTTCTTTGGCTGACGGACCAGTATCCTCTTGCACTGAGAATCCCTCTGGGGGCCTGGGGGAAGGTGGACTTCTGGCAGTGGGTCATTTGATCATTTGGAATATGGAGAGTGGGGCCTGTGATGGTCATTTTGACCACATGGTGACTTGCCTGCCTGGTGTAAAGGTTGTGGACATCACACACTGTCTAGATGGGTTGATAGTGTTGGGGAGGAGTCAGCAGTCATGGTGCATGTTGGCACCAATTCTCAGAAATGCTTCTGGTTCTATGTGCAGGCACAGATCAGGGTTCTCAATCCGTGGATAAGCAAGTGATGCCAGGAGAGGTTTAGATTTGTGAGGCATTGGAGAACTTTCTGGGACAAGCCAGACCTGTACAAAAGGGAACCAGGCTGTTGGTGAGTAATATCAAAATGGTGTCAGAGCAGCTTTTAAACTAATCCCGAGTGGGAAGCTGACAGGAGCTGGGGAGCCTTTGGTTTTGGACAAGAGAGTCCAAAGGGAAGATTGCGCAAACACACAGGGTAATATTGATAGGAGCGTAATAGAACTTGGAATGATGCTGACTGAGGGCCATGTGTGGTGACTAAGGGGTCGAGGAATGCAAGGGTTATTGGAGAGGGAAACACATTATAGATGTCTATATGCCAGTGCTAGAAGTCTCTGAGCTGAGAGAGGGGAGCTGGAGTGCTTGGTGTTCAATGACAATTTAAATATAGTAGATATCTCAGAAAATGGTGGAATGGGGAAAATCTATGGGATACAGTCATTTCTGGTATGCGTTCTATAGGCAGGACAAGGAGGGACAGGCTGAATGTGGTGTTGCACTGTACATCAAAGAGGGAATTGAATCAATTAAGTTGGAAAACATCAGGGGAATTAACTCCCCAACAGAAGCAATATGAGTGGAAATACTGGACCCTAAAGGTTACTTAAAGGTGGGGGTGGAAAATTACTCACCTGATTAAACCCTTGAGGCTGATCTTGAGATGGAGAAGGAAATAAGGGAGGTGACTAAAGCAGATAATGTTGTAATACTGAGAGACTTGAACTACCCTCACATTGACTGTGTAAACGGTTGCGTTCACATGGGCAATTTGATCTGCTGCCCTTGCTGTTTCCTTATGGATTTAAAGTGCACAGTCAGATAGCAACGACTGTCTGTCATACCCCAGTCATCTGAGTTCAACTTATCAATCAACTTATCAGTCATTGGCTAAGAGGACGGGTTCTCTTATGGAATAAAAACTGGATAAATGACAGGAAGCAAAGAGGAGGAATCAATGGATAGTTCTCACAATGGAGGGAAATAAGGAGTGGGATCCCACAAGGATCAATATTGGGGCTTGTACCATTTATTTATTCATCAATGATCTGGAACTGGGAGTGAGTAGTGTAGTGGCCAAGTTTGCAGATGACACCAATCTATTCAGGATGGCGAAAACCAAGGCTGACTGTGAAGAGCTCCAAGACCTCCACAAACTGGGTGAGTGGGCGACAATGTGGAAAATGAAGTTCAGTGTTGGTAAGAGTAAGGTGATGCACATCTGCCCCCCAAATCCCAACTTCAAGTATAGGCTAATGGGAATGAACTTGCTGAGACTGAGAGGGAAAAAAGATCTTGGGGTCATAGTAGATCACTCATTGAAAGTGCCAACCCAGTGTGCTGCAGCAGTGAAAAAGGCAAACTCTATGTTAGGGATTATTAGGAGAGGGACTGAGAATAAAACAGCTAATATTTTTATGTCCCTATATAGATCTATGGTGCGGCCTCATTTGGAATACTACGTACAGTTCTGGTACCTGTATCTCCAAAAGGTCATTGCGGAGCTGGAAAAAAGTGCAGAGGAAAGCAGCCAAGATGATTAGTGGGTTGGAGCACCTTTCCTCACATGGGGCTCTTCAGTTTAGAAAAGAGATGACTAAAGGGGGACATGATCGAGGTTTATAAAATTACTAGCCTGATACCTGTGCTTCGCTATGGTATTAAACTTCCATGAATCCAGTTATAATAACTGAAGGTGTAAAGTTTGAAATGTCACATTGGTTGTAGGAATTCTAATGGAGATGATTGTAGTGTAAAAAATGAAGTGAGACATACATACTTTTTTCCCTCTACTGAAGGACCTCTGTGCTGGGGCGGGCTCCCTCATGGTTTTATGCACCCTGCAACTGCTGCTCCACCTGACAGACAACCACCTGTTAGGTGTAGGAGGTGGGGGGAGTGTGTTGGAAGCCATCAGAGAGGCTGGACCAACAACATCTCTAAGGTGATCCTGATGCTGCGGCGTCCCTGATGGATTAAAGTACCCTGGTCCTGCTTCTACATCTGACAGAAACCGCCCTATCTTGTGTTGGGGGTATTATGTTTCAAGGCATCAGGAAGGCTGGGCCAGCAGCAGGCCTAAGGGCAATCTTGCTGAGCAAACCTCCCCGGTGGCTGTAAGCATCCCACCTCCTCTCCTACACCGGACAGGCACCTGCCGGTCCAGTGAAGGAGGGGAAGGGGAGGAGTATTAGAAGCCACTGTGGAGGCGGGGCTGGCAGGATCCCTAAGGCATTACTGTTGGGGCAGGCTCCCTCATGGCTTTAAGCACCCTGAAACTGCTGCTGCACATGACTGACAACTGCCTGTCAGGTGTAGGGGGGGGCATGTCTGAAGCCATAGGGAGGCTGGGCCAGCAGCTTTGCTTCACCTCACAGGTGGCTGGCCACTCCTGATTTTCTCAACTGTCATTAGCTCTCTGCAGTCCCCTGTACCTTTTTTTAACCTCAGAACACTGAGCTCTGCAGCTGACCAATCAGAGTGCGCGGGGTGCAAGGAGGCAGCAGCCTGGCAGCCGCATAGGAATCAATGGGGGAGCACATTTTACCCCTTTTGAATTTCTAAAAATTCAAAAAAGGGTCTAATTTCTAAAAATCACTTCTTAGTGAGCATCTACGCCATGGTAGGAGCTCTCTCCCCAAATTTGGTGTTTCTAGGTCCAGCAGTTTGTCCTAGGCGTTGATTCTACAGAGAGGGGACTTTCTTTTATATATATAGATGTATGTGGCAAAGAGGGTTAACAAAGAAAACTCCCCCCATCCCCGTAATACTAGAACTCGAGGGCATCTAATGAAACTGATGGGCGGTAGGTTCAGGATGGACAAAAGAAAATACTACTTTACACAGATGATTACTTTACACAGATAATTAAAATGTGGAATTCGCTGCCAGAGGATGTAGTGATGGCCACAGGAATAAACAGCTTTAAAAGGGGATTACATATACTCATGGAGGATAAGTCTATCAATGGCTACTAGCCTTGTTGTTGGCTGTCCAGAGGAACTGGTTGGCCACTGTGTGAAAGAGGATGCTGAACTAGGTGGACCATTGGTCTGATCCAGCAGGGTTCCCTTCCTTGACTGCGATGACCTGGCCACGGTGATCCATGCGACGGTCACCTTGAGGTTAGACTACTGTAACGCTCTCTACATGGGGCTGCCTTTGTCGCAAATCCGGAAGCAGCAGCTGGTGCAGAACGCAGCAGTCAGGCTGCTGTTGGGCATCCCCCGAGGAGAACACATCCGGCCTGTGCTGAAAGCACTGCACTGGCTGCCAATAGCGTTCCGGATTAGCCTCAAAGTGCTGGTTCTTACCTTTAAAGCCCTAAATGGCCAGGGTCCGACATACCTAAGGGACTGCCTTTCCCCGTACATACCCCAAAGAGCACTTCGGTCCTGGGTACAACACCACCTGGTGACCCCAGGGAAGCCTGGCTCATGGCAACCAGGGCCAGGGCCTATTCAGTGGCGGCTCCTACCTGGTGGAATGAGCTCCCAAAGGAGATCAGGGCCCTGCGGGACTTGTTACAGTTCCGCAGGGCCTGCAAGACGGAGCTCTTCCACCAGGCTTTCGCTTAGGAGCCGCCACTGCCACTTCCTCCAACGATCCCTTAAACAACTGGGAACTGGAAGATCATACTGCAGCAGCACGGTGGACCAGTATGGCTGTTCTGGGATATAGACAATATCATCTGAACATCATCAACCAAATACCATCTTTTTAATTAGTGTAACATCTTAGAGCACTTGTTAATGATCTTGGTTTATTGTGTTTTATTGTGTTTTATGCTCTCTATTTATTGGCACAAAGTGTCCTATCTGTAAGCCGCCCTGAGCCATTTGTGGGGAGGGCGGGGTATAAATTTAATAATAAAACAAATAAATAAAAAATAAAATATTTTCACATTCTAGTTTCCAAGCTGAAGAAAGAAGCCACAAGATCAATGTGGGCAATTAATGCAATGTGGGAAGGGAAAGAAGAGACAGGACTCTGGCCTGTTCCTGTAAATGATGTGTTTTTACAAGAGAGTTTGAGGGAAGAAGACACTCTCCCTTTAAGTGTGGGGGCAGCAGTTCAAGGAGAGCTACTTGGGGAGAAGCAGCCACTCAAGAGAGGCATGCAGTAAAGAGTGGTCATAAACAGGCACACAGTTGGAAAAGGGCTAACCAGCCAGAAGGATTGGGTGATCTGACATAAAAAACCAAAAACCACTAAAATATTCCTGCCTGTCTCTTTAAGTTCATACCTAGTGAGCAAGATGTGTTTACAAGCGTTTGATCTTCTCTATGCTTTCTCTGTGCTGTTCAACAGTATTTGCACATGTACCCATTGTTTGCTTATATTCTTTGAGATAAAATCTTCTTTCATCTGAAATTTGAGTCATTTGGCCTCTGCAAACCACAAAAATGTCTCATGCTTAAATCAACAAGAGTTATACAGGAAGTGATGATTTATTGAAGAATACCTCTATGTTGGCTGTAGGGGTGATGGTGTCCCATTAACAGAGTCTGGTTGCTGACTGATGGGCTGCAATTCTAGTTTTCACTAGGTGGAGAGTAAACCTTGTGTGGGATAAGTCAGAAAGGTCAACTTTTCACTGTGGTCTAACAGCTTAAGACCAGGGCTGGCTGAGTAAATTCTCCATTCTAGATAGTAAAACCAAAGACCCATGGAGTTATTTTACCACATCATCCACAGGAGTAAAGGCACAACTTCTTGTTTTCCATCACTGAACTCCTGCTGGCATTGTGTAATGTAAGGGGAGCCTGATGATCTAGTTCTTTCCAAGCATTTGGTTGGTTTTAAAGCACTAGAACACTACAACATAGATATTGACCCCTTTGTTCATATATGAAGGAAAGAATGATTACCAGTTCCCTCCTGTATTCATCTTTCTTAGGGGCTGATTAATTTAATTTAAAAATGCTTTTCTGCTAGAATGATGAACTATCCAGAAGTATCCTTTCGCTATCAATGTTCATGGAATCATAATTTTTCTAAATAAATAACATGTAAAGAAGTTTGCTTTCAACAGTTTCAACAGTCTTCCAACTTTGACAACAATATCTAGTCAATAATATATCACTCACATCAAATCCGAAGAGTGCAGGAAGAGCTAAACAAAAGAAAGCTTATGTTGTGTAAAGTGAAAGAAAAGAGCAGTCCCCAACTATCATAATGATATTTATGTAGTGCTAAAGAGCTTCCATTGTGCTTGTATGCATTTCAGAATATGATTATGACACTGCTTGCACATCGATTTTTTTCTCTCTAAAAAAGACAAATAATGCTTTGATGTTCGATGGTAACTCAAAGTGATAAGCAACTCATTGTCTGTGAAAGGTAGAGCTGGGCATGACCTGGGAAAAGAGGTTCATATCGGTTTGTGGTTCGTTGTATGCTCGCTTCACAAACCATGAACTGTCATGAACTTTTGGATGCTAGATGAACTGATTCATTTTGTGAGGTTCATGACATAGTAGAATGCCCCCCTCCAGCATACTAGAGACACCAAACTCACAGAGGATCTCTGTCTGACTCTCCTCCACACACCCATCAAGTGTGGTGAGGATTGGATTTACAGAGTCTGAGTTAACAGCCGCCCAAAAAAGGTGCCCCTAGGAAAGTGCTTTCTGGGGAAATGACAGGTGCAAGTTCAGGAAGTTCAGGCATCTATAGAATGGACCTTATGCAAGCTAGAGAAATCAAAGCCACAGGGGGCCTTTCCTTGATGCCCTTCTACATGCCTGCACAGTTATGTGCTTATTGGACTTAGGAGGTCCTAGTTATGGCTGCTCAAATAAGGTGCTCCATCCTCCGTTGTTTCCAATAGAGGGGAAAGCAAGCACAATAGAAGCCCCACAGAATAGAATCAAAGTCCCTGAGAATCTCTGCAGTAGAAACTGAAGGTGGGGGGCATTTTGTAAGTGCAGAAGAATCAGTACAATGTGACCAGCAGAACCAGTGCCACTGTGACACTGAAAACCTAACAGGACTATGGTCAAGCCAGGAAAGTGCTTTTGGGGGAAATGTCAGGCACAAGTTCAACAGTGTATAGAATGGACCCCCTGCAAACTACATAAACCCAATGCACAGGGAACCTCACCCTCCTGTACAATCTCTCCAAGTTGGGGGCAGATTACATTTCTGAGGTCCCAGTAAAGGATCCCCCCCAAAGTTCTTCCCAGTGCTCTCTCTGGAAAAGACAGCTGCAGTTACAGGAGTCTATGGAATGGCTCAGGAAGAAGCCAGTGACACCAAACTCACAGGGAAACTTCACCTCCCCACCAACCAGACAATGGAAGCAAGGTAAGCATCCCTCTTATGCTCGCAGCCCCCCAAGTCTCCAAAGTCTGGTTCTGGAGGAGAGAAAGGCAGAGGTGACAAGACTTCCAATAGGGGCTTCTCAAACTTACACCACGACAGCTTGGTAGGCACCCCAGCCCCACCAGACCAGTGGAAACCAGAGCTTTCCGTTTCAAGTGATTAATAATGCAAACTGGCTTGCATAATACAGCAAGACTGGACAGTTTCTTGCTCAGCCAAGTGTTTATGGGTTGAAGTGCTGACATATGTTCATATGATAAAATAATACACAGGGACTTTTTCAAGTATGCTCCTAAGTAATAGTTATGCCTCTAGAGTTACTTCTAGATCGGATGTTAGGACTGGCTCCTCTACCATCTCTCCATGTTGTGGGCAGATTACATTTCTGGGGTCCCAGTCATGGACCCCCCCCACCAAAGGTCTCCCACATCTATACCTTCCCACACCTCCTGAGTGTGAACATCTCTGTGTGCTGTGCGTGTGAAAGTCTTGCCAGGCCCCTGGAGCCCGACCCTAGCAGGGCATCACTAGGAGTCTTGGGGCCTCTTGTCCTGATCTGTTCCTGGGGCTCTCTACGGAGACAAAAGAGTTGTTAGCACTGCCCAGAGACAATAACAGTTGCTAACACTCTCTAGAGAGGAGGACTCTGACAACAGTGATTCGGAGGGTGGGAGGGAAGCATCAACTTCTTCCTCATCCCAGCTCCCTGTTGCTGCTCCTGCCTTGAGTACACCCCTCTGTGGCCCCTCCAGCCCAGCACCAGAAAGCAGCTGTGCCACCCACTTTCTCCAATCCTGGGCTCACAGTTTGGAAATATTTCTGCACCCTCCCCAGTGACCCCTGTGTGGCAGAGTGCCAGGTGTGCCACACCCATGTCTGGAGGGGAGCAAACTTACCTCAACACTTCTCCTCCTCCATCTTCTACAGGCACCTGCAAAGGATGCACCCAACTATGTTGCTGCTGGAGGAAAGAGTTAGCAAAAAAAAGTGTGGTACACAGATGAGGTGAATACAGGAAAAAAAGGATACAAAAAAGGAGGGGAAATCCTCTGTATAATTAAACCTCCAAAAATACTCAAAGACACTAAATATAATGCTTACAAATTATTTGCATAATCAGCAATCGCAAACTTACAAAAACAACCTTAATACAAATCTTGGCATTCATATAAATAAATTGTGCCCAGGGAAGAGGAACTCAGCATCAGCTCCAACAACTGGCTGACCCTCTCCCATGTGGTGTGTGTCCTCAAGTCCTTCCAGGACACCACCCACATGCTGTGTGACCATATGGCCAGCCTGGGGAAAGTCATTCTCCTCATTCAATGGCTGGATCAGTTGCTGGCCTTCACACTGGAGCTGGGCCCCGAGGAGCCTTGGCAGAGAGGTTGTAGGTGGGCATCTGTACCAGGTTGCATCCTTTCTGCAAGCCAGAGGGAGGAAGGAGAGGCCCACTTCCTCTCAGCAGGGAGAAGCAAAGGGGGAGCAGGAGGCCCCTCCAAGAAAGGCTCCCTGGACTTGGGCTCCTTTGGGTGGAACAGCAAGGTGGACCACCCTCCAAGAGGCCAAAGGGGCTACAGGGAGGGCCCAGGAAGATGATTGCTGTGGATGGCCAATTCTTCTCTCTTGTAGAGGATTTATTTATTTATTTATTTGGCTTGATATACCGCCCTAACCCCCGTGGGGGTCTCTGGGCGGTTTACATTGAGGGTGCTAGTCACAATTTATGTCCTTAACTTTTTTGGCCACATTATTTAGAGGGGGGTGGGATATCCTACCGGCACCCTAGAGGAGGCTGGTATTCTTCGGCTTGGCTTCATTCCCGGCTATGCAGTGGCTGTTGTTTTTGCTGGCGCTTGATCCGGCATGGAGATTGACGTCCTCCCTGGCCCCAGCTTGTGTCCTTCAGGCTCCGCCTGCACTTAGGGATGATGTCATCGCGCGCCTTTTCTTGCCGTACAACAGCCGCTCGAAGTGGTCGAGAGCTCACCTCGACCGCGGTGGGTCTCGAACAGCCATAGTGGCTGCTCGAGCGTAGTTGTTAAAGCAGGTGTTTTACTGCCTGTGCCACCGCTCCCTTTGGATATAGTATTTTGCTGTCTGCAGTGGATATAGCATTTTGCTGTCTGCAGTGGTGATGGTCAAGGCTCAGGTTTCTACAGAAGACCTCTGGAGTAGCCAGCAGGATTTTCGGGGCATGGCCCAGGCCCCACAATGGGCCACTTCTGCCACTGGGCTACAAAGAGGTTCTGCTCCATGCACAAAGGATGGATGCAAACCACATAGTGCAAAACATCACTGCTGTGTGATAGAGAGAAACCTGAGGGAGTGGGCAGGCAGCAGCAACATCATCCATGCTACATGGTCATGGATGCTGGTGCCAACATACTGGCCATGGTGAAGTGTGTACACCTCAAGGGCATTGTCAGCCTGACACACATGCTTCAGCTGGTGGTGAAAAATGCTCTGGGGCTGGGGGAGCACTGTCAAGGCCACCTGGGATGCTACCCCCCCCTTTAGATGTGGTCCTTGCTCAAGACCTGCTGGTGCCTGGCTGCCCACTTCCAGTGCAGCATCAAGTTTGCCCATTTGCTGCACCAGAGGCAGGGGGAGGGGAATGAGGAACTCCACCTACACCATGATTGCACATTTTGTGGAGCAGAAGAGTGCAGCACAGGATGTCACCTCCTCCATGACCATCCTGCATGGGGAAGAGGAGCTCAACGTCAGCTCCAATGACTGGCTGACCCTCTTCCAAATGGTGCCTGTCCTCAAGCCCTTCTAGGTCACCACAGATGTGCTGTGTGCCCATACGGCCAGCCTGGGGCAAGCCATCCCCCTGATTTGAGGGCTGGACCGGGTCCTGGCTTCCACACTGGAGCCAGCTGTTCTCCCACAGATCAGGGCCTTGGGAGAGAGGTTGCAGGTGGGCATCACCATCAGGTTGCATCCTTTCTGCAATAAAGGGGAATACAAGCTGGCCTCTACCTGTGACCCCTAGATAAAAGACAGCATTGCTCTCCTGAATGCAGAGCTCTTGCAATGGAAGTCTGAGCTCTGCAAAGACTGCAGAGGCTATAGGCCCACAGATATGGCCAAAAAGAACAGCAGGTGGAGAGGCTGGGGAGGAAGAGGAGGAGGAGACACAGTCCAGCACTTCTGCCTCAAAGAGCCTATAGAGGGAGAAGCCCTACTACTGGTTAAAAGTGGTGAACTGGGAGGTCAGCCGCAGTGGGGATGCCAAGCATGCAATGGCGGAGAATTTGGAAGAGGTGATGGTGAGGGAGTACCTTGCCAGGTCCCCTGAGACCACCAACACAAATCCCCTGGAGTACCAGTCATGCAAGGCTCTCATCTGGCCTGACCTGTCTTGTGTGGCTATGAGCCCTGAGTCCATCTAGCACCCAAACCCGAACAGGGGAGAGGAGTTCACAATCAGAAATGTATATATCATGCCAAGGCATTCGGCATGAGCAGAAAAATAGAGTGGCTCAGATAGGCTTTCCAAGTCCCCCCGGGGGGCGGGGAAACCCCCGTCCCAGAGGCCCGTTCCCCGCTGCCGGTGGATCGGGCCCGGGGGAACCCCACCCCCAAAGCATGTGATGTGCATGTCACCCGGAAGTGACGTGACCATGCCGGGCATGCTGGGGGCGGGGCCACTCTATGGTTTTCCCTCGGATGGTTTTGGCCCCGCCCCCAGCATGCCCAGCGTGGTCATGTCACTTCCGGGTGACATGGTTGTGGCACACGCGCGCGCACACTCCCGGAGCAGCGCTGGAGTCCCCCACTCCAGCGCCGATCGGACTTGGGAACCCTAGGCTCAGAGCCCTGAGTCCACCTAACACCCAAACCACAGCAAGGAAGAGGAGTTCCCAATCATGAGGGAATAAATGAATGTGCTCTGCTAGTTGACTTTTACAAGTTCCCTGTCTCTGTGTAACTGTGATGTGAACAGCTGACAGATGAAAAGGTGTGGAGCTGAGCTGAGTGTACATATAGCTTTCTGTTCCAATAGAGCAGAATGGGAACTCCGCCTAATGAAAGCAGAGAGGGTGTGGCAGGGAAATAATGGCTCCTCCAGCCCACTGGCTTCTATGTTTTCTTACAAGAAAGAAAGAACAAAAAAAGAGACAGGACACAAAGCACCTTTCTTCATTCTAAAAGGTAAAGGTTTCCCTTGCTTGAAAGCAGTCGAATCCAACTCTAGGGGTGCTGCTCATCTCCATTTCCAAGCTGAAGAGTCTTCTCTGTGGTCATGTGGCCAGCATGAGTAAATGCTGAGGTGCACGGAACTCTGTTACCTTCCTAGCGAAGCAGTACCTATTTATCTACTTGCAATTTCTTGCTTTCGAATGGCTAGGTTCTACTCTTTCATTTTATCCTCAGAAAAACTCCATGTTCAGGGGTGGATTGTGAGTGACAAAAATGTGTGAGCCGGAGGCTAAAAAACTGTGAGCTAGCTCACACTAACTCAGCTTAGGGGGAACACTGCCTAGAAGCCTCCCTGTGGGTTGATGGCCTCCCACCTGTACCTGTACCATCCAGCCCTCTGAGAGAAAGGCTGATTTGACACACACACCCCAAGCCCCATGCAAGGAAGAGGAGGCAGTGCTCAGCCAGTCTGAGACAAGGCAGAGAAGACAGAGCTCAGCATGCCAGAGCCGTGTATGAAGGCAAGAAAGGGGAGGTGGTGGTGCCTGGCTCAACATGTGTGAGACAAAGCAGATGTTGGCACCTAGCCAGCACCCATGCAAGGTGAAGCAGAAGGTGGCACCTGGGCTAAACACCACGCAAGGCAAGGCACAGGGCATTGCCCAGCCGAGCCACATTTGAGGTGAGGCAGGGCAGACGGCGGCACCCAGCCAAGCCACATGCAAGGTGAGACAGAGGGCAGTGCCTGCCTCAGCCCAACTGAGTTCTGCATGAGGTGAGGGAGGAACCCAGCTGTGAGGGAGGAAGCAGTGCCTGAGAAGCTGTGCCTGGCCCGCTTGAGATCTGCCTGAGGTAAGGAAAGCAGAACCTGGACAATTGGCTAAGCAGGGTGACTATGCATACCTTCTGCCCTCCTTTGGAGAAAAAGCCAGGAGGGGGAGGGGCCAGGCTTCCCAAGTACTTACTGTAATTCAGCGGGGGACACAGAAGTCCTTGCAGGATCATTCTTGTGGGGACAACAGTCGCACCGCACCATGCCGTCGCCAGGGAGTCACTTCCTAGTGGTGGCATGGTGCAGTGCGAGTGTTGTCCCCACAAGAATGATCCTGCAAGGACGTCTGTGTCCCCCGCTGAATCACGATAAGTACTTAGGAAGCCTGGCCCCTCCCCCTCCTGGCTTTTTCTCCAAAGGAGGGCAGAAGGTATGAATAGTCACCCTGCTTAGCCAATTGTCCAGGTTCTGCTTTCCTTACCTCAGGCAGATCTCAAGCGGGCCAGGCACAGCTTCTCAGGCACTGCTTCCTCCCTCACAGCTGGGTTCCTCCCTCACCTCATGCAGAACTCAGTTGGGCTGAGGCAGGCACTGCCCTCTGTCTCACCTTGCATGTGGCTTGGCTGGGTGCCGCCGTCTGCCCTGCCTCACCTCAAATGGGGCTCGGCTGGGCAATGCCCTGTGCCTTGCCTTGCGTGGTGTTTAGCCCAGGTGCCACCTTCTGCTTCACCTTGCATGGGTGCTGGCTAGGTGCCAACATCTGCTTTGTCTCACACATGTTGAGCCAGGCACCACCACCTCCCCTTTCTTGCCTTCATACACGGCTCTGGCATGCTGAGCTCTGTCTTCTCTGCCTTGTCTCAGACTGGCTGAGCACTGCCTCCTCTTCCTTGCATGGGGCTTGGGGTGTGTGTGTCAAATCAGCCTTTCTCTCAGAGGGCTGGATGGTACAGGTACAGGTGGGAGGCCATCAACCCACAGGGAGGCTTCTAGGCAGTGTTCCCCCTAAGCTGAGTTAGTGTGAGCTAGCTCACAGTTTTTTAGCCTCCGGCTCACACATTTTTGTCTTCGCTCAGGCAGGATGGCTCCAGAGCAAACTAATTTATGCAGTAGCCCAATCGCTCACTCACAACTTTAATGCCAATAGCTCACAAAAAGTAGAATTTTTGCTCACAAGAGTCCACAGCTTAGAGGGAGCATTGGTTCTAGGTGGTCTTAATGGTCAACCTTGGCCCTGCCTGTGAGGTAAGTTAGGCTGAGAATGTGTAACTAGTCCAAAGTCACCCAGTGAGTTTCCAGGATAGAAGGGGGATTCAGTGTCCTAGTCTGAAACTCTAACCATTGCACCACACTGGCTTTTGTGGGGGTGGCTGCTGTTGAACGGTATCAAACAGCCAGATCTAGGTGAGTCATGCAAGCTGAGTAGTATCAATTCTCCTAGCGGTTCCTGCCAGGCCTGGCCCCAATAAGTCCTCCCTCAAAGGCCAACACAGTCCTGAAAATGGCCTTGCTCACTCTACCTGATTTATTGACAGAAACCAAGCCTGTTGTGGTTGCCTAGCAGCAGCCACTGAGAGCATCTGCTTCTTAAAACTACAGGTACTTCTTTTATCATTTGGGCTTTTTGAAACTGTGCAATGTATGTATGTATATCTATATATTTCAGATTTTTCTGCAACCCAGGGACATTTTTCAGGTTCGTAGAAAGGTCTATCTTGTGTGTTCACTGGTCCAACCTCCAGATTTAAGTATCCTCAGATTTGGCAGACTTGGCTATTTGACTATAGATTGGTATTGATGTTGCTCTATGAGTCACCCCTTTTCATTGGTTTCTAGGCTAGAACCCATATCTTGCATAGAAATAGTACTTTTATGACAATACTAAATCTTTGGTGCGGGAAGTAGTGCTGTGACCTTGCACCTCAACAGATTTCTATTTTATCACAAGATAAGAGGTTACTCTTTGCTGTGCATCTAAAACTGTTTAAAAGACCTTTAACATCTACTTCTGCTGGTGCAAATTTGTACATTGTGTGATCTCTTTGACAGTTCTTCAGGCGTGATGCAGGATGCTATGTAAGGTCTTCACTAAAAAGTTGGCACATTACAGTATATCACTGGTATTTCCTCATGTTTCTTTCATGCTCTGTTGCAGAACTGAACCAAGGGGAAAATAAGTATCTTTGTTCCTGGACTGGGAACCTAGCACTACTCCAGTGCTCCGGTACTATTTTGCAGTAGGTTGTACAACTTTATTGTGAGTGTATAACTTTGACATTTCATTGCATTTGGTGGAGATAATTCGTTGATGTAATATGTTGAACCAGCAAAATTATCTAAGTCCCACTTTGTTTGGAACAGCCACCTCTGACTTGTTGATTTATTTATTCAGTTTACTTAAATTATACCCAATGGGGACCTGATATACATAGTTCTCCTCTCCTCCATTTTATCCTCCTAACAATCTTTTGATGTGGGTTAGGCCGAGAGTATGTGACTGGCCTAAGGTGATGCAGCAAACTTCCAAGGTAGGCTGGGGACTCAAACCCAGGTCTCCCAGATCTTAGTCTGACACTATAGCCACTTCATCACCGCCATCTCTGGTTGGCTGGCATGATGCAACGCCATTTTATAGTTAATATTTATTTATGTTATTTATAGTAGGCCTTTCTCACTGGGACCCAAGGTGGATTACACAGAGTAAGTCAATACAATCAACAGGATGGGGCACTCAATAAACAATGCAATAGCATTAAGAGCCGTAGAACCAACCAGAAATAAACAAACAAACAGAACTGAGCCCTGACATGGATAGCCCAGGCAAGCCCGACCTCATCAGATCTCAGAAGCAAAGCAGGGCTGACTCTGGCAGGTACTTGCAAGGGCAACCTCCAAGGAACACCAGAGGCAGGATGCAGAGGCAGGCTAATCAAGCCACCTCTCTGAAAAACATCCAAGCCCCCAGTAGGGGTCACCAGAAGTCAACCATGACTTCCAGGCAAGCGCGCGCGCATGCACGCACACACACACACTAAAAAAAAGAAAACAGAAAAACAGAATTGAAGCAAAACCTAAGTATTAACATGACATATTAAATAATGCAACAATTAAATATTAAACAATGCAACAATTACTGGCAGCAAGCTATACACAGTAGTATAGACCACAGCAGTGATAATTTATCCAAGTAATTCTGTGACTCATTTTGTACAGTGCTACCCCATTGCCTGCATGGAAAAGCCCTCTTGAATAATTCAGTTTTGCATAGTTTGTGTAAAGTCAGGAGAGCGGGAACTTTGACCTCTTCACACAGGGTGTTCCATAAGGTATGGGCCACAACAGAGAAAACATGTGTATGGGCAGTTGCCACCCCCAGGCAGAATAATGAGACAGACAACAGTTTGGAAGTAAACAAGGGCCACTTTATTAACTATTTAACATAACATTGCAGCAAGGGACCAGCTAAGCGAGCACGGAACAGGAAAGGCAGGTGTCACTCCTTTGACCAACCTCCTTGCCCTTTTCTCGGGCGGGTCACCCAGCTCCGGTCTTGAGCCATCGGTCTGGCTTGCGACCAGCAGCCCAGCAAACTGGTCGCCACCTAGGAGCACCTACCCCTGAAGCCTTCAAACTTGCAGAGAGGAGCCTTACCCTAAGATGTTCCCAGAGGAGGTGATCACCGTTCCCCAACCTGGACCTTAGAAATCCGAAGGCAGTTCCTGATGACCCCCTGTTCCCAAACTGGAAAATGCCATAAGGTGCTCAGCAGTTCCAGTTTCTTGCCCGCACCAACCTGCCAAGTGACCAACCTATTTATGTGTCGACCACCACAACCAACTATCCAATCCACTGCTCTCAGTGCAAGGTAGGTGAAAACACCTCCACCCATTAAGCCAATACTGGGTAGAAGCGAAAAATTCCTACCTGGCTCCAATAGGCAACCAGCAACAGCCTACACTAAGAACAGGGCGGAAGGGCGGACAAGCACATCGGAGCAACTGCCAAATGGCGGGAGCGGAGCCCTGCCATTTACTCAAGCTGGCTCCACCCCCTGCCTGGGTCCTGACTCCAGGAGTTAGGCTCTGTTGCTGCCTGTCTTCCTCAGAGCGGCAAATCAGCCCCCGGTGACCAGCGGTGTTGCCGGGTCACCGGGAGCTTTGTTGTTGATTTTGCCTTTTTGTAGGTTGGCACCTGGAGAAGGCCCTGCTCAGGTGAGAAAATATGTCATGATGGAGAATTGGGGATAGGTGATGTTGTAGATATGAAGGTCCAAGGCCCTGGAGGGCTTTGTATGTGATAGCCAATATCTTAAACTGAGCCCGGTGACCAATGGGCAGCCAGTGGAGTGACTGAAAAATGGCAGTTATATGTGTGCTCCATCTAGCTCCCAATAATAGCTGAGCCACAGCATTCTGCACCAACTGGAATTCTCAGATTGATTCCAAGGTGAGACAACTGTACAGTGCATTAAAAGAGTCTAGTTTTGATGTTACTGTGGCATGGATCCAGGTGGTCAGATCAGCCATATCAAGGTAAGGGGCCATCTGTCAGGCTAGACTGTGTTGGAAGAAAGCCTTTTTGCAGCTGCATTAGCTTGTAGGTCTGGTATAACCCCAAGGCTCTTAACTGAGTCAGTAAGGTTCAGCTAAACCCCATAAAATGAGGAGTACAATGCCCTTCAAGATCTCCACCTCCCCATCCAGCATTGCCTCTGTCTTTTCAGGGTTTAGTTCCAGTTTGTTCACTCAGCCAATTTACCACAGTAGGCAGGCAGTTATTCAGGATCTATACCAGATCACCAGGAAATCTGGATAAGGATACATAGAGCCGGGTATCATCCATATATTGATGACAACTAACCCCAACACTGTGGGTGATTTGTCATAAGGGCTTTACATAGAGATTGACTAGCATGGGAGGGGGGTAGAATTGTGGCCTGTGGAACTCCACAGGTTAGGTCCCACACTGATAACTGGTTTTCACAGCAACCCTTTGTACCCAATCCATAAAGCATGATTTGAACCAGTTTAGCACGCATCCTCTGATATCTACTTCTGCCTCCAAGTACCTCAGCAAGATAGTATGACCTACTGTATCAAAGGCTGCAGATGAGTCCAAAAAAGAGCAACAAGGATCCAGAGTACATGTAATGGCCTTCACTGATCCCAGGATTTTGTCACCATCCATCAGAGAAAATGGGTCAAAATGGTCTGTAAATAGACCAGGCAGTGTATTAGGCCTTTCTTCTGGTATGCCTATATTATAAGTGACATCCATATCAAGGCATATTCTCAGTATTTTATCAGACTTAACAGAATGCTAGTTTGTGAATTCCTGTACCCCAGAGGCTATGCATAGCTTTTAGGCTTGTGATGTTCAAATATATATAAATTTTGAAGTCTCCTTACAGTGCTCCATTCATGGAAGTTCAAGTTATTAACCATGGCCTTCAGTGATGTTCTGCTTTGTGCATCATTTCATACCCTGGAATGCAGCTTTTGTGCTCAGTCTGCATATCCAAATAGTAGCTGATTTTGCAAAGCCTTTGATGATGATGCATGCTATATTGATGATCTCTCAGTGCTTGTGATGCCCCCCCTCCCCCATCTGGGTAAGCAAAAGTATGCTGCATTGGTGAAGACAGTAGTGGGTGTTCAGGAGCCAATGGAACATTTGGAGACAAAAGCCAAAGTGGAACACCACAATCCATAAGAAGCCAGTTCATCAGAGCAGTGACTGTGACATCCCATTTAACTATATGCAATGACTCCAGAAAGATCTCAGAGTAAGCAGTTTATGGATTGCAGTCTAAGTGCTGGCAAATTAGATACAGTGGAATGAGAAGGAAGAGATTGCAAAACAAAAACAGGGAGAGAGAGGGAGAGAGGATGAAAAGGGCACAGATAATGATGTTTTTGAGGGCAGTCTATTTTGCTTGTATGATACGACTACAGCGTGCGAGGAACAATATCTGGAAAGGATCACTACCCATGTTTATCTTCACCAAATGGCATAGTACATAATTTCTTCTTTACTTACACCTGCTGTGCTGTATTATTAAATATCCTAATACTGTGCATAAAATGGCACCACTATATTCGTACATTTATATAATTAACAGGGATATATTTTATTGCAATTATCTAAGCCACCTAAAGCCTAATGGAGCCCTCACAGTCTTAGGCAGGTTAGTGTGAAATTTAATTTGCACTAATCTGCTAGGCTGATGGATGCATTATAAATCAATGTGCAGTGAAGAAAGGTAATGTGGATTCAACAACAGCAACAAAAAATGCTGGAAGTAAACAGACCTTGAATAGGATTTTCATAAAGTGATCATCAAAGGCCAGTTTGCAAATGCACATAAAAGAAATACGAACTTGAAAGTGAGTGAACATACTTTTAAGAGATCTTTGCATCCATTTGAGGTCACCGGGTCTGTTCCATGTTTATATGTTTGAATGAAAACTTGGAAATATGCATCAATTAATTGTAGGAACTGGGTGACTTGGGAATAGGAATGGGCACGAACTGACTGATAAGAACATAAGAACATTAGAGAAGCCAATGTTGGATCAGGACAATGGCCCATCTAGTCCAACACTCTCACACAGTGGCCCAAAATACCAGGTCCCATCAGGAGGTCCACCAGTAAGGCCAGGACACTAGAAGCCCTCCCACTGTTTCCCCCTCCCAAGCACCAAGAATACAGAGCATCACTTGCCCCAGCCTGAGAGTTCCTATCTATACCTTGTGGCTAATAGCCACTGATGGACTTCTGGAACCATGAAAATCTGTGGGAAGCAGAAGGTAGGGTTTAAATGGCTCAGAGCCATTTAAACCAAGCTGCTAGGTGGTGGTCCCTGCTGCTCAGCTGTGTTGAAACCCCTGTTTTCTGTTCCCCACAAAAGCCATGGAAAGCAGAAAGCAGGGCTTTAAAATTTAAATAGCTCACAAACAGATACTAACCGGTTCAGTTTGTGAACCAGTGTATTGGTTCGTGGTTCAGCCATGAACTACACTGCGAAAATGTGGTTTGTGTCCATACCTACTTGAGAACATTTTCATGTTACTTGAATTTTGCCAAGGACATCTTGTTCATTTCTAGACAAGTCTGTTGACAACTATGGGACTTGATTGACAAAGCATTCTTCCGGTAGAGACTTCCTTTGTCTAAATTGGGTATCTTAATAGGACCATCAGCAAGGAAGAGACAATGAATGGAACAAGGATATGATCTGATGTACAGAATCCCCCCCCCCATGCTTAGGCAGCCAAATATTTTGGGTCTTCACACAGTACCCATCTTCTATGAGGCTTAACAGTGCCCTCCTAAGAATAATCCCTGGGAGTAAGTGCCATTGAATGGACCCGTGTAGGATTCTAAGCAGACCAGTTCACGATTGCTCTTTGAATTACCTAGATACATTCTGTAGGCCATATACTGCCTTTCTTGGTTTTAAACATTTTATTTATACTTTCCTTTGCCAACTCTTAGCTGAAGGAAAAGGCTATATTTTTACTACCTAATAGGAGGCTGGGAGGCAGGTAGCCTGATCTTCAAGGTGCTCCAGTGCTGTGAGACATATGATTGAAAGGCACTTTACAAGCCACAGATGAAAGGAACAATAGAATAGTCAAGTGCATTTATTAATAATTTATTTAAAAATCATACCTTTGATGGACAAAGTATTGCATGTGGGTTGTGCACATCTGACAGTATTGACATTATTGTGATTTTCAATTGGTTTTAAAAGACATGCAAAAAAAAAAGAAAAGAAGAAGTAATAGAGCAAGGGAGAAAATACTTTGGGTTAATTGTTAATAGAACTTGATTTATAGCTGTACTGCAGCGTGCAGGTTTTTAAGACTCATTTCGACTTCCCTTTTCTTTGGCCTGATGAATAATTAATACCCAAAGCTTCTTATATTTCTTTATGGCTAACCTTTTGACCAGTGTGTTAGCTAAGCATTATGTTAGATTACCGATAGAGTTGGAGGAATAATAATAGCAATCATGATTGCCGTGATTGTTCATGTCATCGGGGGGTTTATGGGGTTTGAAGGATTTTGAAACAGAGGCCTTTTTGGAATCACTTTATAGCCAAAGAATTCAAGGGAAACATGCGAATTTGAAACTAATTTTAATGTGTACAGATAGACTAGTTTGCTATTTTCCTATTTCAAATGTTTCTTTCTACCCCTTCCCTTCATTTGTACCCCTTCTGTCTCTTGGGGATTCAATTTTTACTCAAAATACAAAGAAAAGCAATTGATTCCTACCAGTGAAAGGAACTGATTTACTGGGGGAGCCAGAAAAGCCTGGCTCCCCTGATCCTCCCACCACCAGTTCTCATCCTACTGCTTTTTCCACCGAAGTGGCAGGGCTGAGGGGGAGGCCTGACAGAGAGGCTGTTTCCAAAACTTCCAGGGGGTGCTTTTTGTCCTCCCACAACCCTTTTTCCCTCATGGGCTGAGAACAGCATCAGTTGCTTGTGGGTTGGATAAGAGCCCTAGACGGGCCGATTCCAGCCAGCGGGTTTTATGTTTGACACTCCTGGTCTAGACCTTTCCAGCCCACACAGTTAAACAAAGAATGAGTTAACTTTTATTATTGGCTTAAACATAGCACTGTAGTGAGTCAAGTGGGACTGCAAAGTTTTTTTTTTGTATTCGGGCCTTTGAGATTCTGTGTTACAAGCTGACTTTCTCTCAGTTAGCTGCAAGCTGCTGTTACGCTACACACTGGCTCAAACCACATGAGCCCTCAGCCAACTCTCTCTCCAACCGAACTAACAGCTGTTTAATTGTCAGTCTCCCATCAACATTCCATCAGCTCTCATTGGTCACTTTTAGGGAGAGGCAGAACTTAACCTGTCTGTAAAGCTCCCCTTCCCAAACCACTTTCACTTAGATGAATTGACTTACAACATGTAGTCAGCCCCTTTAGCATTAACAGAAATTTCATATCTGAAAAATGCTCAGAAAAAAATTGCTCTGTAAAAGTCAACTTGTTTTGAGGCCTGCATCCATCAGTTATGCTGACCCCCTTCAGTCTCTCCATCCTTGGTGTATAACAAAGGAATGTGTTAATCTAGATCTATATGTAACAATGTCAGTTGCTTAAGTTGTGTATTTCCTAACCTTTCTCATGTTCTGCCATCTTCAACGTGACAATCATTGGGTGTTTTCACACATGCTAAATAGTGCAGCTTCAATCCAGTGACTGTTTGCGAGTGGATTTTGCCATTTCACACAGTAAAATCCAGCTGTGAAGTGCATTGAAAGTGCATTATTTCGTGTGTGTGAAAGCACCCATTATCATTTTCATTGTAGCACTGCACTGTTACTTTTTTCATGTTCTCAAGGATTTAATTACCATATATCAGACTGAGCAGCTTGAAGTTATCTACAAATCATGCATCTTCATCAATATCCTAAAGACATTATTGTAAGACAACTTGGCATATGTCTCAGGCCCAATTTACAACTGAACTTTGAAATGCAATTGCTGCTCCATGTGGTCAGTTCTTCTGTCAATCTGATAATGTACAAAAGTGCCACATTATATGGGTCACCCAAATCACCTGGGTGTGTAGTAAAGTTATTTGTGCAACAAACCCATCAGAATCAGTAATGCTGGTGTAAGAAATGATCTTGATGATTTTGAAAATATGACAATACAGTACACATTGCTAACCATGGCATCATGGCAACTGCATTGCAAAGCTGATGTGCAAGCTATCTGAAGCATTCATATTTAAGCTCCCAGGTAGAAGTCAGTGAACCAGTTTAGAAGAAAAGGTAAAAATATGACCCACAAACCAACTTGCTATAATTTATATATCTTTAAAAGGAAAACCACTTTCCCAGCCCCAGCATAACATTTTAACACAGTTACTATAGTCAGGTCTCTAGGAATACACTTCCTTTGGGTGCAAAAGGAAATGTATCTCATTCTTTAATATCTAACCTTCACCTGACACTTCAAATCTCAGGAACCTTAGAACCAAGCTCCCGGTGACCCGGCAACACCGCTGGTTGCTGGGGGCTGCTTTGCCACCCTGAGGAATCCGGGCAGCAACAGAGCCACGATACCTGGCATCGTGACGTGGGCGGGGGTGTGTGTGGAGCCAGACTGGGTAAATGGCCGGGCTCCACTCCCGCCCAAGTCAGTTGCTGCGTGTGCTCACCCATTTGCCTGCCCTGTTCTTAGTGTAGGCTACGGCTGGTCACCTGTTGGGGCCAGGTAGGAATTTTTGGCTTCTACCCTGTATTGGCTGAATGGGTGGAGGTGTTTTCGCCTACCTTGCACTGAGAGCAGTGGACTGAATGGTTGGTGGTGATGGTTGACACCTAAACAGGTTGGTCACTTGGCAGGTTTGTGCAGGGAAGAAACCGGAACTGGGGAGCACCTTATGGCATTTTCCAGTTTGGGAACAGGGGGTCATCAGGAACTGCCTTTGGATTTTTAAGGTCCTGGGTGGGGAACGGTGATCACCTCTGGGAACCTCTTAGGGTAAGGCTCCTCTCTGCAAGTTTGAAGGCTTCAGGGGTAGGCGCTTCTAGGTGGCAACCAGTTTTGCTGGGCTGCCGGTCATGAGTCAGTCTGATGGCTCAGGACCGGAGCTGGGTGACCCACCCGAGAAAAGGGCAAGGAGGCTGGTCAGGGAGTGACACCTGCCTTGCCTGTTCCATGCTCACTTAGTTGGTCCCTTGCAGCAATGTTATGTTAAATAGTTAATAAAGTGGCCCTTGTTTACTTCCAAAACTGTTGTCTGTCTTGTTATTCCAACTGGGGGGGCAACATATGTGATGGCTTGTAGAAGTGGGGAAAGAGGAGGCACAGGACATAAAGTCTGTATGAATGCCTTTTCTCTCTCTAAGACTGTAAGTATTTCTCATGTCTCAGGCATGGGCAACTTCTTCAATTTACAATGAGTACAATTCTTATTTGTATCTCAACAGCAATGCATTGGTGGTCACAGTTCTGCCATCCCTGAAACTACCATTCCAGTTTTCAATTCATGCCTGCATGGGCTAGGAAATTAGTCAACCTGAACTCCAACCCCCAAAACCATCTGGATAGTTCTCCCTTCACATTTCTGCCATATTTCCTTCTCCTTTCCTTCCCTGCCTCCTCATCCCCTTTTGCATTATGATGCATGATATTTGAGTTGTAAGTATATTATAACCACTTTCTGAACAAATACCTTTATATAGCTGTTCTTTCTCCCTACTATTTGTTGATCCCCCAGGAGTTCATAGGATTTCTCTTACTGCCTATTTATTTTTACATTCCCATCAAATAATAGTTTTTGTTTTCCATAGTGGTTTCTATTCAACAGTTGAGATATATCTAGAATTTACACTTTTCCTTCTAAATCACAAGGATCAAGGTAATGCTGAGGAC